>NC_134356.1:404664120-405005922 GCF_048569485.1 Anomaloglossus baeobatrachus | reverse complement strand
CTCTTGTCTGCTGTTATGTCATCAATAAACACAAGTGACCCAGTGCCATTGAAAGCCATGCATGCCCATGCCATCACGTTGCCTCCACCATGTTTTACAGAGGATGTGGTGTGCCTTGGATCATGTGCCGTTCCCTTTCTTCTCCAAACTTTTTTCTTCCCATCATTCTGGTACAGGTTGATCTTTGTCTCATCTGTCCATAGAATACTTTTCCAGAACTGAGCTGGCTTCATGAGGTGTTTTTCAGCAAATTTAACTCTGGCCTGTCTATTTTTGGAATTGATGAATGGTTTGCATCTAGATGTGAACCCTTTGTATTTACTTTCATGGAGTCTTCTCTTTACTGTTGACTTAGAGACAGATACACCTACTTCACTGAGAGTGTTCTGGACTTCAGTTGATGTTGTGAACGGGTTCTTCTTCACCAAAGAAAGTATGCGGCGATCATCCACCACTGTTGTCATACGTGGACGCCCAGGCCTTTTTGAGTTCCCAAGCTCACCAGTCAATTCCTTTTTTCTCAGAATGTACCCGACTGTTGATTTTGCTACTCCAAGCATGTCTGCTATCTCTCTGATGGATTTTTTCTTTTTTTTCAGCCTCAGGATGTTCTGCTTCACCTCAATTGAGAGTTCCTTAGACCGCATGTTGTCTGGTCAGAGCAACAGCTTCCAAATGCAAAACCACACACCTGTAATCAACCCTAGACCTTTTAACTACTTCATTGATTACAGGTTAACGAGGGAGACGCCTTCAGAGTTAATTACAGCCCTTAGAGTCTCTTGTCCAATTACTTTTGGTCCCTTGAAAAAGAGGATGCTATGCATTGCAGAGCTATGATTCCTAAACCCTTTCTCCGATTTGGATGTGAAAACTCTCATATTGCAGCTGGGAGTGTGCACTTTCAGCCCATATTATATATATAATTGTATTTCTGAACATGTTTTTGTAAACAGCTAAAATAACAAAACTTGTGTCACTGTCCAAATATTTCTGGACCTAACTGTATATATATATATATATATATATATATATATATATATATACACACACACACACAACACTTCCCCTCTACTCCTTGAAATTTGTTTTCAAGTGACGTTTTGTTCACTCATGGGTCCGAATAATATGTGAAGATGATCTACATTTCCAGGAAACTCATCTTTCAAAGATCTTTTTAGCCATGAACAGTAACAGATGGCAGACTTGCATAGACAAGCTGGAATGAATACTATTTTTGTAGTTAACAAGAATGTAATACTGATTCTACACAACTTCTTAAAAATAGCCCTCTCTGTGGAACGTGGTTTCATTTACCCTGACATATGACTTTACTAATAAACACAAGTTATAATCAGCAAAGGTAATAATAGCGTGTACAATATCGCATGGCTGTAGAACAAATTACAGATGATCATTGGGTGTTCCAACACCTGAGCATATTTTATAAGGTGCATTCTAACTGCAACAACCCGATTTGAATCAAGATGGTACTCCAGGGGTAAGCCATACACCAGGAGTAGGCGCACAGAAGGAGTAGGTTGCACACAAGGAGTATGCCATACATCACTAGTAGGCCATTCACTAGGAGTAGGCCATACACAAGGAGTGGGCCGCACACCAGGAGTAGGCCACATACTATGAGTAGGCCACACACACCATGAGTAGGCCCCATACCAGGAGTAGGCCATACACCAGGAGTAGGCCATACACCAGGAGTAGGCTGTACACCACGAGTAGGCCGCACACCATGAGTAGGCCGCACACCATGAGTAGGCCGCACACCATGAGTAGGCCGCACACCATGAGTAGGCCACACACCAGGAGTAGGCCACACACCAGGAGTAGGCCACACACCAGGAGTAGGCCATACACCAGGAGTAGGCCATTCACCGGGGGTAGGCCACCTTAGAGAAGCGGATACTTTCTATTATTACTTGGTGGGGTCTTGAGATCAACCTGGAACTAAGTTGTTGTAGGATCATGGAAGTAACGATGTTTCTAGTTTTTTCATATTACATTAAAGGGGTTGTCCGACATAACAAAAATTTTTGAGTTTAAGCTAATCTGTGCTGTATTGTCATATAAAACACCCCTACATTGTTATTTTTTGTTTTCTAACTTTTGTTCTTCTTGAATTATCCCTTTATTCTCTGCAGCACTCTGTTTACATTCAGCACAAGCAAACTGACCACTTCCTGTGCTAAACCTCCCAGTTACAGCTGGCACCGCCCGGCCTCACTGTCCAGCCCCTCCCCAGTGTCCAGCCTCGCCCCCTGCCTGCCCCCTGCACACACATTCCCTGTCAGTATATTCTGCCCCAGCACTGACCTGTTATCACTACAGCATTGCAAATAACAGCCCCACATCGGGCTCTGCACCGCATACACACATCGGGCTCTGCACTCCACACACACATCAGGCTCTGCACCGCATACACACATCAGGCTCTGCACTCCACACACACATCAGGCTCTGCACCGCATACACACATCAGGCTCTGCACCGCATACACACATCAGGCTCTGCACCGCATACACACATCAGGTTCTGCACCGCATACACACATCAGGCTCTGCACCGCATACACACATCAGGCTCTGCACACACACACGGCGCTCTGTACCGACCCCCCCTAACCCCATAGGGAACACATATAGGGAGTACATACTCACCCGTCCTCGGTCCCCGCCGCTCCTGCACGTTTGCGAGCTGTCTGTGCTCTGGACATATTAGCACATTAGTGACGTCACCGCTGTGCTGAAGAGAGCACAGACAGCAGGGCAGTGATGAGAAGCGCAACGCTCCTTCTCATCAGCGCTTTCAAATATACCGGCATCTGTGATCTGTGATGCCGGTATATTTGAATGTGTGATCCTGAGTGGGGGGCCTGGTGCTGGCGCTGACACCACTGCAGCCACCGCCAGGCCCCGCCCCCAGGTCACGAACCCCACAGCAGTGCAGGGGGAGGTTGTGGGTAGAGTACGGGGTGCGGGGGAATGTGTGGGAGGGTGCAGGGAAGGGGGCGGGGACTCCACACACTGTACAGCCCAGCAGGGAGGCGACATGCTGTTTCCAGATTTGCATGTCAACATGGCCCTGCCCATGTTGACATGAAATGACCGGAAGCAGCAAAATCGCGGCAGGAGCGGTCACATGACCACTCTGAGCCAGGGGAGAAGGGCTGACAGCAGGGCAGGTAAGTGCTCTCTATCTACTTACCTGCCTCAATGTAGCCCAATAGGGTAATAATGAAAAAAACTCATAATAAGCCGGATAACCCCTTTAAATTTAGTATTACTAACCGGATGAAGAATAAAGCACTAATCAGGCAAATACGCAAAAGTACCATCTAGTGACTATCAAGTGACATCTACTTCTTGCAGACATTTTAGTTTCTCATCTTTTATATTTGTCCCAGACCTATATCATGCTTTATCCTGAATCATGTTTGCATAATTTGCTTCCCAGACACCTTATGTTGTTCCTCACATTCCACTCTCCTCCTCTTCGTTCTCAACACAAACCTCCAATACTTATGTTTAAACAGTGTCATCCTGCTACTATTCCTTAATGGGAACCTGTCACTACAATTTTCGCTATGAAACTTAAAGAATCCCCTTCTGCAGCTCATGGGCTGCATTCTAGAAAGGTTCATCTTGCTACTGGCCCCCCTTTCAGACCTAAATAAACACTTTATAAAATCTTACCTTTTGGTATGCTAATGAGCTTTGCTGGCCACGGGGGCGGGCTGTATTACGTCCGTTATTCCCCCTCCTCCCGCTGTTCGCCGTCCCCCTGTGTTGATTGACATAGATGAGGCCGCCGCCTTCATGTTACTCAGTGCTCCTGAAGCCTCTCGCATGCCCAGTGGCACTATTGCGGGACTGAGCACTGTTCAAATCGCGAGCGCCAGTGATCTTATTGCGCAGGCGTGACATTATGCGCGGGTACTTGGATGACACTGATGATGACAAAGTCCTCACCAGCGTCAATCAAGTAGCCTCCCATAATCTCGCTTCTGCGAAATAACATCACCGGCGCTCGCGATTTGAAGTGTCCAGCGATAGTGTCACTGTGCATGCGCGAGATTATGGGCGGCTACTTGGATGATGCTAGTGATGACATTGTCATCACTAGCATCATCCAAGTAGCCACCCATAATCTTGCGGATACGCAGTGGCACTATTGCTGGACAGCACTGTTTTCAAATTGCGAGCGCCGGTGATGTTATTGCGCATGCGCAAGATTATGAGCGGCTACTTGGATGACGCTGGGGATGACATTGTCATCACTAGCGTTATCCAAATACCCGCCCATAATCTCGCGCCTGTGCAATAAGATCACCGGCGCTCGCCATTTGAACAGTGCTCAGTCCCGCGATAGTGCCACTGGGCATGCGCGAGACTTCAGGAGCACTGAGTAACATGAGGGTGGCAGCCTCATCTATGTCAATCAACACTGGGGGACGGCGAACAGCGGCAGGAGGGGGAATAACTGACACAATACAGCCCGCCCCATGGCCAGCAAAGCTCATTAGCATACCAAAAGGTAAGATTTTATAAAGTGTTTATTTAGGTCTGAAAGGGGGGCCAGTAGCAAGATGAACCGTTCTAGAATGCAGCCCAGGAGCTGCAGAAGGGGATCCTTTTAGTTTCATAGCGAAAACTCTAGTGACAGGTTCCCTTTAAAGAGGTTTTCTTACAAAGTTCATTTTAAAGTTCATTTTAATCACTAGATCTTGGAATAATAATAATTTCCACAATTGGATGTGTTTAAAAAAAATGTTTCTGTGTTGAAATAATCTTATACAGTGTGTCCACCCATATCCTGTCCACCACCATTAACTTGAGAACGGCGGCAGCTATAGGAATAGAAGTGGTGTCTAGGTATAGTGAAGTATCCATGTGCTACGCAATGAAACCACCTATAGCGCCACCTGGTGGAAAACAACGGAGTTAGCATTTTTATCTCGAAAACGGAACGAGATAGAGAAAAAAGTGAATTACAAAGTTGTAGGGCATCATCAATTCAATAAGAATCGACAATCAAGATCTATTGATTAAAATGAACTTTGTACTTGGAACAACCCCTTTAAGGCCCCCATACACATTAAATAGTGTATGGCCCACAGTCTCCCCTGACTCTCACTCAGCTCCTATCAAATACCTCTGGCAGTGGCTCATCTAGAGAACAAAAAGATTGGCCATTAGAAATCCAACAGACGGCATCCTTCTCTCCCTGACATTATAGGGGAAGAGTCGGCTGAATATGACTGCCAGGACCCAACTACCACCATTTTCCCCCCCTAGAAAGACACGACACCGTTCTCTTATAAATTAAAAATACTTTTATTTGAATTTTCCATTTTTTGGAGAGAGGCATGGGGAAAAACCACTCTCATCTTTTGGCATAAAATTTGGTCGCAGCTTTTTACCAGGCATTAACTTGCCAACATCACGGGGTTCAGGTAAATGTACCGCCTTCCGGCCGTCCGGCGCGGGTAATTCACCACCACTTTTCCTACCCCTTCCGCTGCTGCGACTTAAACACCGTAAACTCAATCAAAATAGGAAAAACAAAAGGGAGGGAGGGTGGGAAACAGGTCCGGGTTCTGCAGCAGAGAGGCCGGAAGCTGGGCAACACAGTGATATGTAACCAGGAGGCGGGGCTTAGGCCAGTCACACCACAGAAGGCGGGGGCGGCAGGTCAGTGTCTTTCCAGGGGGGAGACCTCTATTTAAACATGCATAGGGGCCAGCAGTCAGGGGGCAGCATCTCAAGTTTCTGGCTGCAGTGCCCCTCAGACTGCCAGGACCCAACTACCACCATTTTCCCCCCCTAGAAAGACACGACACCGTTCTCTTATAAATTAAAAATACTTTTATTTGAATTTTCCATTTTTTGGAGAGAGGCATGGGGAAAAACCACTCTCATCTTTTGGCATAAAATTTGGTCGCAGCTTTTTACCAGGCATTAACTTGCCAACATCACGGGGTTCAGGTAAATGTACCGCCTTCCGGCCGTCCGGCGCGGGTAATTCACCACCACTTTTCCTACCCCTTCCGCCAAGGAGCAGCACAGCACCAGCAAGCTGCGACCCCCCCCAAAAACTAAAAAATACCTGAGCCGTCCCAGGCATTTCCGCAACCACCATATCCATAACATCATCATTTGGGATATACCCATCCAAGCTTAAGGACAGCCAAATATTGTCCAGCTGGCGGTGCCAGACCAACAACTTTTCTTTCTTTTTTTTTTTTTTTTTTTTTAAACACTTTATTAACAGCACAACTTGGGTAGGCCCTGATCGACCATGCGCCAGGAGAGATCCTTATCACATTCTTCCTTAGCTCATGCCCCCTGGGCCAGAGGGTTACCTTCGACCGGATCGTTGTAACACTCCGAACTAAAACAGGGGAACTTGTACTTCTGTGACCGGATAATGGTAAGAGGCCTAGCTAGACGGCCTTGGACCAGATACTTGAAGCCTATGTGTATCACCAAGTCGGTTGGAAAAAGAGAGCTCACGCAATCTTGATCGCCTCTGATAGACCCACAGCTGAGCCAAGCTCCGGCAACCTCTCCAATTACATCCACTGTAACGGGAACAAGGAACCGACCACCAAGGCGAAGATCCGCTCTCCTCACAGCCAATATATATGGACGTAACCTCGGACCCAGTCACTAGGCCGACTTGGATCTGAAATGAAAACAATGTCAGAACAGAGAATTCTCGTAACCATCCAACACCTCTTCTCTCCAAGGAGGTACTGGCAAAACCCACAAACTTTGTGACTTGTTTTTAAAAAAAAAAAAAAAAAAATCATGTCATTTTACATTAGCCCTGTACGCTGTTCTGAATCTTCTTACATGACTAATAAAACCAGATTTCAAAAACCAACTCAGTCCTGACGTCCCTCTTAATGCATTTCAATTGCAGTCACCAAATCCACTGAAACTGTGCTCATGTATGCTGGCCCCCGAAGCCTTGGAACGCCCCAACTCTGGTAGAGTACGTACCGGGTACCACGGCTGGCAAACACCAAAATAACGGGGAACCGTCACATTACCAACCAAAAATAGCCCACAAAATGTAGGCTAACTCCGTGACGCTAAAATGAAGGGCCGTCGTCGTGGGTAAAAACTAGTCTCATCATGCCCGCTCGCCTAAGAGACATAACCGACAACGTCGGGACACCCGCCGAGTGAGGGAAAAAGATCCAAAACATCAAGGTATAGATTCGCAATGGGGCGAACGATCCAAACCCCACCCTTTTTTTTTTTTTTTTTTTTTTTTTTTTGGAATAATCCATGGCTAGAAAAGAATAGACCTACTGTGATCCACTCGCTTGCCGCTAATCATCCAACCCTTAAATACCTTACACCCCACAAGACCCACATCGCTTCAGTAAAGTTCCACAATTTAAAAACGGGAAGACCGACCTCGTAACAGGTTGCTTGCAACCGAAAATGGTGCACGTTCGCTGAATACTGCAGGATGTGTATTACTAAAGGGTGGCTTGGGAAATCGTCACGCACATCAGCCACCAAACACACCCGCTGCATAACGTACCATAGAACCGTCAGGTCAATGCAAAATGGGGGCCCCGATCATAAGCCTAACTTCACCGAACACCCCACCATCTAGCTGCGCACTCCCAGCCTTGATCCTGCTGGTGGGTGGAGTTACCAAAATACCTGGGATTGGGATTGCAATAGGGTGAGCGATACTAACCCGGAAACCAAATGCCTGTATTGACTTCAACCCTGTGTTGACCCATAAGCATTCCAAGCCACAAAAAACCTAAACAGCCTGATTACTTATTTGAGGAGGGGGCTGTAGTTGGTTAAGACTTTTACCCACCGGCATCGTCGAACCACTGGTCATCCTCCTATTTCCCAGTCTACCCCCCCTTTTGTTTAGCTGAACCTAAATAGGGGGAAAAGTTAGGTTACCGGACCATGCCCGCCGGGCCCAGCATAGGGAACTCTTTTTTTTTTTTTTTTTTTTTTTTTTTTTTTTTATATATATATAACTATATAAACACATTGTATTGCAAATAATCCCAAACAGCTGGCCCTGCAACGCCGGAAATAATCCACCTACAAATCTGTCTGTTCCTGCTCTTGAAATTATTATGGCACGGCACAATGGCTCAGTGGCCAGATGCAGCCCTGGGGTCCTGGGCCCAAATCCCACCCAGGACACCATACGCAAGAAGCCTGCACGTTCTCCCCGTGTCTGCGTGGGTCTCCTCCGGGCACTCCGGCCTCCTCCCACACCCCCAAAAACATACAGGTAGGGAATCCAGACCGTAAGCCCCAATGGGGACAGCGTCCACAACGCATGCAAAGCACAGCAGAATATGTGAGCGCTATATAAAATAAAGGTTTCGTTTTTTTTTTTTTTTTTTAAAAAATTGGCAATTGGCACTTGACGAGAAATTACACTACACCATCAGGTCCCCATTTAGGGGCGCCCATATCCTGGTTCCATGTTACGGAACACAAGTTAAAACTTACCGCTCCTGAAGTTGGACACATGTACCAAAAACCCGGGCCACCCAACACTACCACTTAGTGATACCCTTGGTAGCCATGGTAAAGGCACATGGGAAAAACTAATGCTGTAGACACGACCTTACAAAGTTAAAGTATTCCCTGTGGGTTCCCAGAGATGGAGTGTAGAGCGTCCAGGTAACGGGTAATAGTGAATAAACCTGTCTCCATGTGGCCAAGCATTCCGAATAGAGGCAAATCCTATAAGAGGTGTGTGTTTTTTTTTTGTTTTTTTTTTTGTTTTTTTTTTTTTTATATAATATATATATATATATATAAATACAATTGCTTCAAATAATATAGTTAGTCGGCACCCTCTATCGTATAATATTAGAATAATCTCCGTCTGGTAAAATATTGCATAGCCATTTGTCAGTTATATAACTGAGATCAAAAAATAAAATTGAGTATTTTTTTTTTTTTTTTTTATTTTTTTTGAGGGGATATTCATGTGGACATAATTATGCAATTAAATAAAATATAAAGATGCAAATTTTGCACATCACTTGCTCACTTATGTCTGTCAAGATGAAGCACAAACCAGCAGCGAAAAGGTACCAAACCTGCAACTTTTCAGCTACAGCACTAAGTTATAATGGAGATCCCATTTTCATGCATAAATACCTGTTTGTATAAAGGACTGGCACAAGACTTTTTTTTTTTTTTTTTAAATTAACTAGGAAAGGGTTTTTTACAGTTAGAGCAGTCAGGTTGTGGAATGCCGACCACAGTATTCAGTAACAGCAGATACTACAACTGCCTTTAATATCAGGGTGTGAGATTTCCACCGTCCATCCACAGTGTTGGTCATACATAACTCAGTAAGAAGAATGTAGAATTAGGTGGGAATCCTGTTGCCTGGTGACATCACGTTACCCCTCCCCTGGGGCACTTATCCCCAAATTCCACATAGTGGTACTTACCAGAAGATGCAGGATAAAGCAGACCCTACTTCTGGAAATTGCACGCCCGGTTCCAACGGCAACTCCGCTGTCCGGACCAATGTACCCAGATGCTGTTCGTCCCGCAGCGGGACCTCACCAGACTTAGTCTGAGGACGAGAATGCGTTTGCCACGCGGCGACCTCGACCATCCGCCGCAGTGGTGGGATCTATCTCTACCGATGTGACTTTTTTTTTTTTTTTTTTTTTTCTTTTCTTCTTCCTCCATGACGATGCTCAGAGCCCCGATGCCCACGCCGATGCTATCGTGAGGCTGACTGACTACGGTCGCCGCAGCTACCCGCACCATGTTTTGACTACCACAATGGCCGGGGTACCTGCAAATGACCGCATAGCACGTTGTTCAACGTCATCCCAACCGCCGCCATCCCACGCCGGAACCCCGGGGGAGGGGGGGTGTGGGTGGGGGGGGCGGTTTGTTCTGCCTACAGCCCCAGTGCGTACAGTGTCACGATGGGGTATATGAGAAGATGTGGGGTGGTGGGGGGCCGGTACAGGGGAGCGGAGCTCATTACTCCAGCAGGCCAGCGCACCCACCGCTGCAGCGCTTCCAACTTGCCCCTGCAACAGGGACCGCACCAACCCACAGATCGCCCCCGTACTCCCCCCCCCCCCGTGCCGGCAGTGATAGGGCGGCGGGCGGGCGGCGCCGTAGAGAAAGCGCGCGAAGCGCTCCTTTTTAAATTTAACAGCAACTCAAACTAACCGGCGGGCGGGCAGTTCCCTCAGAACGCCGCTCGCCGGCACACATAACTTAAGCCTCAGCAGGGAGGGAGCCGCTCACAGCTAACAATGCCATGAGCAGCACGCTTCCCTCCCTGCTGAAAAGTGGGGGGGGGGGGGGGAGGGTGGTTTGGGCAGATTGACGGCGAGCACAAGCTGACCGGCGGGCGGGTAGTTCCCTCAGAACGCCGCTCGCCGGTACATGTCACTTGTGCCTCAGCATGGAGGGAGCCGCTCACAGCTAAAAGCGCCGTGAGCAGGACGCTTTCCTCCATGCTGATTTTAGGGGAGGATGGAGGGAGGGGGGGGGGGGGAGGGGAAGGGTGTTAAATAATGGCGAGCACAAGCGGACCAGCGGGCGGGTAGTTCCCTTAGAACGCCGCGCTCACCGGCACACATCGCTTGTGCCTCAGCAGAGAGGCAGCCGCTCACAGCTAACAGCGCTGTGAGCTGAAACGCTTACCTCCCTGCTGATAGCTCTCATTCCGCATCCAGGAGCGGGTCCCTGTGTCCGGCTGCCCAAACAGGTCCGGGTTCTGCAGCAGAGAGGCCGGAAGCTGGGCAACACAGTGATATGTAACCAGGAGGCGGGGCTTAGGCCAGTCACACCACAGAAGGCGGGGGCGGCAGGTCAGTGTCTTTCCAGGGGGGAGACCTCTATTTAAACATGCATAGGGGCCAGCAGTCAGGGGGCAGCATCTCAAGTTTCTGGCTGCAGTGCCCCTCAGTATGGTGGCCTTGCGCCAGTTCTACAGCCCAGTGCCCCCATTTTCAAAACTAGTGAGAACTTACATAAATATTGCCACAGACAATAATTGAGTATAGTCATTGTTCCTAGCAATAATGGCACCAAGAAGATAGTGACCGAATAGTTTGTATTCCCAACACAACCCTGTATATTAAATTGCAGCCCAAAAATACTAACCACACAGTGCCAACAAAAAGTGTGTACAGCAGATCTCAATTAGTAATAGTGCTCACCAAATATTTGTTCCAATCAGTGTGCACCCATATTGCGCATATAAGAGAAAAGTCTCCTGATAGAAATATAATATGCTACTGCTTGTCTGCAGTGCTGAATGGTGGTAGGCGACACATGATCGCTGCAGTAAACTGGGACTAGTGGAGATACTTAAGCAGCAATGTTGGAATGGCAAGAGAATTTAACTCCAATAAGAGACCCTTGGGGCCACATCCTACCATTTCATATTTTATGCTTATTTATATGGGAGTTTTTTGGTCTGCACTATATACCATTAGAGCATTTTGTTTTTCTGTGTTTGTGTTGGTTATGAAAGAAATATTTGTATTCGGACATTAACAGATTTTGGTGATCCCTTTGTCATGGCACACCTCTTTTTCTTTATCGCACTGTATGCTTTTCATGTGCTTAAAAAGATCCCTCTAGGTGGTGCCCTTCTATTACTATTTAAGCACAGAAGGAGATCTCCAGTTCTTAAAACATAGTCTTTTACTTAAATGTAGCTTGACAAACACAGTACACAGGGAGTAGCGAATACACATTTTCTAGGACGTTTCTTGCTAAGTACAAAGCATTACCACCAATAATACCTCCAGTCCTTCCAACCTAGTTGTTCTTGTCCTTATTAGTCCTGGCTCTTTTACCACCATCCAGCTCAATGTCACAGTACCGTCTATGAAAGTAATTCCGTCCCTTTCTGTGACTCCGCGTTTAGTTCTCCTTGTCAAGGAGATAGGTTGCCACTATGGCTGGTCCCTAGCCTCATGCTACTGACGCTTTTGGAACGTTCACCCTGGATTCCCTTTTCATCTCAAGTACAAAGTGCCCTGGCCCTTTACCTTCTGTACTTGTAGACTGTTTGGTGCCTCGATGCTGAGCATCCTGTATGAGGAACCGACTACACCATTTGCTAGTTCTAGTCACCACGCTGACCCGACTACGTTGGATACTTTGTGCACCTTTTACCTCCTTTTCATGCTATCCCTGGCTTTGATCTCCTTGGGACAGCCATATCATGCGACCTTGCTTAGCATTCCGAATCACGTTTGCTGTGGCTGCAAACTAATCCCTGTCTGAAGTTCTAGAAGGAAACTTGTTTCTTTCCCTGCGTGATAACCCCTCCCCATGGGCTATTCCCAACATTAACTCTGCCAGAGACCTACAGTCTATACCTTGGCAGACTTGACCTCTTGCCCACATTTCTATACACGCACACACATTATAATGATCTGCATTATCACATCCTAACACAGCTATGCAGGGGCGGAGCGTTCCCTGTGACAACAACCGGACCCAGGGGTGCAGGGGCCAGCCGACTCCAGTGCCTGCTGGACGTGCCTCCAAGGGCGCACATCCAGCTGAAATGCATTGCGATGCAGAGACCTGTGGAGTCCCTGCACTGTGATACAAGCTGCCAGTCAAACAGTGGCTGGCAGCTGACATCGGGATCTCTGTGACTAAGGGCAGTGCATGTCAGGCACTTCATGCATCACTATATCACGGATGCCGATGTCAGCCTCCAGCCACTGCGTGCTGGCTACACAGTAGGATGCCACCCGATATGGGAGCCTAGGAGGGTGAGTAAAATTTTTTGTTTTATTTTTCTGATAAGAAATTGAACGGAGACATATTTGCCAGGATGGTGACATATACCAGGAAGAGGACATATATACCAGAAGGGACCCAGGAAGAGTACAAATAAACCAGGAGGGGGATATGTATAACAGGAGGGGACATAAAATACCAGGATGGGGACATGTATACTAGGAAGGGGACAAATAAACCAGGAGGGGGACATGTATTCCAGAAGGGGACCTGGACAGGGAGACATGAATTCCAGGATGAGGAACATATATACCAGGAAAGAGCCCAGGATGGGGGACATATTTATCAGTATGGGGAGCATATTTACCAGGATGGACCCAGGATTGGGTACATATGAACAGGATGAGTGACACTACTGCATAATGGGGGGAGTTGAGGTAACTTCTATATCTTTATAGGATTTAGAATAGTAAATGTATACATACATCTGATCAACATGGGGGGCAATTCCAAATTTTACATCAGGGTCCATCAAACTCTAGTTACTCCACTACTGCTATGCCTTATATTATACAGGAACATTTCACATTACATTATCAACACTGCTACATCTTACATATTATATATTCCTATGTTTATAATACTAACACTTAACTCTATCATGCTTTACATTACACAGCATTGACGCGATTGTTGACATCAGGGGGAGACACGACCATAGGTCCACCTCCTTACAGAATAAGCATAAAAATGATGACATGGTCAAGTTACTCACTCACTTGCCTACAAATTCTGCACACAGTGTAGGTGGACTAAGAATAAAAAATCTTGGACTCGAGCTCTTTCACTCTTTAGCTGGACTCATAAAATGCTCATTTTATTATCAAGATTATATAACAATTCTAATAAGTATTTTAACAGTAAGTACACCAGCCTCATCAGGTCAGGATTAAGGGATCGCTAGCGAAATCGCTGCTGAGTCACGGTTTTTGTGACGCACCAGTGACCTCATTAGCGCCTCTGCTGTGAAATCGCTGCTCGTTACACACAGTGCTGGTTCATTTTTTGGACGTTGCTCTCCCGCTGTGAAGCACACATCGCTGTGTGTGACAGCGAGAGAGCAACGATCTGAATGTGCAGGGAGCAGGAGCTGGCTTCTGGCAGCCTGCGGTAAGCTGTAACCAAGGTAAATATTGGGCATCCAAGCGAAGCCCTTTGCTTGGTTACCCGATATTTACCTTGGTTACTAGCGTAGACCGCTCTCAGGCTGCCAGTGCCGGCTCCCTGCTCCCTGCACACGTAGCCGGAGTACACATTGGGTTAATAAGCAAAGCAGTTTACTTACTAACCTGATGTGTACTCTGGCTAGGAGTGCAGGGAGCCAGCACTAAGCGGCGTGCGCTGGTAACCAAGGTAAAAATTGAGTAAACAAGCGCTTGGTTACCCAATATTTACCTTAGTTACCAAGCGCAGCATCGCCACCATGCGTCGCTGCTGGCTGGGGGCTGGTCACTGGTCGCTGGTGAGATCTGCCTGATTGACAGCTCACTAGCGACCATGTAGCGACACACCAGCGATCCTGACCAGGTCAGATCGCTGGTGGGATCGCTGGAGCATCGCTAAAGTGTGACGGTACCCTAAGAGATCCATTTACTACTGTATGATGTTTGTATTGCGAAATCAAGCACGTAGTCAAACATCATTTTTCTTTAGCACAACATAAATAAGACTGTAAAGCAGATACCTTGTGAAAGTGATAATTGTATGATTAATATAAAAAAAGATGTAACGTTGCTAGTTAAGATATTTCAGACCATGGAATCAAAATAAACGCTAGCTATTTAAAATGGCCCATTCTAACCTCCATAAGAACTTATTAGTAATGTTGTTCCCACCAGGGTCATATCAGCTGTCTCCTACTGACGTAGCACAGAGGAAATGTAATCTCTGATGTAACCGTGGACATTCCTTGCAGAGGCTTAGATTGCCTTACTGTAAGGTGCTAGAGCAGGACGGGATACTTTGTACGTGGTGTCGGCTGTCACCCATAACCTGAGTTGTCATTTCTGTTTATTATGGTCCCAGCTAATCAAAAATATTCTAATTGAATGTATTTACATTGCATAATATTGTGTTTAATTGAACAGTTTCACATTTCTTAAAATGTAGTTTTTCATTACAGTTTTTAATTTTTATTTTTGGAAGATTTTCTAAAATTAAAATTTCACTTGGAGGAACATTACATGGAAACAGATAATTGCCTTCCATTAAGTATTAAGATTGCTAAACCCATAAGAGTGGAAACAGGAAAATTGGTGCAAAACTTGCCATGGGTAAGGGCAGGGACAGATGGACGTATTTTTCATCCGCATTTGACAAAGCACTGGATTGCACTCAGACCATTGCTAGTTTATGGGGCGGCTAACATGTCGGTTTTTCCTCAACAGTATCTGTCCAAGGAAACAATTGCTGTATGTCCGAGTTTGATCTGATATTCGGATCGCACTCAGCAATGCAAGTCAATGAGACCATGGATATTATCAGACTGCACTCTGATGACATCTGAGTGCAGTCTGATTTCTGTGGACTCACAGAATGGAGAAGATGGAGACATTTTGTTCTCTTTTCTCTCCTCACAGTGTGCTCCAATTCCATAACCCGAGAGAATCTGATCACATTATGCTGACATTTGGATCAAAGTCTGATCAGAGTTTGATCCGAGTGAAATTTAAATAATTGGCCCTATTCTCTCAGAGGAGAGAATCTATGGCTGTTATGCCCCTGCCGTTACTCTTAAACTTATGTCACTTAATTCTAAATTTACTATTGGCATTATTTGCAACTGCAGGGTAATGCGTGTCATCACATTGAACATACAGAGCAACTCATGCTCTGGGGTTATATGTCTTTTGCAGACCAATTTTGGTAATGCAGTACAGTATCAGTGAATTTAAAGAGAATTGGTCAGCAGGATTTTACTCCCAAACTATTTATATGTGACTGTAGCTCTTTCAAAGACAAGTCCAGCAATATATTTACATGGGGAGTCTGTTCCTCCATTAATTTGAAATCAGCATTTGAATTAATATGCAGATAAGGATGAAGGACTGTGGTAGAAGCCTTTGTCACTCCAGCTCTATTCCCTGCCTAGCACCACCTTCTTCTGCTTTACTGACAGTGTGGCGCCCCTGCGGCTTCAGGCGCAACAGTGTACTGCACCTCACCTCAGGGATGAGGTCATCGCCGGTAATCCACCACAACATATCCAACACACCACTCGGGAGATCTGCCACTTCCTGTTTTGTGGGGGGCTCGGATGGAGGAGAAAAGTCTATGTGAACCCAGCTTTACCGCTTTATTATTTCTTTTCTCCAGCTGAAAACAGAACATACAAGTTATAGACATTGAAATCAAATGTGTAAGAACTTTTTGTTGTCTTTTATCTGATTTCATGGTTCTCAAGCATTGATTTAGTCAGTGCCCAAGCCTTTTTGTTAAATCAATATTTTCCTAGACTGATGAAACTAGTGCTAAGATATTTGCTGGACTAGGCACAAGCAGTTACATTTGCTGTGCATGTGAACACCACGAGCTTCAGAAGAGGAACTTGCCATGATTCATGTAGTTTCATGTTGACAGCACAATCTAAGCTGGTGTAATAAATTACACTAGGGTATTTTTACAAGGACATTTCTGCAGCTCTTTTTCTGCAGCTGAAATCTCCCTTGGAATCAAAATGCTGTGTTTGCTGAGTATTCATGCTGTGTTTTTCAGGTGGATAATGTGTGATTTGTGTATGATATATGTTAATAAAGCAAGTTTTATTCACCAAAATTGCAGCAGAAATGTTTTGCTGCACTTTTTCCTGTGCTTTTATAGTTTTTCATTGCTTTCAATGGGTATAAAAAAAATGAAAGAATTGACATGCTGCAGATTTAGAAAAACCCTGCAGTGCTCAAAGTCAGTCAGAAACTTCATGTGCATGAGATTGCTTTCCTGATACTGTAAAACATCAGAAATAAGTGCCAAAAAACACTGCAAAACTTCCACATGTGAGACCATCCCCTAAAGGCTGCTTTACACGCAGCGACATCGCTAGCGATGTCGCTCGTGAAAGCACCCGCCACGTCGTTTGTGCGTCACGGGCTAATCGCTGCCTGTGGCACACAACATCGTCGCTGTGGCCGGCAAACCGCCTCCTTTCTAAGGGGGCGGTTTGTGCGGCGTCACAGCGACGTCACACGGCACCCGTCCAATAGAAGCGGAGGGGCGGAGAGCAGCCGAAAGAAAGTGACGCCCACCTCGTTGCCGGAGGACGCAGGTAAGGTGTTGTTCGTCATTCCTGGGGTGTCACACGTAGTGATGTGTGCTGCCTCAGGAACGACGAACAGCCTGCGTCCTGCACCAGCAACGATATTTGGGATTAGAACGACGTGTCAACGATCAACGATTAGGTGAGTAATTTTGATCGTTAGCAGTCGTTCGTACGTTTCACACGCAACAACGTCGCTAACGAGGCCGGATGTGCGTCACGAATTCTGAGTTGCACCTTTCCATATAACCAGTAACGGAATATGGAAGCCAGTAGACCACTTTAGACAACCCTCTGAGTTATTGCAAACAGCTGCTAAAAAAACCAGCTCCGTCTCTGGGGGCTCTGGTTGCCCATTGATTTAAAGTGCACAAATTATACCTTTGAAAACCACAAAAGACCTCAAAAGTGGGTAATTAATAATTTTATACAGTATCTAAGTAGATTTTGTTAGGGCCAGATGGACGGGCAGACACGGGAGGTGGATCCACTGGGCCGAACTCCCCGATGAGGGAAAGGAGTCCGGTAGCCGGAGCACTTTAGGTAGCAGAACAGTCCGTGCACTGGAAGACAATGGAGAAGTCCCTGGGACCACGAGGTCACTGATGGTGGTCCGGGTGACGGAGCTCAGGTTCGGAAGCCGTGATGATGTCAGGCGGGGTCCGGAACCGTTGGAGCGAGATGACGGGTCACCGCAGGGAACCGAGATGGTGCGGACTGTCAGGATGGCAGATGGGCAGCGTTCGGGGTTCGAGATACAGCAGGACCGGATGGCGATGCAGGATCGGCTCTAGAAGACAGAGAGGTAAGTATCTCACAGAACACAAGGAGACCTGACTCCTAGCTTGGGAAAACACGAAGAACAGGCCCCGCTCCCTTGGACATTAACCCCCTATATACCCTGTACCTGTGTGCATCATTTCCTGTTCGTGGACACTGGCCCTTTAAGAAAGGGTCAGTGACCGCGCGCGCGCCCTAATGCACATGCGCGCAGCCCGGGTGCCAGAAGCCAACACAGGAAGCTGAGAGGAGGACGCAGCAGAGCCGGCCATGGACTGGGAAGCCGACGGGCGCCGGGAGCGGGGACCAGGGGGCCTGGGAAGCGCTGGGACTGGAGGCTGGAGAGCGGGGAGCGTGGCAGGTGAGCCGGGGAGCGGAGCAGAGGACCCGGGGAGCGTGACAGTACCCCCCCCCCCACGACCCCCTCCCCGCAACCGGGACAGGAAGGCACGGATCAGAGGAGTGCCCACGTTCTCCCTGGGCTCCCAGGACCTATCCTCAGGACCATACCCTTCCCAGTCCACCAGGAAGAACTGTCGACCTCGTACGGTCTTCATGGCCACGATATCCCTTACCGCATAGATGTCGTCCTCAGCAATAGGGGGAGGAGCCGGACTGGCGGCAGCGGAGAAGGGACCAAGGACAACCGGCTTGAGCAGAGAGACGTGGAAGGAGTTGGGTATCCTCATCGTGGCCGGGAGCTGCAGTTTGTAGGAGACCTCATTGATCTTGCCGAGGACTTTAAATGGTCCGATGTAGCGAGGTCCCAGCTTGTAGGATGGTATCTTCAGTCGGATGTACTTAGAAGCAAGCCAGACGAGATCTCCCGGAGAGAAACACGGAGGATCCAGACGTCTCTTGTCCGCGTGTCTCTTCATCCGCAGGGATGCACGTGCAAGGGACGCCTTAACTGAGTCCCAAATGGTAGCAAAGTCACGGAGCACTGCATCAGCAGCAGGGATGTCCGAGGAAGAGGATACCGGCAATGGGACAGACGGCTGAAGTCCGTAGACGACATGGAAGGGAGAACTGGAGGAGGACTCACTGACGTGGTGATTATGGGAGAATTCAGCCCAAGGAAGAAGCGTGGACCAATCGTCATGATGGGCGTTGACGTAGTGACGTAAGAAAGAGGTCAATATCTGATTGACCCGTTCCACTTGGCCGTTCGACTGAGGATGGTAGGCCGAAGAAAAGTCCAAAGTCACTCCCAGATGTTTACAGAGAGCCCTCCAGAAGCGGGAGGTGAACTGAGTTCCTCTATCGGACACGATGTGTGATGGAAAGCCATGCAAGCGGAAGATGTGATGTATATAAGCGTCCGCGAGTTCCTGGGCAGAGGGCAGTCCAGCCATAGGAACGAAATGGGCCATTTTAGAGAACCGATCCACCACGACCCATATGACTGTGTGTCCGGAGGACAATGGCAAGTCCGTAATAAAGTCCATCGCTATGTGTTGCCAGGGAACTGAGGGTATGGGCAGAGGCAGAAGACGGCCATATGGCAGGTGTTTGGGAGTCTTGTTCCTGGCACAGGAGGAGCAGGCAGAGACAAAAGAGGCGACGTCCGTGCGAAGGGATGGCCACCAGTAATGACGCACAATCGCAGTCCATGTTTTCTTCTGACCTGCATGACCGGCTGTTTTCGAGGCATGGCCCCAGTGTAACACTTTTTGCCTGTCAGTCTCAGAGACATAGGTCTTCCCAGGCGGTATCTGGGCCAGGGTGACAGGAGCCACTGGAATAATCTTACTTGGACAGATGATGGGTTGAGATGTCTCTTCCTCCTGCTCCATGGGCATGAAAGACCTAGACAAGGCATCAGCGCGTACATTCTTGTTCGCGGGTCGGAAATGAAACTGGAAGTCGAACCGGGCAAAGAACAAGGACCACCTGGTTTGCCGTGGGTTCAGTCGCTGAGCAGTCCGCAGGTATTCCAGGTTTTTGTGGTCCGTGTAAATAATGACGGGGTACACTGCTCCTTCCAGAAGATAGCGCCATTCTTCCAGAGCCAGTTTGACCGCCAATAGCTCTCGGTCACCGATGGTGTAATTGCGTTCAGGCGCGGAGAAGCTCTTGGAGAAGAAACCGCAAGTCACCATCTTCCCGGAGGAGGACTTCTGCATGAGTACTGCTCCGGCTCCCGAGGAGGAGGCATCCACCTCCAAGGTGAACTGGCGGTTTAACTCTGGACGGTGGAGTACAGGAGAGGAGGCAAAGGCTCGCTTTAGAGAGCCAAACGCGGCGTCGGCCGCAGGTGACCAGTCCTTTGGATTAGCCCCCTTCTTGGTCAAGGCGGAGAGAGGAGCAGTCAGAGCCGAGAAGTGAGGAATGAACTGGCGGTAATAGTTGGCGAATCCCAGAAAGTGCTGGATTGCCTTCAGTCCAGAAAGGGGAGGCCAGTTGAGAACGGAAGAGACCTTCTTTGGATCCATCTGCAGTCCGGTGTCGGTGATGAGGTACCCCAGGAA
The DNA here is from genome assembly GCF_048569485.1 of Anomaloglossus baeobatrachus. Classification (NCBI taxonomy): domain Eukaryota; kingdom Metazoa; phylum Chordata; class Amphibia; order Anura; family Aromobatidae; genus Anomaloglossus; species Anomaloglossus baeobatrachus. The sequence goes on along the minus strand of NC_134356.1, from coordinate 404,985,586 downwards.
GGGGAGAGAAGACTGTTCGAAGACACACTTCTCGTACTTGGCGTACAGACGATTCTCTCTCAGTCTTTGTAGGACCAGTTGCACGTTCTCTCGGTGGGTCTGGAGGTCCGGAGAGAAGACAAGGATGTCATCCAGATATACCACCACACAAACGTAGAGAAGGTCCCGGAACACATCGTTCACTAATTCTTGGAAGACTGCTGGTGCGTTACACAGGCCGAAGGGCATCACGCAGTATTCATAATGCCCATCGCGAGTGTTGAACGCGGTCTTCCATTCATCCCCTGAGCGGATACGGACCAGGTTGTAGGCACCCCGAAGATCCAACTTGGTGAACACACGAGCTCCTCTGAGCCGATCAAACAATTCGGGGATGAGCGGCAGGGGGTACTTGTTCTTTACGGTGATTAGGTTCAATCCCCGGTAGTCTATACATGGGCGTAGGTCGCCCTCTTTCTTCTTTACGAAGAAGAAGCCTGCTCCAGCAGGAGAGGAGGATCTCCGAATGAATCCCTTAGCCAGGCTCTCTGTGATGTACGTAGACATGGCTCTTGTTTCGGCTGGAGACAGTGGATATATCCGTCCTCGAGGTGGTGTAGTTCCCGGGAGCAGGTCAATGGCACAATCGTAAGGACGATGTGGCGGAAGTACTTCGGACTCCTTCTTATCAAAGACGTCCACGAAGGACCAATAGGCTGAAGGCAGTCCTGGTAGGGACTCGGGAACCGGAGGTCGCCGGATAGGTTGTATGGTCTTCAGACACTTCTCATGGCAAGAAGATCCCCATCGAGTGATATCGCCAGTGCCCCAGCTGACTGAAGGCTCGTGTGTCCGCAACCAGGGAAGACCCAGCAGGATTTGATGTGACATATGTGGGAGGACGTAGAGAGCGATGTTCTCGGTGTGCAGAGCACCGATACGCAGTTCAAGCGGCTTGGTGATCCAGGAGATGGTGTCAGAGAGGGGTCTCCCATCCACAGAGGCAATCACAAGAGGTTTGGCGAGTGGAGTAACAGGCACCTGGTACTTGTCCACCGTGGCCTGCTGGATGAAATTGCCTGCTGCCCCAGAATCGAGGTACGCCTCAGCCGTAAACCGCGTCTCTCCCGTTGTCACTTGCACAGTCCATGTAACCGGGTCTGAGAGAGTCCCAGCACCTAGGGTGGCCTCTCCTACCAACCCTAGGCTTTGGAGTTTCCCGGCCTCTCAGGACAGGCGCGTAGCAGGTGTGTGCTTTCTCCGCAGTAGAAGCAGAGACCCTTGGCGAGCCGCTCTGCTCGACGTTGTTCCGACTGTCGCACACGGTCGATCTGCATGGGCTCATGGACGGAGACGCCTGAGGCCGTTGACTGGAGTACGGCGGGCTTCTGTGGAGGAGAGGAATGCCGTACCGGACGTCTCTCACGGGACACCTCTTTGGACCGCTCCTGGAAGCGTATGTCCACTCGAGTCGCTAGGGTAATCAGGGCGTCCAGGGTGGACGGTACGTCACGTCCAGCCAGCTCATCCTTGATTCGACCCGAGAGTCCTTCCCAGAAGGCGGCGGTTAGGGCCTCGTTATTCCACCCGAGTTCTGAAGCCAAGGTGCGGAAACGGATGGCGTATTGACCCACCGTCAGAGTTCCCTGACGTAACCGGAGGAGAGATGAAGCAGACGCGGAGGCGCGTCCGGGTTCGTCAAAGGTGCTGCGAAAGGCCTGTAGGAAGTCCTGGAGGTTCTTGGTCATAGGGTCCCCCTTCTCCCACAAGGGGTTCATCCACGCCAGTGCCTCGCCCTCTAGGTGAGACATGATGAAGGCGACCTTGGCTTGGTCGGAGGCAAACAAATGTGGCAGCTGCGTGAAATGGAGGGAGCATTGGTTTATAAACCCCCTGCAGGTCTTGGGATCTCCGGCGTACCGGGGTGGTGAGGCCAAACGCAGTCTGGAAGCATCCGAGGAGGCTGCCACGGGAGCGGGGGCCGTGGATTGACTAGTGGAGGCCCGGGACGCTGAAGATGTGACCGAGGCTTGTAGCGTATTCAAGCGGGCGTCCACGGAAGTCATAAAGTTCAGCATTCGGGTCTGGACTTCACGCTGGCGTTGGAGTTCCTCCTGCAAGGCCGCTAGTGCTTCGGCGGGATCCATGGCCTGTTCTTACTGTTAGGGCCAGATGGACGGGCAGACACGGGAGGTGGATCCACTGGGCCGAACTCCCCGATGAGGGAAAGGAGTCCGGTAGCCGGAGCACTTTAGGTAGCAGAACAGTCCGTGCACTGGAAGACAATGGAGAAGTCCCTGGGACCACGAGGTCACTGATGGTGGTCCGGGTGACGGAGCTCAGGTTCGGAAGCCGTGATGATGTCAGGCGGGGTCCGGAACCGTTGGAGCGAGATGACGGGTCACCGCAGGGAACCGAGATGGTGCGGACTGTCAGGATGGCAGATGGGCAGCGTTCGGGGTTCGAGATACAGCAGGACCGGATGGCGATGCAGGATCGGCTCTAGAAGACAGAGAGGTAAGTATCTCACAGAACACAAGGAGACCTGACTCCTAGCTTGGGAAAACACGAAGAACAGGCCCCGCTCCCTTGGACATTAACCCCCTATATACCCTGTACCTGTGTGCATCATTTCCTGTTCGTGGACACTGGCCCTTTAAGAAAGGGTCAGTGACCGCGCGCGCGCCCTAATGCGCATGCGCGCAGCCCGGGTGCCAGAAGCCAACACAGGAAGCTGAGAGGAGGACGCAGCAGAGCCGGCCATGGACTGGGAAGCCGACGGGCGCCGGGAGCGGGGACCAGGGGGCCTGGGAAGCGCTGGGACTGGAGGCTGGAGAGCGGGGAGCGTGGCAGGTGAGCCGGGGAGCGGAGCAGAGGACCCGGGGAGCGTGACAGATTTCATATCATGGGTTTTCAAAAAAAATGTCATTACGGGCTCCTTATTATTATTTTTATTATTTGTTATAACGCCATTTATTTCATGGCGCTTTACAAGTACAATAATCATCAACAATACAGGGCACAGACTGGTACAGGAGGAGAGAGAAGGGCTCACAGTCTACAGGGGATGGGCAAGGATATAGTAGGTGAAAGTAGAGCTGCTCATGCATTAGTATAGTGGACTCAGGGTTATTGCAGGCTGTATACTTGTTGGAAGAGGTAGGTCTTCAGGTTCCTTTTGAAGCTTTCCACAGTAGTCGAGAGTCTGATGTGTTGGGGTAGAGTTCCAGAGTATCGGGTATATGTACCAGGAGAAATCTTGTGGGAAGAGGAGATAATAGGTGAGTAGAGAAGGAGATCTTCTGACGATCAGAGGTTGCATGCAGGTAGGTACCAGGAGACTAGGTCACAGATGTATAGAGGAGAAAGTTTGTGAATGGCTTTTTATGTCACGGTTAGAGTTTTGAACTGGAGTCTTTGGGCAATGGGAAGTCATTGAAGGGATTAGCAGAGTGGCGAGGCAGAGGAATACAGGCGGGAGAGGTGGATTATTTAGGTAAAAGAGTTTAGGATAGATTGAAGGGGTTCAATAGTGTTAGAAGAGAAACCATAGAGCAGGAGATTGCATTAGTCAAGGCAGGAGATGGTGATGGCATGCACTAGAGTTTTTGCAGAATCTTGGTAAAGGAATGTACAGATTCGGGAAATATTTTTGAGTTGGAGTCAGCAGGAGGTGAAAAGGGCTTGGATATGTGTCTTAAAGGACAGAGCAGAGTCAAAGGTTACCCTCAGAAAGTGAGCATGCGGGACTGGGGAGAGTGAGCAGCCATTGACTTTGATGGATAGGTCTGTTGGTTTTGGTTGAGTGAGATGGTGGAAAGATGATCAATTCTGTTTTGTCCACATTAGGTTTTATAAATTTACTGGAAAGAAAGGATGCAATAGCTCTGCATATCATCAGTATAGAGATGATACTGAAAGGCGTAGGACTCTATGAGCTGTCCCAGGCCCAAGGTGTAGATGGAAAAGAGGAAGGGTCCAAGAACAGAACCTTGGGGAACACTAACAGATAGGGGCGAGATGAGGATGTAGTGTGAGAATGGGAGATGCTGAATGTCCGGTCGGTTAAGTATGAAGAGATTAAAGATAGGGCCAAGTCTGTGATGCTAAGAGATGAGAGAATCTGTAATAGGAGGGAATGGTCCACTGTGTAGATGGCAGAGGACAGGTCCAGGAGGAGGAGAACAGAGTAGTGTTGCTTGCCTTTGGCTTTTAGTAGATCATTGTATCGCGCCCAAGGATATGGGGTACTCGGTCCCGGGCGGTGTACGTCTGGGGAACGTCACTCTGGTGACCGTTGCCCGGTTCTGTGCCCTGGGCCCTTTTTGTAATGGGGGTGTATTTACAAGGGATTAAGTTAGTGTTCATATGTGACGCCACTTGCGGTGTTGCGGCTATAGGTATGGAGCAGCCGCTGCAGAATGTCACTACTGGGGCTGGTGTTATTTGCAGCCTGGATGGTAGGCCCTCCGCAAGCAGGGCCGGGCCCCACTGGATGGGTGTTGTGACAGGTGTTAGAAGAAGGGAGTCCACCTCAAAGTTCAGTGCAACTGGTTTTTACTCACTGCTGGTTGGTGATAACTGGTTACCCGAGGCCAGCTGGTTTCACCTCCAGGTTCACTTCGTTCCAGTGCCAGTTTGGTGCTCTGGTACCTTCTTCCCCTGCACCTGTCTCTGGTAAATCGGACCCCGTGGTGTAGAGCAACTGTGGGTCCCCATCCGGTGGTTTGTCCACTTCTGTCTGCCTGATGGTAGCGTGAACCCTGTGGGATTGGAGTCTCTGGTCCTGTCCCCGATTCTCCGTTTGCTATTGAGTCTTCGGATTTTTAGGGTCAGCGAGGTCCTTGATGTTCCCCTCACTGTGCAGGTGTTAATAGGTCAGCTTGAAGCTCTTTCCTGTCCTAGGGTCTTGTACCCCGTCGGTGCGCAGTTCCGGGAGTACGCCACCGTACTCCACCGGCAACCACTCTCCTGGGTACCAGGTCACCGTTAACCCGCGTCAGACCGTCTCCTTTCACTCTTTCACTTGTCTGCTCCCTTTCTCTGCAGACTCTCCTCTACTACTGTCTTCTTCTGACCACTCTCCACAGTCCGCCCCTCATCTCTAGGCGGCCATCCATTGGTCCGACCCTAGCTATGTACCATTGTATGGGGGAATGCTGGGGAAAACTGGGATTACCTGGATTTTTGGTGTTACTGGCACTGGATCTACGAGCTCCCTAAGGGGATAGGCCCTGCATCCTTGTGGGGATGCAGGACCTTGTAGCACCCTGATGGCTTCAGGGGCACTACAATTGTTTTCTTTAGTTAGGAAAGTTTCAGTTGAATTATGTGGTTGGAAGCTAGATTGTAACCGGTCAAAGTGGGAGCAGGAGGAAAGATGGGAGGACAGTTCAAGATGGACATGCTGTTCCTGTAGTTTTGTGGTGTAGGAGAGAAGTGATATGAGGTGATAGCTAAACACAGAGGATGGGGCCAAGGGAGTGACTAAGGAGGGCTGAGATCAGAAATGTTGCTTTTAAAGTTCCCTCTTTGCATATTTATTTATTTTTCTATTTGTATTTTAGCATGGATTAATAAACCTAATTTTTTATGGCTATAACAAGTACTGATCTCCTTTGGAATATATGTTATCTTGTAGTGTAGAACATACTTGCAATAGGGTGGCTGCTTTTCTTAAATGTATTGTACTGGCCTGGTGTACATGTGACACCCTGGCAAAACCAGGTAGTCACAGTTAGGCCCCCGCATAACACCTTCCCTCACAAGGAAACGCACAGCTGACCAGAAACCCTAGTCACCCCCCCTTAGGGACAGACAGACACACCAGTGGGCGTGACCAGGCGGTTGGGACACGCCCACCCAGGGGTCTAGACAGCCCGAGGCGGGAAAACAAGCAGATTAGCTTTGAGTTCAGTTTGGAGAGGAGTGTGGGCTGGAGCTAAGTGTAGCTCCAGCAGGAAGTTCAAGTTGAACGGTACCCGGGTAGGAGCCCTGGTGCCTCTGGCTAGGAGGCAGACGGTGGTCTCCGTCAGCAGGAGACAGGAAGACGGCTTGGCAGAACCGAGGTGGACCAGGACAGGGTTGTAGCCTGCCAATACCGACACGGGGAACCGACCCGGAAACCGTAGCACAAAGGGGGGGTACTCGGACCCTGAAGCCAGAACCGGAACCAAGCGGACTGGTTAATTCACCAATTGAGGCCAAGAGTAGAGGTCCTGTCCCACCCAAAGTCCCTCATAGAAGACAACAGCCCACCGATAGGGATAGGAGGTCACCGCCAGGGCCCATAGATCCCACGGGCCTGCGTCTGCGAGCACGGCTCCTTAGGCCACATCCAGCCGGGAGCGGACTCCTGAGTTTCACGCTAGGAAGTCCACCTTACACAAACATTGCAGAGGAAAAGGATAGAGACCACCAGCCGGGTGGGAGACCCGAATGCAACCGGCCGTGGCACCGGCCCCCATCACCTTGGTTTACCAGAGACTTGTATGGTTTATTAACAGTGAGTACACCAACACTCCCTGCGGTCGCTATACCCTGCACTGAGACACTGGGTCACCATCCCTACCCATGGAGTGGTTAACAACTAGCTGCCACAACATCTCCCCCGGGTGCCCCACAGCAGCAGCGGTGGTGTCCAGCCTCACCACACACCGTGGGTGGCGTCACGAACTTAATACGGCCTAGCCCGTACATCTACTTCCCCGTTTTTTTTCGCCGTGTCCGCGAGACCCCCGGGTCCGGGGACCCTCGAACCACCACCCCAGAAGGCCCGGATCCGAGCAGCGTCGGCTGCTGGCACAGCAGCGGCACACCCCGAAAACTTGGCATCACGAACAGGATACTTACCCATCCACTTACCTTGTGCAAGTGTGCCTTATATTGGACAGTCAGCGGTGATCTGTTGCAAAATTTTCAAAAGTCGCCATCTTTGACGCCATTTTGGGCGTGAAAACTGCAGCCCAGCGCCTCCTGGGAACACGGCCGGAAGGTGAACCACGAGATCGTAAAACAAAACTAAGAGGCCGCAGAAAGAAGTGCCAGCAAAAGACCAAGGGGAGACGGGTGAAGATTCTGTGACATGTGACCGAGCAGATAAAGGGCAGGGATTCCAGGACCCTGCCACCCTTCTTGTTCCTGGATACCACCAGCCGTGCAGCATGGCGGACCTGTCTGGCAAGCCCGTAGTGAAGGAGCCGGTGCCCGGAACAGCCGACTGGGTGGAAGCCCAGACAGAGCATATGTGCCGCCGGATCCAGGCACAGGCAAGCTTTCTGCTCAAGAGCCGAGATGGCGGAGTTGGCCGCAGCCATTCGGGCCCGTGAAGTGGAGGCAGCCCCCAGGGACCGGCCGACCAGGCTGAGGGGCCCGGTCTGCCTCTGCCCACAACACTGCCTCCCTCGCCGCCCTTACCTGCCGCTGACCCCCCCCCCGCTCAGTCCGCTGCCACCAACACCGGCAGCAGTACCCGTTCCGTCGGCCCGTGAGGACCAGCCAGCAGAAGCCGCCAGCAGCAAGCCCGTCACTGCCCCGGCATCTGTATAGGCTCCCCGCCAGACCAACGCCCGGAAGGTGCCTCGTCCGGTCTTGAACCCGACATCGATCCCGGTCCTGGAGGAAGCAGCGCCCCAGACGACAACGGCCCCGGCAGTCCGCCTAGCCACAGCGGAGGCGGTTCCCGACCGGAAGCCAGCACAGCAAGCCACGCTGGCTCCTCCCAAACTCCTGGCCTCGGCTGAGGCACAGCGGGGATGTAGCTTCAGGGCAGCAGAGCGGGTCATGTCACAGCGGGTTCCCGATTGCCGAAGGTGGCGGTCATAGCCGGCACAGAGGGATTCAGGCGAGAGATTGCCGCCCGGAAAAAACGGAAGGCGGATGTCTTGTCCCGGACCTACACGGAGAAGGAACACTTGAGAAACGCCACTTTCCGAGTGAAGGGCCCGACGTACAAAGGCCAGGTCCAGCATTTTAACCCCCAAACGGGGTGGGGTTTTATATACGAGCCGGGCCTGGAGCTGAAATATTCGTGTCCCGGAGGGACGTGGCCCCTCATCTGCCTGTTGGCCACCCCAACCGGGACCTGGAGCCCGAAGAGCTGGTGACATACACCCGCCACTGTGGAGAGAGGGGGTGGTTTGCCCTCGATGTCAAGAGGAGGGTGAGAATGGGCGCCCAGCTGCACACCCGCCCCTCTCCGCTACTCTCCAGTCCCAATTATAATGAAGAAGATGTTTAGGTAGCGATTCCCGGCTACCTCCCCTGCAAAGTCCCCATTGGGACCGTCTGTTGATTCCATTACAGTTCTCATGTTTCAGTTAAAAAGACAATGGCCGTGAACTTGCAGGCCAGCCCATAAACTTTTGGGTTTTGTAAATAGCCCCTGACCAACCTTCTCACCATACCGCAGTCTCTGGAGAGGCTGGTTGGAGGATGCGCCTGAAAAATCGGTGACTACCCTCCGGGCCAGGGGTCCCCTGGACGTGGGGCCCTTGAAAAAGACTGCCGGGTAAGGAACTTTTTACCCGGCCCGTTTGGGCAACACCCGGACCTACCCTTGACTTGGGCAAGGGGTGCTAACCTGTGTTTTACAGGTGACATCAGGGCTAGGCTGTTTTGGGTGGGTGAGGTGAGAAGGACCCGGTCCTTCCTGTACCGGTTTTATATGTGCAACGTTTAAGTAACATGCCTCCTGTAAGGTAAGAAAACAAAATATGCTTATTATAATTGTAAACTATTTACCCTTTTATCTTTTCCAGTTCAATAAATGGTGGTGGTCGGACAGCCTGCGGACGGTCTGTATTAAACCAAGGGGGAATTTGACGCCCTGGCAAAACCAGGTAGTCACAGTTAGGCCCCCGCATAACACCTTCTTTCACTAGGAAACACACAGCCGACCAAAAACTCTAGTCACCCCCCCCTTAGGGACAGACAGACACACCAGTGGGTGTGACCAGGCGGTTGCGACACGCCCACCCAGGGGTCTAGACAGCCCGGGGTGGGAAAACAAGCAGATTAGCTTTGAGTTCAGTTTGGAGAGGAGTGTGGGCTGGAGCTAAGTGTAGCTCCAGCAGGAAGTTCAAGTTGAACGGTACCAGGGTAGGAGTCCTGGTGCCTCTGGCTAGGAGGCAGACGGTGGTCTCCGTCAGCAGGAGACGGGAAGATGGCTCGGCAGAACCGAGGTGGACCGGGACAGGGTTGTAGCCCGCCGGTACCAACACAGGGAACCGACCCGGAAACCGTAGCACAAAGGGGGGTACTCGGGCCAGCGTCTGCGGGCACGGCTCCTTAGGCCACATCCAGTCGGGAGCGGACTCCTGAGATTCACGCTAGGAAGTCCACCTTACACAAACAGTGCAGAGGAAAAGAATAGAGACCACCAGCCGGGTGGGGGACCCGAATGCAACCGGCCGCGGCACCGGCCACCATCACCGTGGTTTACCAGAGACTTGTGTGGTTTATTAACAGTGAGTACACCAACACTCCCTGTGGTCGCTATACCCTGCACTGAGACACCAGGTCCCGGGGCCACCATCCTACCCATGGAGGGGTTAACAACTAGCTGCCACAACATCTCCCCCGGGTGCCCCACAGCAGCAGTGGTGGTGTCCAGCCTCAACACACACCGTGGGTGGCGTCACGAACTTAATATGGCCTAGCCCGTACATCTACTTCCCCCTTTTTTTTCGCCGTGTCCGCGAGACCCTCGAGCCACCACCCCACAAGGCCCGGATCCGAGCACGGGGGCAGCACATACATAGCGATATCAGTGAGTTATTGAGAGTGTATGTGTATTCAATCTGCAGTGTGCAGTGCAGGTAATGTTATTACTAATTTCAGCACCCAAGTAGGAGAACAGCTGTTTCTCCCCGTGCACGGTGCATGGACACCCCATGTAAGGGAGCAGCGCTTCCACGTGTTCTGCACAACTAGAGTTACCAGTAATAACTTTCATAACAGCTCAATGAGTCAAGACAAGTTCAGGATGCCACACACTAGAGAGAAAACATGTTTTCATCTTACCCAGACGCATTGAATAGAACATTCCTGGAAAAGCGGAATGAGAAGTGTGTGCTGCTTATACAGAGAGAACGTAAATATTATGATCCTTGTGGATGAGAGTCAGTGCAGTAAAAGCCTAAGAAGTCAACCATGTTTAAAGACTAATTCTAAGAACTGTTGTGTAATTTGCATTTTGCACAAAGTATGGCGAAAATATTGATCTTTCTATTGTCCCTAATATTTGAAAATACCAAATGTATATTTTCTGGAGTCATCCATACAAGGTGGATATTTCCATAGAAATTGGTGCAATCTAGGTGCATTGTAAATATTGACGCGTTAAGGCTATGTACCCACGTAGCAGATTTTCCGTCCAAAAATCCTCCTGGTTTGGCAGGAAAAACATACGTTTTTACGTTTTTTAATGCGTTTTTTTCCGGAGTTTTTTAGGTCATGGCAATTGCTGGGGTTCCTGCGCTGCACCCCCACAATCGCCGCCGGGTCTCCAGCTGATGTTACAGCTGGGACCCAGCTCTCACTGCCCGGAGCGGTGCCTGAGCTGCTACCGGTAGTGTAACCCCCTGAATGCTGCATTCAATACTATCGCAGCATTCAGGAGGCATGGAGAGGGATCGCTTACATCTCTTTGGTGATCAGGTCCCTGTAATGTGATCACAGGGACCTGATCGCTTCCATTGCAATCCTGGGTCGTCACCATGACATTCCCAGGTTACTGAGCTATGGAGAGCCTCACACACCATGCTGGATGCATGGTCTGTGAGGCGAAGTGTAGTGCTGTGAGTGCAGCACTGACACATAATCATAATATGGGCTCGAGCACTGCAGTGGATTATATTCGCGGGTAAAAACGCAGAAAGAATTGACATGCTGCAGATTTTTTCTGCACCAAAATCTGCAACATGTGCACAGCAAGTCAGCATTCGCATAGACATTGCTGGGATGCTTTTTCCTTGCAGTATTGATTAAAGTCTGAAAGAAAAAAAGGCAGAAAAAACACAGCAAAAATGCTTGCGAACAGCCTAAATTTGTAATATGTTCAAGAAGGATGCACTTACTATTGCAAAACTTTATTTTTAGCTTTTCATTAGTGCGTGGTGAATGGTGTCAGTTTTTAAAATCAATGTTTCTTCAGCTTTTCTTGTCTAAAAAAAAAATTAAAAAAATTATGGCAGAGTCTCAAGCTTTTCAGTGTAAAACATAGATACAAGATGAATGTAACTCAGATGGCATCCGTGATCTGTTGGAGTTTTTCATGGATCCACATACTTGCAATGGTGAGTTTGATCCATGACTTGGATAAAAAAAATTAAAAGTCTCACTATTTTTTCATACAAAAAAGCACAGATAGGAGAACAGCTCCATAGAGTTGAATGGGTACATATTCTATTCATGAAAAGAAATGATAGTACACTGTCTGAAAAATGGATGTCTGAATGAGGCCTAACGATATGTCGTCGGGGTCACGTCTATGTGACGCACATCCGGCATCGTTTGACATATCGTAGCGTGTGACAGCTACGAGCGACTGTGAACGAGCAAAAATACTCACCTGATCGTTGCTCGTTGACACGTCGCACATTTTCAAAAAATCGAGCGTCCTTCTGCGCGCCGGTTGTTCCTTGTTCCCGAGGCAGCACACATCGCTCCATGTGACACCCCGGGAACGATGAACTGTAGCTTACCTGTGGCTACCGGCAATGCGGAAGGAAGAAGGTGGGCGGGATGTTTACGTCCCGCTCATCTCCTTCCCTGCGCTTCTATTGGGCGGCCGCTGTGTGATGTTGCTGTGACGCCGAATGTCCCTCCTCCTTCAGGAAGTGGATGTTCGCTGCCCACAGCAAGGTCTTTTGGGAGGTAAGTACGTGTGACGGGGGTTACCGACTTTGTGCGACACGGGCAACAAATTGCCCGTAACGCACAAACGATGGGGGCGGGTGCAATCGCTCAAGCGAACGCACGATAAATCGACACGTGTAAAGCGGCCTTAAGGGTAATTTCTTCCCCCTCTTTATATTTATATAATGGATGGATTATTTTTGAAAAGTCGCTCACATTTCTAATGGACATATTGAAAATGCATATTTAGTGATTTTGTGACACGTGAGTTTTTAGTTTATGCAAGACTCTAACATGCTTCATGTTTCAATTCCTCATTTTGTTCCGACATTTCATTAGTGTCAGTGATCAGTCTGCGGATATTCATTGTTTACATTCAGTCGCCAAAAACAAGATGTTGTGAGATTGCTCCAATTGTATTTAGCAACAGCAAGGTTCACCTGACATTCAAGAAAAACGGTCCGATTATTCTGATCAGACTTTGATTAGAGTTTGATCAGAGTCTGATCAGAGTGGTATCAGTTTTTCTCTGACAAAAAGATGAAAGAAAAAAAAAAAAAAGTTTCTCCATTCGGTATTTTTTTTATGGACTCAGGCTTGCATTTACGATTTTGATCCAACACTCGAATCAAAATCAGACATGTCTCCGATTGCTATCCATGAAAACCATAGTTAGAACTTGGACAAAAAAAAAATCGGTGTGAGCACGAGTTCTTAGCTGAATACTTCAGCATTGCTATCCTCCAGCAATGTACCATCACATTATATTATACAGAGCTGCAGGAAACCTAGAAAATAACATAGTCCACATGCTGCTATTCAGAATATGTACTTGCTGATGAAACTGATATAGATAAATGATTAATGTGCAGAAGCCCACACTACTATTTTTCTGTAAAAATGTGGGTAGAAAGGAGGGAGCCGGCCTCGGGCCGTGGGGGCACCACTCTCCTTCGCTAAAGAGACTCTATGTGCGGAAACTGGTTTGGGCAGGGGGCATGACACTTACCTACTGCTTCTACCCAGTGTCCATCACCCCTGCTGCCAGTCGTCAACATAGGCGGGTACTGGGACAGGCAACATCAGAGTTCACTTAGCCAATCAGCTTTGTTTCCTTCTATTTCTCACCATTATGACAGACATGGCCTTCCTTTCTCTCTCTGTGGGGCACTATTCTTCGTTCTGTCCCCCACTATTTCGGACCTTGTCCTCAATATGTGGCGCCCTGGACAAGCCAGGTGCCTCAGAGAACAACACCCACACACCCCACACTCCCGGTCAGGCACACCGAAGTCAGACTAAAACCCTTGTTGCCTTCCTCCAGGGGCTGATGTTCACACCAGGGGGGTGGGCCAGGCGGTTGGCCCCGCCCACCGAGGAGTTCACAGTCCTGGAGGCGGGAAAAGCAGGCAGATGAGTTGAGGAGTGGAGAGAGATCAGTTTGAGAGGGGAAAGTGAGAGGAAGGAAAGTGGCAGTTGAGCAGACTGAAGTTGGTCCGGGTGTGTGGCCCGGACGGATCAGCAAGGTTGGCAGACGGTGGTGACCGTCTGCAGGAGTGGCCTATTGGAGTCTACCGTAAGGACCGTGGACGGGCGGTGGCCCGGCGGTACCGGACCGGTACACAAAGAGAAGTCAGCACCATCTGGCAGGGGCTTGCGGACCCCGGCAAGGCTAGGAGTCACCGTGAATTTGCCAAATCCGTTAGCGAAGGGAACCTTCTGGGTTTCCCAGCAGCCAAGTCCCGACAGAAGGCAACCGTCCAACCGAGAGAGGGAAACACAGTCACCGCCAAGGCTAAAGTTCCCAGGGCCAGAGCCTGCGGCAAACGGGGCTCCTCCAGCCCATATCCAAGCTGGGGAGCGGGTTACCGGTGGGAACCCATTGGAACCGTTTACAGTACGTAGGTGCAGGGAAAGGCAGTCACCATCAACCTGCCGGGAGAAACAACACCGCAACCGTCTGTGGGACCCGTCCATCCAGCCATGTGTTTTACCGAGAACTGTGTCCTCATCATTGGCTGAGTGAGTACTGCCGTGCGGCACAGCGCTGCCCCCCGCGACCCTGCACCTCACCAGGCCCTGTAACCCGCCTGCCATCCATCCCTACCCCATTACCGGGCCCCGGGACAACCAACCCCCTACCCACGGAGGGGAGAACTAACATCCAGGCTGCTCCCTGTCATCGCTCCCGGGATCCCCGTCCAGAGCAGCGGTGGTGTCACCAATATCACCACAACCGTGGGTGGCGTCACGGACAATAACCAAATCCCCACCCTTTTCACTCACGGGCGAGGAGCGCCGCTCGAGTCCCCGGGATCCGGCCCACCGCTCGAGCCACCACCGAGCAGCAGCAGCCGCAGCAGCAGTGGCCGGACCCGAGCAGTGTGAGAGTGTAGCGTCCCCTCCTCCGCCCGCGACAAATACTCTGGGACCTGTGTCTACTTCCCCCTAATACCACACACCTTCATCTGTTTCTGGGCCCCAGTGACTTCCCTAGCCGGACCACTCTCTAAGCCCATCAGGGTGAGCCGTAGACTCCAGAATTGCAGAGGTTACCTTAGTTCCCTGACAGGCCCTAGCACCAAGGCCACGTCCTCACATTTTGAACGCTGGTCTTGGCTACTTTCCTCTGGAGCTCATTCTCCTATCCATACGCTCTGTCATCTGTCAATCCTCCCTTTCACTAACTTAACCCTTTCATATCTAACATCTCTTCTAAAACTTGCTCTACTGCTAATCTAACCCATCCGTTTGATAGCAGAATTTGGCAAGCTAGTTTAACACTACTACATACGAAGCCTGTTCTTCACTAAAAACCACTTAGATACTAACACACGTATTTATATTATTCAACTGTATACACATAAGACATAGCATATTTACATCATAGGGCACTGCCCATTGTGAGGTAGCATGGTCGGCTGCGCAGCAGAAGACACGGGATCCAGGCACCAAGGGTCACAGCACACGGTTTAATATCCAAACAAAAGTCCACAACAGTACACATGTGCCTCTCTGGCAAAGAACTCAGGGAGTTGTGTTCACTCCCTCACACCCGGCACACCCGCCCTTGTTCCTGTTTCCTTTTAACCCTTCCTTCAGCCTGTAGGGAAACAGCATTAACCCTGGAGTGGAGTTACTTTCTATCATGGAGTGAGCACAACCGGGGCGAGACATACCGGCCGTCATAGATAACCCCGGTCACAGTTTCACATACCCCCCCCCTCAGTTCAAGCGTGCAGGGTTGAACTCCCGCCATCAAACACAGGCCGCGGGACAAGGCATCGGCGTTGCCCTGCAACCTACCGGCCCGGTGTTCAACCGTAAACCGGAAGTTCTGCAGAGAAAGGAACCACCGGGTAACCCGGGCATTCCGTTCCTTGGCGGACCTCATCCAGACCAGCGGAGAGTGATCCGTCACCAAGCGAAACTGCCGTCCCAGCAGGTAATAGCGTAGGGACTCCAAGGCCCACTTGATCGCCAGGCACTCCTTCTCCACTACGCTATAATTCCGCTCGGGAGGGGTGAGCTTCCTACTTAAGAAGGTGACGGGGTGTTCCTCCCCCTGAACTACCTGAGACAGCACTGCACCCAGGCCGACCTCCGAGGCGTCAGTCTGTACTATGAACTCCTTCCGGAAATCAGGGTTGACAAGAACGGGCTGTCTGCACAGGACCCCCTTCAAGGCCCGGAAGGAGTCCTCGGCCTGCGAAGTCCAGCGCACCATGACGGACTTCTTGCCTTTGAGAAGGTCCGTCAAGGGGGCTGATAGTCCCGCAAAATCTTTTACAAACCTCCTGTAATACCCCATGATACCCAGGAAAGCCCTAACCTGCTTCGTGGTCAGGGGTCTAGGCCACTTCTGAATCGCCTCAACTTTGTTAATTTGAGGCTTAATCACTCCTTGGCCTATTACGTAGCCCAAGTAGCGGGCTTCCGTGAGCCCCAACGCACATTTCTTGGGATTGGCTGTCAATCCGGCTGTTCGGAGCGCGTTCACCACCGCTTGTACCTGTTCCAAGTGGGTCTGCCACTCAGAGCTGTAAATAATGATGTCATCAAGGTACGCTGATGCATACGCCTGGTGGGGTTCCAGCACCAAGTCCATCAACCTCTGGAACGTGGCCGGAGCGCCATGTAACCCAAAAGGCAAGACAACATAGTGGAAGAGACCCTCCGGCGTAACAAAAGCGGTTTTCTCCTTGGCGGACTCCGTCAGTGGCACCTGCCAGTACCCCTTGGTCAGGTCGAGCGTGGTGAAATATCGCGCCTGTCCCAGCCTATCAATCAGCTCATCCACCCGGGGCATGGGGTAGAGATCGAACTTGGATACTTCGTTCAATCTCCTAAAGTCATTGCAGAACCTTAAGGAGCCATCGGGTTTTGGTATTAGGACAATGGGACTAGCCCATTCACTCCGGGATTTTTCGATGACCCCCAGGCGTAGCATTGTCTTCACTTCCTCTGATATGGCTTGTCTTCGAGCCTCCGGCACCCGGTATGACTTCAGGCGTACCTTCAGGTGAGGCTCGGTGACAATGTCATGTCGTATCAGACTGGTCCTACCAGGCAGCTCGGAGAAGACATCGGGGTTCTGCTGAACCAGCCGTCTGGCCTCTCGCCTCTGTGTCTTGGTGAGGGCTTCTCCAATCCTTACTTCCGGTTCGTCCTCTCCGGAGGTCGTTGGAGCCGGATGTGAACGACCCGAAGAGGAGGGAGATGGGGAGAAAACAACCATCAGGCTTTCCCGTTCCTGCCAAGGTTTTAATAGGTTGATATGGTATATTTGTTCGGGTTTCCGCCTACCGGGCTGCAATACTTTATAGTTGACCACCCCGACTCTTTCCTTTATCTCGTAGGGGCCTTGCCACTGAGCCAGGAATTTACTCTCCGCCGTGGGGATTAAAACCAACACCCGATCCCCGGGTTTAAAGGTCCGCACGGTGGTTTGTCTATTGTAGTGGCCGCTTTGCGCGGCCTGAGCCTCCTGTAAATGCTCCTTCACAATTGGCATGACCGCGCTTATGCGGTTCTGCATTCCTAAAATGTGTTCAATCACACTTTTATGGGGGGTGGGCTCTTGCTCCCATGTTTCCTTTGCCAGGTCCAACAATCCCCGGGGATGTCGCCCGTATAACAATTCAAAAGGCGAAAACCCCGTGGATGCCTGTGGCACCTCTCGTATGGCAAACATCAAATAGGGAAGCATCATATCCCAGTCTTTCCCGTCTTTGGAGATCACCCTTTTGAGCATGGTTTTCAGGGTTTTATTGAATCGTTCTACTAACCCATCCGTCTGAGGATGATACACAGACGTACGCAACTGCTTGATCTGGAGTAGCCGGCATAGCTCTTTGGTTACTTTAGACATGAATGGGGTCCCCTGATCCGTAAGGATCTCCTTGGGCAACCCCACCCGGCAGAACACAGCAAACAACTCCCGAGCTATAAGCTTCGCCGCAGTATGTCTGAGAGGTATCGCCTCTGGATACCGGGTGGCATAGTCAACGATCACTAGGATGTGTTGGTGCCCCCGAGCGGACTTTACGAGGGGCCCCACCAGATCCATCCCTATCCGTTCAAAAGGGACTTCTATAATGGGTACCGGTACCAACGGACTGCGAAAGTGGGTCAGGGGTGCGGTAAGCTGACACTCCGGGCAGGTTTCGCAGAACCGTTTTACCTCCCCAAAGACCCCGGGCCAATAGAACCTTTGCAATATTCGCTCCTGCGTTTTCTTGACCCCTAGGTGGCCACTCATCAGGTGTTTATGAGCCAAGTCGAGGACCCGCCGGCGATACGGCTGGGGCACCACCAACTGCTCTACCCCCACGCCCCGTATTTCATCTACCCGGTAGAGTAAATCCTGCTTAAGAGCGAAATGGGGGTACCTTACCTGGGCACCGGGCAGCTGTGCCACCCCGTCAACTACTGTCACCCGACTCCGGGCATGTATTAATGAAGGGTCCTGGAGTTGGGCTGTCCCAAACGTATCCGGGGACGCCTCCAACTCCGGGATGGGCTCGACCGTCTCAGCCTCTCCTGCCAATACCTCTAGGGGCGACCTATCGGGTTCACATTCTGTCCCTATCATGGGGACCCCTACGGCAGGCGTCCCGGATTCAGGATTGTAGGGCTCAGGTCCCGGACTGACCAATATCTGAGGGGACTTAGGAGGTCCCTTCCATAAAGTCCAAAAATAGGGCAGATCCCTTCCTAGGATCACGTCATAGGGAAGAGTGTTAATAAGTGCCACCTCATGTTGCACCTGACCGCAAGGTGCTGTGATGGTGACAATCCCCGTGGGATAGTCTCGGCGGTCCCCATGTATGCAAACCACCCCCACGGTACGTCCTGTGGCCTTTACTTTAGCCCTCAAGGTTGATCGCACAAGGGTCACTAAGCTTCCGGAATCCAACAAGCCTGTAACCGGACATCCATTCACCTGTATTTGGCACAAGTGGGGCTCAGTCTCTGGGGAGACCAGGTCAGCGGTACACACCACCTGAGCATACATTGAACCCCGCCGGGTAACCCCACAATCCATGGGCTCCGTGGTGAGTGGACACTGGGCTTCCATATGTCCCACCCGCTGGCACCGCCAACATCTAATAGGGAAGGAAACCCCCTTGACGAGTTGTCGTTTAGGGTATATAGCCTTCCGGACCTCAGGGACGGAGGGCGCGGCCTCAGATGGGACGGTAGCGGACTCCTGCCCCGGTGTCAGCGGTGGGTCCTTGGCCCTAGGCTTGGAGGGGCCGGACCGACGAGCGGTACGCAAAGTCTCAGTGTCCCGTATCAAATCCTGCGTAGCCACATGCCGCTCTACCAGGCCCACTAATTGGTCCAGGGTACTTGGGTCGCCCTGCCCTACCCACCGTTGAATGGTGACAGGTAAAGTGCGCACAAAACGATCAACTACTACCCTTTCCACCATTTGCGCCGGGCTCAGAGTGTCAGGCTGCAACCACTTCTTTACGAGATGCAACAAGTCATAGGCCTGGGAGCGTACGGGTTTGGCTTCCTCATAGAACCACTGATTTATCCGCTGAGCCCGTACATAGGTATTCACCCCCATCCGAGCAAGTATTTCGGCTTTCAGGGTCGCATATTCTAAGGCGTCCTCGGTACAGAGGTCCAGGTACGCTTTTTGGGGCTCCCCCGTCAGATAGGGCGACAATACCTCAGCCCACTGGGGGGTCGGCAGCTTTTCCCGCTCGGCCACCCGCTCAAACACCGCCAGGAACACTTCCACATCATCCCCCGGGGTCATCTTTTGCAACGCTTGTCTCACCGCTTTCCGGACGCTGCCGTCGTCACCCGGTCCCGGGGTTGTTGCTGCCGGTCCGGCACGGATCGACTTGGCCAGGAGAACCATCTGTTCTTGGTGCCTTTGTTCCTGCAATTTCAAAGAGTGCTGCTGATGATCCAACGACCGGAGCAGGTGTGCATTGATCTGTTGCTGCTGCTTTAGTATTTCCTCCATAGCGTCGCCGGGTTTGGGCTGTAGTATAGCCGCTTGAATCCAGGACATGTGCTACCGGGTCACCAGAAATGGAAGCTACACCTCACCGGGCTGGCATGCCCGCCGATTCTCCACCATATGTGAGGTAGCGTGGTCGGCTGCGCAGCAGAAGACACGGGATCCAGGCACCAAGGGTCACAGCACACGGTTTAATATCCAAACAAAAGTCCACAACAGTACACATGTGCCTCTCTGGCAGAGAACTCAGGGAGTTGTGTTCACTCCCTCACACCCGACACACCCGCCCTTGTTCCTGTTTCCTTTTAACCCTTCCTTCAGCCTGTAGGGAAACAGCATTAACCCTGGAGTGGAGTTACTTTCTATCATGGAGTGAGCACAACCGGGGCGAGACATACCGGCCGTCATAGATAACCCCGGTCACAGTCTCACACCACCTATTACAGGTACACTTCCAATACAGATTGTTTAGCTCAAAGAGAATTGTCTTCACTTTGAAAATTCGGGACCCGAATGTAAAATGTCCAACAGTGCCCATACCCGTGGCCAGACTCTGACTGAAATTTAGCTCTGACATTTGAAACCACACATGCCCACGCTGCTGCGCCCCACACCCTAATTGAGTTAAATACCTTGGGAATATCCCTGCTCTCCCTTGATTTTACAACTGTTTTCAGTGATGTTCCATTTCAGAGATATTCACATTTGTTGCTTTTGGAGCGCTGTTTGGGAAATTTCTGTTTGCAGTTCAAATGAGCATGTCTTCAGAGTCTTCTTAGGGGTCGCTGCTTACAGCTGAAAAGAAGAGCCCTTTTTAAATCCAACCTACAATGAGCAATAATACTATCAATGCTGGAATATAAGAGATATATAATACAGCCAGGCCATAACCACATATTACGAGCATACAGTATATACTAGTAATAATACCACCATGCTGATCACAACTACTGTACTAATACTGATAATACCATATAATGATAGATATTAGTTCTACACAGTGCTCTGCAGACCATATATGTTTACACTCTACAGATAAATCCAGAGTACGCACTGATCCTAGTCATTCACTTTCCCATTTCTTTTTCATTTGGCGCAGACCGCCATGACTACTTCTACCCAAGAATTGTCTCTGTAGAATGTAAGACACAGACAGCTTTAGCCGTTTTTGTTTTTTTTTTTGCTTTTTCAGCACTGTCTTCACATCCCCTCACCATAAACAAACCATATAATGGTATAACCAATGCCCTAAGTAATATTTATGTGTCCCCATACAATAATGCCATGATCACCACTTTGCCTCCATGTAAATAGTGGCCTCTCTTTGCTTCCACATAGTAAAAGTGCCCCTTGCCTACTCATACTAATTATGCCCTCCTGTGCCTGCTTAATGCCCATTCTTTGCTTATTTATAATACTACTTGAAGGTGGCCCGATTCTTACGTATCGGGTAGTCTAGAATGTGTATGTAGGGTAGCAGATTGAGTAATAAGGTAATGAATGGACTGGATGGGTTAGGCTTAATTTAGTATTCTTATAATTGTTTATTGGTTTTAAAATGACAAACAACAGAAGGAACAGTTTTAATAGATGAGTCTAATGTTTAATGATGTCCATGGCTTGTAATGAAAGAAGGCCATGAACAGTGTAAAGTTAAGTAAAAATATGCTGATGCTGTGATGTGGCCCAATGCTGGTATGTGCCCCCCATCGTGATGCAGCCACCATCCTGACATGTGCCCCCATCCTACGGGGTAATGTGTGCAGGGGTCAGAGTGCGGGTTAGGTGGAGCCGAGCGGGGCCATGGCGCTGAGGACATCAGTACCAGGGACTGCATGGCTGGGGACAGGTGACTATCCAGGTGTGTGTGTGTGTTCAGTGTCTACATGCAGAGTGCGGGGGGCGGAGCCGAGCGGGGTAATGTGTGTTGGGGACGGAGTGCGGGGGTGGTGGAGCCGAGCGGGGCCATGGCGCTGAGGACGTCAGTGCCGGGGACTGCATGGCTGGGGACAGGTGACTATCCAGGTGTGTGTCTGTTCAGTGTATACATGCGGAGGGCAGAGCCGAGTGAGGTAATGTGTGCTGGGGCGGAGTGCGGGGGGGGTGGAGCCGAGCGGGGCCATGGCACTGAGGATGTCAGTGCTGGGGACTGCATGGCTGGGGACAGGTGACTATTCGTGTGTGTGTTCAGTGTATACATGCGGAGGGCAGAGTGCGGGGGGTGGAGCCGAGTGGGGTAATATGTGCGGAGGGCGGAGGCGAGCGGTGGGTATGTGTCTGCTGGGTTGCCGGTGTGGGCTACCGGGGGTGCAGCACTCACTGGGGAGTCGGGGCTCTGTGTGGGTGCGGGGAAAAGTGTCGGGCGTCGTCCTGTCGGCCCGTCGGGCTGTTCAGTTAGCTGAGCTGTTGGTCGCAGGCTCTTTAGCGCGCGCAGTGTGGCAACGGTTGTCACTGTAATGACGTCATTTTGGAGCAAGACAGACAGACAGAATAAGGCAATTATATATATAGATTGTCACAATATGCCAATTAAGGCTATGTGCGCACGTGTGCGCTCTGCACCGCACCGAAAATGTGCGCTTCAGAGCGCAGCTGAAAAGCTGCGTTCTGAAGCGCATGGTGCCGGCAGATTCGTGCGCTCTGCATGCTGCCTCTCCCTATAGACAGCATGCAGAACGCACGAAAGAAGTGACATGTCACTTCTTAGAACGCAGCGATTCGGCAAGCAGCCGAATCGCTGCATTCTAACATGCCACGTGCGCACGGCTCCTGCACAATCTCCATAGATTGTGCAGGGGACGCAGGACGCATGCAGTTACGCTGCGGTGCAGAACGCAGCGTAACTGCATGTAATACGCACACGTGCACACATACCCTTATAGTAATGTCCCCATGTGCCTTCTTGTAATAATATTGTATCAGAGCCTCAATAAAAAAATCTCTCCGCGCCTTTTAATATACGGTAATACCTCATTGTGCCTCATAATAATAATAACAAAAAATAACGTCTGTGTCTTTTTATAATAAAAATGCTCCCCTGTGCTTTCTTGTAAAAATAGTGCACCCATGATTATAGTAATTATGAATCCTTATAATAATAATAATAATAATGCACCACTGTGCCTCCTTATAATATTGATGAATCCCTGCATCTTCTTATAATAATAATAATAATAATGTCCCCCTGTGCATCCTTATAATAATGCCCCCTACCTCTTTATAATAATAATGCCCCCCGTGCCTCTTTATAATAATGATGTTGATGATGATGATGATGATGATGATGAACTTCTGTGTCTCCTTATAATACTAATGCCATCCGTGGCTCTTTATTAGAAATTATTACTGGTCAGTTCTGTGTATAAAAAAATGATTAGGTCTACAAATAATATTCCATCAAAAAATCCCTATGTTAAAGTGTCTCCAATAATATAAAAAAGCAAAAAGAAAATATCATTACTTACAGCAAGATGGAATTGCAGCTGTATATTGCTCAGGCCAAAAGACTACTACTACTCCAGCAGGATACAGCTAAACCCCCACTAGGTGGAGGCAACACAGGTGCAGGTGGAGCCATTCACACGCACTTCCAAATATGGAGGAGGTGATGGCTGGATGGTAAAACTGCACACTGGTGGCTTGCATAGAGCACTGTTCACACTAGCAGACGCACAGTCACAAACCCGCAGCCTATTAGGTGACGCCCATACTATTAGATCAGGCGGGCTGCCAAGCCGTACCCCCACTGCGCGCTACGTAGGGACAGAAACTCTGATAGCAAGGCCTAACAAAAAGGGGCCTGGCTGTATCCTGTACAAAAAAGTTTTTGAGGTTTTTTGTTAGCGTTATGGCCATAAGACGTAAGCCTACAACCCTCGTCACGGGAACCTCATGCTTGTAGGTCCCTACACTACATATGATATAAAAAAGCAAAAAGAAAATATCATTACTTACAGCAAGATGGAATTGCAGCTGTATATTGCTCAGGCCAAAAGACTACTACTACTCCAGCAGGATACAGCTAAACCCCCACTAGGTGGAGGCAACACAGGTGCAGGTGGAGCCATTCACACGCACTTCCAAATATGGAGGAGGTGATGGCTGGATGGTAAAACTGCACACTGGTGGCTTGCATAGAGCACTGTTCACACTAGCAGACGCACAGTCACAAACCCGCAGCCTATTAGGTGACGCCCATACTATTAGATCAGGCGGGCTGCCAAGCCGTACCCCCACTGCGCGCTACGTAGGGACAGAAACTCTGATAGCAAGGCCTAACAAAAAGGGGCCTGGCTGTATCCTGTACAAAAAAGTTTTTGAGGTTTTTTGTTAGCGTTATGGCCATAAGACGTAAGCCTACAACCCTCGTCACGGGAACCTCATGCTTGTAGGTCCCTACACTACATATGATATAAAAAAGCAAAAAGAAAATATCATTACTTACAGCAAGATGGAATTGCAGCTGTATATTGCTCAGGCCAAAAGACTACTACTACTCCAGCAGGATACAGCTAAACCCCCACTAGGTGGAGGCAACACAGGTGCAGGTGGAGCCATTCACACGCACTTCTAAATATGGAGGAGGTGATGGCTGGATGGTAAAACTGCACACTGGTGGCTTGCATAGAGCACTGTTCACACTAGCAGACGCACAGTCACAAACCCGCAGCCTATTAGGTGACGCCCATACTATTAGATCAGGCGGGCTGCCAAGCCGTACCCCCACTGCGCGCTACGTAGGGACAGAAACTCTGATAGCAAGGCCTAACAAAAAGGGGCCTGGCTGTATCCTGTACAAAAAAGTTTTTGAGGTTTTTTGTTAGCGTTATGGCCATAAGACGTAAGCCTACAACCCTCGTCACGGGAACCTCATGCTTGTAGGTCCCTACACTACATATGATATAAAAAAGCAAAAAGAAAATATCATTACTTACAGCAAGATGGAATTGCAGCTGTATATTGCTCAGGCCAAAAGACTACTACTACTCCAGCAGGATACAGCTAAACCCCCACTAGGTGGAGGCAACACAGGTGCAGGTGGAGCCATTCACACGCACTTCCAAATATGGAGGAGGTGATGGCTGGATGGTAAAACTGCACACTGGTGGCTTGCATAGAGCACTGTTCACACTAGCAGACGCACAGTCACAAACCCGCAGCCTATTAGGTGACGCCCATACTATTAGATCAGGCGGGCTGCCAAGCCGTACCCCCACTGCGCGCTACGTAGGGACAGAAACTCTGATAGCAAGGCCTAACAAAAAGGGGCCTGGCTGTATCCTGTACAAAAAAGTTTTTGAGGTTTTTTGTTAGCGTTATGGCCATAAGACGTAAGCCTACAACCCTCGTCACGGGAACCTCATGCTTGTAGGTCCCTACACTACATATGATATAAAAAAGCAAAAAGAAAATATCATTACTTACAGCAAGATGGAATTGCAGCTGTATATTGCTCAGGCCAAAAGACTACTACTACTCCAGCAGGATACAGCTAAACCCCCACTAGGTGGAGGCAACACAGGTGCAGGTGGAGCCATTCACACGCACTTCCAAATATGGAGGAGGTGATGGCTGGATGGTAAAACTGCACACTGGTGGCTTGCATAGAGCACTGTTCACACTAGCAGACGCACAGTCACAAACCCGCAGCCTATTAGGTGACGCCCATACTATTAGATCAGGCGGGCTGCCAAGCCGTACCCCCACTGCGCGCTACGTAGGGACAGAAACTCTGATAGCAAGGCCTAACAAAAAGGGGCCTGGCTGTATCCTGTACAAAAAAGTTTTTGAGGTTTTTTGTTAGCGTTATGGCCATAAGACGTAAGCCTACAACCCTCGTCACGGGAACCTCATGCTTGTAGGTCCCTACACTACATATGATATAAAAAAGCAAAAAGAAAATATCATTACTTACAGCAAGATGGAATTGCAGCTGTATATTGCTCAGGCCAAAAGACTACTACTACTCCAGCAGGATACAGCTAAACCCCCACTAGGTGGAGGCAACACAGGTGCAGGTGGAGCCATTCACACGCACTTCCAAATATGGAGGAGGTGATGGCTGGATGGTAAAACTGCACACTGGTGGCTTGCATAGAGCACTGTTCACACTAGCAGACGCACAGTCACAAACCCGCAGCCTATTAGGTGACGCCCATACTATTAGATCAGGCGGGCTGCCAAGCCGTACCCCCACTGCGCGCTACGTAGGGACAGAAACTCTGATAGCAAGGCCTAACAAAAAGGGGCCTGGCTGTATCCTGTACAAAAAAGTTTTTGAGGTTTTTTGTTAGCGTTATGGCCATAAGACGTAAGCCTACAACCCTCGTCACGGGAACCTCATGCTTGTAGGTCCCTACACTACATATGATATAAAAAAGCAAAAAGAAAATATCATTACTTACAGCAAGATGGAATTGCAGCTGTATATTGCTCAGGCCAAAAGACTACTACTACTCCAGCAGGATACAGCTAAACCCCCACTAGGTGGAGGCAACACAGGTGCAGGTGGAGCCATTCACACGCACTTCCAAATATGGAGGAGGTGATGGCTGGATGGTAAAACTGCACACTGGTGGCTTGCATAGAGCACTGTTCACACTAGCAGACGCACAGTCACAAACCCGCAGCCTATTAGGTGACGCCCATACTATTAGATCAGGCGGGCTGCCAAGCCGTACCCCCACTGCGCGCTACGTAGGGACAGAAACTCTGATAGCAAGGCCTAACAAAAAGGGGCCTGGCTGTATCCTGTACAAAAAAGTTTTTGAGGTTTTTTGTTAGCGTTATGGCCATAAGACGTAAGCCTACAACCCTCGTCACGGGAACCTCATGCTTGTAGGTCCCTACACTACATATGATATAAAAAAGCAAAAAGAAAATATCATTACTTACAGCAAGATGGAATTGCAGCTGTATATTGCTCAGGCCAAAAGACTACTACTACTCCAGCAGGATACAGCTAAACCCCCACTAGGTGGAGGCAACACAGGTGCAGGTGGAGCCATTCACACGCACTTCCAAATATGGAGGAGGTGATGGCTGGATGGTAAAACTGCACACTGGTGGCTTGCATAGAGCACTGTTCACACTAGCAGACGCACAGTCACAAACCCGCAGCCTATTAGGTGACGCCCATACTATTAGATCAGGCGGGCTGCCAAGCCGTACCCCCACTGCGCGCTACGTAGGGACAGAAACTCTGATAGCAAGGCCTAACAAAAAGGGGCCTGGCTGTATCCTGTACAAAAAAGTTTTTGAGGTTTTTTGTTAGCGTTATGGCCATAAGACGTAAGCCTACAACCCTCGTCACGGGAACCTCATGCTTGTAGGTCCCTACACTACATATGATATAAAAAAGCAAAAAGAAAATATCATTACTTACAGCAAGATGGAATTGCAGCTGTATATTGCTCAGGCCAAAAGACTACTACTACTCCAGCAGGATACAGCTAAACCCCCACTAGGTGGAGGCAACACAGGTGCAGGTGGAGCCATTCACACGCACTTCCAAATATGGAGGAGGTGATGGCTGGATGGTAAAACTGCACACTGGTGGCTTGCATAGAGCACTGTTCACACTAGCAGACGCACAGTCACAAACCCGCAGCCTATTAGGTGACGCCCATACTATTAGATCAGGCGGGCTGCCAAGCCGTACCCCCACTGCGCGCTACGTAGGGACAGAAACTCTGATAGCAAGGCCTAACAAAAAGGGGCCTGGCTGTATCCTGTACAAAAAAGTTTTTGAGGTTTTTTGTTAGCGTTATGGCCATAAGACGTAAGCCTACAACCCTCGTCACGGGAACCTCATGCTTGTAGGTCCCTACACTACATATGATATAAAAAAGCAAAAAGAAAATATCATTACTTACAGCAAGATGGAATTGCAGCTGTATATTGCTCAGGCCAAAAGACTACTACTACTCCAGCAGGATACAGCTAAACCCCCACTAGGTGGAGGCAACACAGGTGCAGGTGGAGCCATTCACACGCACTTCCAAATATGGAGGAGGTGATGGCTGGATGGTAAAACTGCACACTGGTGGCTTGCATAGAGCACTGTTCACACTAGCAGACGCACAGTCACAAACCCGCAGCCTATTAGGTGACGCCCATACTATTAGATCAGGCGGGCTGCCAAGCCGTACCCCCACTGCGCGCTACGTAGGGACAGAAACTCTGATAGCAAGGCCTAACAAAAAGGGGCCTGGCTGTATCCTGTACAAAAAAGTTTTTGAGGTTTTTTGTTAGCGTTATGGCCATAAGACGTAAGCCTACAACCCTCGTCACGGGAACCTCATGCTTGTAGGTCCCTACACTACATATGATATAAAAAAGCAAAAAGAAAATATCATTACTTACAGCAAGATGGAATTGCAGCTGTATATTGCTCAGGCCAAAAGACTACTACTACTCCAGCAGGATACAGCTAAACCCCCACTAGGTGGAGGCAACACAGGTGCAGGTGGAGCCATTCACACGCACTTCCAAATATGGAGGAGGTGATGGCTGGATGGTAAAACTGCACACTGGTGGCTTGCATAGAGCACTGTTCACACTAGCAGACGCACAGTCACAAACCCGCAGCCTATTAGGTGACGCCCATACTATTAGATCAGGCGGGCTGCCAAGCCGTACCCCCACTGCGCGCTACGTAGGGACAGAAACTCTGATAGCAAGGCCTAACAAAAAGGGGCCTGGCTGTATCCTGTACAAAAAAGTTTTTGAGGTTTTTTGTTAGCGTTATGGCCATAAGACGTAAGCCTACAACCCTCGTCACGGGAACCTCATGCTTGTAGGTCCCTACACTACATATGATATAAAAAAGCAAAAAGAAAATATCATTACTTACAGCAAGATGGAATTGCAGCTGTATATTGCTCAGGCCAAAAGACTACTACTACTCCAGCAGGATACAGCTAAACCCCCACTAGGTGGAGGCAACACAGGTGCAGGTGGAGCCATTCACACGCACTTCCAAATATGGAGGAGGTGATGGCTGGATGGTAAAACTGCACACTGGTGGCTTGCATAGAGCACTGTTCACACTAGCAGACGCACAGTCACAAACCCGCAGCCTATTAGGTGACGCCCATACTATTAGATCAGGCGGGCTGCCAAGCCGTACCCCCACTGCGCGCTACGTAGGGACAGAAACTCTGATAGCAAGGCCTAACAAAAAGGGGCCTGGCTGTATCCTGTACAAAAAAGTTTTTGAGGTTTTTTGTTAGCGTTATGGCCATAAGACGTAAGCCTACAACCCTCGTCACGGGAACCTCATGCTTGTAGGTCCCTACACTACATATGATATAAAAAAGCAAAAAGAAAATATCATTACTTACAGCAAGATGGAATTGCAGCTGTATATTGCTCAGGCCAAAAGACTACTACTACTCCAGCAGGATACAGCTAAACCCCCACTAGGTGGAGGCAACACAGGTGCAGGTGGAGCCATTCACACGCACTTCCAAATATGGAGGAGGTGATGGCTGGATGGTAAAACTGCACACTGGTGGCTTGCATAGAGCACTGTTCACACTAGCAGACGCACAGTCACAAACCCGCAGCCTATTAGGTGACGCCCATACTATTAGATCAGGCGGGCTGCCAAGCCGTACCCCCACTGCGCGCTACGTAGGGACAGAAACTCTGATAGCAAGGCCTAACAAAAAGGGGCCTGGCTGTATCCTGTACAAAAAAGTTTTTGAGGTTTTTTGTTAGCGTTATGGCCATAAGACGTAAGCCTACAACCCTCGTCACGGGAACCTCATGCTTGTAGGTCCCTACACTACATATGATATAAAAAAGCAAAAAGAAAATATCATTACTTACAGCAAGATGGAATTGCAGCTGTATATTGCTCAGGCCAAAAGACTACTACTACTCCAGCAGGATACAGCTAAACCCCCACTAGGTGGAGGCAACACAGGTGCAGGTGGAGCCATTCACACGCACTTCCAAATATGGAGGAGGTGATGGCTGGATGGTAAAACTGCACACTGGTGGCTTGCATAGAGCACTGTTCACACTAGCAGACGCACAGTCACAAACCCGCAGCCTATTAGGTGACGCCCATACTATTAGATCAGGCGGGCTGCCAAGCCGTACCCCCACTGCGCGCTACGTAGGGACAGAAACTCTGATAGCAAGGCCTAACAAAAAGGGGCCTGGCTGTATCCTGTACAAAAAAGTTTTTGAGGTTTTTTGTTAGCGTTATGGCCATAAGACGTAAGCCTACAACCCTCGTCACGGGAACCTCATGCTTGTAGGTCCCTACACTACATATGATATAAAAAAAAAAAAAAAAGTTAGCTGAGCTGTTGGTCGCAGGCTCTTTAGCGCGCGCAGTGTGGCAACGGTTGTCACTGTAATGACGTCATTTTGGAGCAAGACAGACAGACAGAATAAGGCAATTATATATATAGATTGTCACAATATGCCAATTAAGGCTATGTGCGCACGTGTGCGCTCTGCACCGCACCGAAAATGTGCGCTTCAGAGCGCAGCTGAAAAGCTGCGTTCTGAAGCGCATGGTGCCGGCAGATTCGTGCGCTCTGCATGCTGCCTCTCCCTATAGACAGCATGCAGAACGCACGAAATAAGTGACATGTCACTTCTTAGAACGCAGCGATTCGGCAAGCAGCCGAATCGCTGCATTCTAACATGCCACGTGCGCACGGCTCCTGCACAATCTCCATAGATTGTGCAGGGGACGCAGGACGCATGCAGTTACGCTGCGGTGCAGAACGCAGCGTAACTGCATGTAATACGCACACGTGCACACATACCCTTATAGTAATGTCCCCATGTGCCTTCTTGTAATAATATTGTATCAGAGCCTCAATAAAAAAATCTCTCCGCGCCTTTTAATATACGGTAATACCTCATTGTGCCTCATAATAATAATAACAAAAAATAACGTCTGTGTCTTTTTATAATAAAAATGCTCCCCTGTGCTTTCTTGTAAAAATAGTGCACCCATGATTATAGTAATTATGAATCCTTATAATAATAATAATAATAATAATAATGCACCACTGTGCCTCCTTATAATATTATAAGGAAAAAAAATAATATTCCATCAAAAAATCCCTATGTTAAAGTGTCTCCAATAATAATATATATTTTTAAAAAATCCCCACGATACAGCAGGAAATAATCTTATATTCGTGAGAGTCAAAGCGACACACAGATGAGTATCATTAATATTAAAAACATATATTTTATTGAATAAATTAAAAGTAATCTCCTTTACAGTAACTTGGATATCTAAAGTACATTCACAGACAGGGTTTCCCAATAAGAGGCAATACAGGGTATGATATAAGGTATAGGGCCATACAGATAACAGATACCCAAATGATGGTCTGTATATTGATGAATTGGTAAAAATCAATATGTTATAATTGGGAATAACAAAATGCTAACCAAAATTTATATATAAGAAAACAGTGTCCAGTAGTAAAGCGAGTTCATGTGTCGCGGGCGGAGGAGGGGACGCCGCGCTCTCCCTCTGCTCGGGTCCGGCTGCCGCGGCTGCTGCGGCCTGCTGCTGCTCGGTGGCTCGAGCGATGGGCCGGATCCCGGGGACTCGAGCGGCGCTCCTCGCCCGTGAGTGAAAGGGGATTGGGTTTTGGGATAGTTTATTGTCCGTGACGCCACCCACGGTTGTGGTGATTTAGTGGACACCACCGCTGCTCTTTCTGGGGAGCCCGGGAGTGATGGTATGGAGCAGCCAGTTGTTGGTTTACCCCTCTGTGGGTAGGGGTGTTGGTGGTCTCGGGGCCCAGTGATGGGGTTGGTATGGTGGACAGGCGGGTATGGGGCCTGTGGAGGTGCAGGGG
Source organism: Anomaloglossus baeobatrachus (assembly GCF_048569485.1). Classification (NCBI taxonomy): domain Eukaryota; kingdom Metazoa; phylum Chordata; class Amphibia; order Anura; family Aromobatidae; genus Anomaloglossus; species Anomaloglossus baeobatrachus. The sequence goes on along the minus strand of NC_134356.1, from coordinate 404,954,419 downwards.
CGCAGGGGCAGCGCTGTGCCGCACGGCACGGAGGGACTCAGCCAGTAAACACGACACAGTTATCGGTAAACAAACGGCTGGTTGGACGGGTCCCTCGGACGGTTACGGTGCTGCTGTTCCCTGCAGTTAGCGGTGACAGTCTCTTCCCTGCACCTATGTAAAGTCTTTTTGGTAGCGATGGGTTCCCACCGGTTACCCGCTCCCCGGCTTGGATATGGGCCGGAGGAGCCCCTCTCTTGCCCGCAGGCGCTGGCCCTGGGAAACTGGTGCCTTGGCGGTGGCGGTGTCTCCCCTTAACGGTCGGACTGTTGCCTTCAATCGGGACTTGGTTGTTAGGAGACAGAGGTCCCCTCGACTGACGGATTTGGCAAATTATGGCGACTCCTAGCCTTGCCGGGATCCAAAATGCCCCTGCCCTGGTGCTGACTGTTCTTCGTATACTGCTCCGGTACCGCCGGGTCACCACCCGTCCGCGGTCCTTCCAGCAACCTCCAAGCAGTCCCCCTGCAGACTATCACCGCCGTCTGCTGACCTTGCTGTCTCAGTCCGGGGCACACACCCGGACCAACTTCAGGCTTTCTTAACTGTCACTTAGTTTTCCACTTTAACTCCTCTTACAAGCTCCTCTACCACTTCTTCTACTTCCTCCTCCTAAACTCATCTCAGACTCTAGTCTGGCTTCAACTGCCTGGTTCTCCCGCCTCCAGGGCTGTGAACTCCTAGGTGGGCGGAGCCAACCGCCTGGCCCACCCCCTGGTGTGGACATCAGCCCCTGGAGGAAGGCAAGAAGGATTTTAGGTTAGCCTAGATGTACCTGCCGGGAATGTGGGGTGCATGTGATGTTGTGACCTGTGACCCCTGGCTTGCCCAGGGCGCCACACATGCATTAAAGCTATGTATTGTTTGTGTATTCAAGTAACCAGCATAATAGTTGTTCGATACCTGTGAGCAAGATATAAACAATGCTGATCGAGAGCCATCAGTGGTGGCAGGAAATGGTAGAATATACCAAGTGTGGTAATTACCTAATACTAGGCTAATTAGTTCCGATACCTCTGTTTCTGACGTGTGTTTCATCGCTTTTTTACTTCCTCAGGGGGGTGTGGATGAGAGAAATAATGTAGCTGGAGAATACATTTTTTTCTATAGTCATTTGCTTCCCTGTAGACTTTTTAGACGATTTTATTTGCCATTTATTTGGCCAATCTGATAGTTCTTGTGTAGTCAGCCTATACAGTTGTTGGGCATTTCAAGTCTACAGAACATTGAGGATCACAATTTTAAACCATGACCCCGGTCTTCTAAGTGACACATGACACCACTGACTTTGTTGACAACCCCTAAATAGTGGTTTGGGTTTTCCAGGAACTGTCAGCGCTATTACTTATGTGAAACCCCCTTGCGTGTTCAGCTTGTTTTTGGCATCAGCATTGCAGGAACTTGATTAGTTACGAAATCAGAGCTGAGTTAAAGAATTTGCAATAATGTGGTTACTTAAAGGAGCACTGTGGTGATTTTCATTTTTTTTATTACCCCCTTTAACAATCATGTGTGTATGTGTAGTGAGCGCTGTGACATACCCACTGGATGACATCTACTGTAGTTTATCATCTCTCTGGTCTGCTTTTGTGACCTGCTGAATCACACGATGTTGACTTTGTCGAGTGGAGGTCACTTTTTTAATTTTCTCGTTAAACACCGTGTGCAAAATTATTAGGCAAGTTATATTTTAGAGGATTTTTTTTATTATTGATCAACAGAAAGCAGACACCCCCAAAATAGAGAAGAAAGAATACAGAAGACCCTGCAATCATACTCACCAGACGCCGAACGGGATGCCTTGCAGTGAATCGCACACCCACACACACATTAGATTGCAAAACCATACACATCAGATCACACACACAATCAAATCGCACACCCATCAGATCACGCACACAATCATATTTCACACTCACACACATCAGATTATGCACACAATTAGAAATCACACCCACACACATCAGATCACACACACAATCACACATCAGATAGCACACACACACTTACCACATCTGGCCGGCAGAGAATCCCAGGACGCAGTGCGGTAGAATGCATAGAAGACCTGCTGTTGAATGAATCGATGTGTTCCACTACACTGCATTCTATCTTCTCCTGCTGGCCGGAACCAATCCTTATCGCAAGATGTGGTGAATGTGTATGTGCGATCAGATGTGTGATTGTGTGCACAACCTGATGTGTGTTTATGAGTATGAGTGTGTGTGCGCAATCTGATGTATGTGAGTGTGTCGCCAGAAGCAAGGGAGGACCGCGTGGAGCATACCTGCTGGGAACGCCCACCGAAGATCACAGGAGGACCTGGGAGCCACACAGACATTCAGGATCTGGTTAGTATGATTCTCCTGGGAAGGGGGTCTGCTTTTTTGAGGGGGGTTAAACCTACCCCCATGTTTCCCCAAGAATAAGAGCTACCCAAAAATAAGCCCTAGGGCTTTTTTTGGGGCATAAAAAAAGACAGTGTCTTGTATCAGTAGACAGCCTGGATCCTGCTTGCTCGTAGTGCTGTCTGCTGATGGGTCTATAGTGATGCACCCCAGGGCCTTGGGGTACTCCGTCCCGGGCCTTGTATTCACTGGTTCGTATCACGGGTGGCTGTTACCCGGTTCCGTGACCCTGGGATTCGCTTAAAAAGGGGATTATAAAAAACGGAAAAATAAAACGTTTTTCATGACGCCACTTGCGGAATGCGGCTATGTGGGGAAAGCCGCCGCTTCAAAGTCTCTCACTGCTGGGGCTGGTGGTATTAAGCAGCTTGGGTGATATGGCTCTCCGCAAGTAGAGCTAGGCACCAGGGGAAGATGATGCTGGTTGTAGTATGGTGATGCCGAGATGTAAGAATAATTCAGAGAACACAGGGGGCTGCGGTTTAACTTGTGCTTTACTCACTGGTTTGGAGTAGCTGGAACCCAGCTGGTGCTGGTCTCTACCAATCTGGGCCTCAGGTGATCCGGTATTCACTTAGCCCCAGTGCCGGTGTAGTGACCTGGTGAGCTTTACTTCCATGCACCCGTGTATAGTTGGTGGGTCCTCGTGGCCTGGAGCTTTCTTGAGTCCCCTCCGGTTGTCACAGTCTTGGCCCGTATGGCAGGCAGCTTGAACCTCTCTTGGGTTGGACCTTAGTCCCCGTTCCCGGGTTCCCTCTTTGCTGCTGTGCCCCGGACACTAACGTTGGTGAGCAACCGTGATGATTCCCTCACCGGGCAGATTTATCAGGTGAGCTTGAAGCATCTTCCTGAACTAAGGCTCTGCACCCTGCCGGTGCTCGGTCCAGTGAGTAGTCACACCGTACTCTCCCTGGCAACCGTACTCCTTTAGCTCAATCAGTCACTTTACACTCTCCGTCTGTGTGCTGACTTCTGACTGACCGGATGTGTTACTGACTGAACGTCTATCTGACTTCTGTCTGACAAGATGTCCGTCTCCCATTACTCCACTGCTAGCCCCTCCTCCTCCCAGGTTTCTGACTAGCGGCCATCCATCAATTCCGTCTCTAGCCTGTTACCCAGTCTGGGGAAAAGGGCGTGGATTTGTATGTGTAATGTTTTACCGGCACTGGTCTTCGAGGAATCCGGGGTTAGATGCAGTACCCTGTGGCATCTAACACGCAGGGGCGCCACATATAGTACATATGCAGCAGATCATATATTCCATGAAGATACTGCTGACATAATTCCTGTTCGACAGACAGTGAACAGTAAATATTCAGTCCAGTGCCGCTGTTGTGATGCAAATATAATATTATCTATATTATATCTGAGTTATCAAGATTTCTGATTTTTAAAGTGTTTTGTTCAATTGTTTTCAATGTACTAACTTTCCTGACTCCTGATCGAATTTCCCTTGTTTTGATAAGGTGTTTTAGAAGTATAAATCATGTCTGGAGGTACTGTACTGTGTGTTCCTTCCCAGCCCTGTTCTATTTGATTTCAAGTTTGGCTCAGAGCAACTGAACGTCACGTACAAAAAAACATACAGTTCACACTCCGGTTACTCCTTGATCTCTGTAACTATGGTTAATATCGGATCCTAATGGGGAGTAAATGATCCTTTTGTGAGATCATATGGATGGCACTATGGCTGACATGGGCTGGACTATTACACTGTAGCAATGGGTTCATTTTGTATCTTGAGAAGCATGGAGTTTGTACATTTTTCTTCTGCACTGAAGGTACTCTTTAATTTGTTACAGGAAAAAAGATCTTTGTACCTTGTTAACCAGTAGATAGAAAAAATATGTAAAATATTGAGAGTCCTCAGTGGTTGATACCTTTTTAAAACCATGACTAAAATGGCATTTACACTGCAAGATAATCATAAACAAGCTCTTATTTCACAATTATCTTACTGTGTAAACAGGCTGCTGATAACCCGATGAATGAGCAAAACACGCATTCATCAAGTGAAATAAAATATGATCATTCTCAGAGATTCATCATCCTGTGTAAACTGAATTTGCTCCGCTGAGAACCGTCTATGCGCACTGAATGATCTTGTATAGATCGCTCATTGCACATCGTTTGCTTTGGTCTTCCTTGATAACCAGGTAGTCAAACAATAATAAAGACTATACTCACCTTGCGTAAAGTTTTTTTAAAATACTTAAAGGGGTTTTCCACTGTTAAGCAAATTCCTTGTGATTTTCTCCAGATACAATAATAAAGACACTACTCACCATCCCGTACCGGCGCCGTTACAGTGGTTCCGTGGCTTGCAGTTCCAGGGCTCACGTGGGCTTGTGACGTCATGGCAACTCCGCTTCCAATCAGCTCCGGCTTCCTTCTCCTTGCCTTCGGACCACCGCTTTCTATCAGCTCCGGCTTCTTTCTCCCTGCCTTCGGACCAAACAAGCAATCAACGGGAAGTGAATGCACCCGCTATGCTCACTTGCTGTCAATTAACTCATTTGGTCCGAAGACAGGGAGAAGGAAGCTGGAGCTGATTGGATGTGGGGCTCCCATGACGTCTCAACCCCATGTGAGTCAACCCCAGACTGCAAACCGCGGAACTGCTGGAACGGCGCCGGTACGGGAGGTGAGTATTGTCTTCATTATTTTACCTGGGGGAAATCAGAAGGGGTTTGCTAGTAGTGGACAACCCCTTTAAGTATTTTGGAACACTTTAACCCTAGAACACGCAACCATAGAAATCTACAATAGAAAACAAGTAACCTAGCAGGCCTGTGAGGCCCCAGGTATCCGTTCTAGGGTTAAAGCACTCATTATCGTGAAAGATAGAACTTCATTGGTTTCTCGTGAGAATGGACCTAGTCTATTAGGGCTTGGTGAAAGTAGATTCTGTTTTCCTTGCAGGAAAAATAATGGACAATAATAAAAATATGTATAATGGAGGTCCTGTAACCACCCCTAGCATCTGTTTTAGTAAACACTTTTTACATGAATTAACAATTTCGGAGAATATTTTTCATAACTCTATACTGTGCTGCTCTTTTTTTTATTCCTCCTTTGAATATCTATGAAAACATTGACAAGTGGGTGTTACCAGTTTCCGTGTGAAAGAGGTGTGTCCATACACAATGTGGGATTTTCAGCAATGATTAGACAGTGTTGAATTGTGTACCCAATTTTATCACCCAATTTTCAACTTTTTCATAGATATTTAGGAGTACCAGCGGAACGGAACAATTCAGAGAAACGGCCTGTCCTGACACTATGCTTCCCTTACATGGCTGCAGTTTTATAATTAGTTGTGAGCTTACTTGCTTCATATTAATTAGTATTTCTGAATACATTGGGGACTAATATCATTACTTTTATTTGTCAGTTATCCAAGCAATGTAAAGGAAGTAACACACCAAAAGGCCAATGAGGACTGCAGGAACGTTATGAAGAAACAGCATAATCATTAATGTGTTCTGAAAATCTAGACAAAGTAGCTCTGTCACTAATGTCAAATGGTGGTCACTAAAGCCTGCTTTACACGTTACAATTAATTGTGTGATCGCATTTGTGATCACACCCGCCCCCATCGTTTGTGCGGCACGGGCAATTTCTTGCCCGTGTTGCACAATCCTGTAACCCCCCGTCACACGTACTTACCTTCCAAATGACCTCGCTGTGGGTGGCGAACATCCACTTCCTGAAGGGGGGGACGTTCGACGTCACAGCGACGTCACACAGCGGCCGGCCAATAGATGCGGAGGGGCGGAGATGAGCGGGGCGTAAACATCCCGCCCACCTCCTTCCTTCCGCATAGCCGGCGGGACGCAGGTAAGCTGTGTTCATCGTTCCCGGGGTGTCACATGGAGCGATGTGTGCTGCCTCGGGAACAATGAACAACCGGACGCTCGCTTTTTAGAAAATAAGCGACGTGTCAGCGATGAACGAGAAGGTGAGTATTTGTGCTCGTTCATAGCTGTCACACGCTACGATATCACTAACAATGCTGGATGTGCGTCACTGGGGGGATGGGGCGTGACCCCGCCGACATCTCGTTAGATATATCGTAGCGTGTAAAGCCCGCTTAATTGAGGTCATAAAGGGGTTTGAGAAACTGCAGCATTGAATCAGATTTTAGCTACAAACTATTATACAATTGTATCACAAAGCTGAAATGGAGCACAAATACTTGATCTATCAAAAGTGGGGGATAAAGCAATATACAGGATTGTCCAAAAGTAGGTGGAACGTATGTGTAATAGAGTTATGAAGGGGAAGATTTATCAAACATGGTGTAAAGTGAAACTGGCTCAGTTGCCCTTAGCAACCAATCAGATTCCACTTTTTTTTCTTCACAGACTCTTTGGAAAATGAAAGGTGGAATCTGATTGGTTGCTAAGGGCAACTGAGTCAGTTTTACAGATCCAGTTTTCACAGATAAATCTCCCCCAAACCTGTTTTCTTTTCAGATAATTCAGATAACCCATAATGGCAAGTAATTTAAATACAGATCAAAGAAAATGGATTTTAAAAGAGTATTAGAAATCTCAAAATGCTGAAACCGTTAGAGCAAATTGAGTTGAAACATTTGGTACTCAAGCCCCAAAGAGACAAACCATTCACCACATTTGTGACAAATTCGATGCCACTGGCTCAATCCTTAATGCTCCAAAAACTGGTCGACCCAAAACAGACAGTACAGAAAATAATAAACAACTTGTTGCTTAAACATTTGTTTAGAGTCCAAAAAAGTCCTCCTGAAGAGTCTCTTTAGAATTGGGAATTTCACGAGCTTCTATCATGTGAATCCTGAAGTCTATTGGGTGGAAAGCTTATCGTCCACGTCTAATTCATGGTTTATTGGAGGATGATCCAGACAGGTGGCTGCAATTTAGTGAGATTATGCTTAACGAAATTGAAGACAATCTAGTAATTTTAGATAACATTATGTGGAGAGATGAAGCTTCTTTCAAATTATCCGGCCATATTAAAAGACATAATTGTATTAACTGGTATAATGAGAACATGCATTTAACATTAGAGCAACAACTAAATGAGCCTGGTGTCAATGTTTGGAGTGGTATTTCAAGTTTTGGTGTTTCAGGAACAATATTTTTTGATGGAACAGTCACAGGAGATAAGTATCTCGAAATTCTAATCAATCAAGTTGTTCCCCAGTTATAACCTTTATTTCCAACAAGATGGGGCCCCTCCACATTATTCAAGAGTAGTCCGCGAGTATCTTGTGAAACATTCCCTAATAAATGGATTGGCCGAAGAGGCCCAGATTGGCCGGCACGTTCACCAGACTTGACCCCAATGGATTTTTTCTTTTGGGGAGTACTCAAGGACAAAGTTTATAGTTGAAAACCAAAAAGTGTCAGTGATTTGAAAAATTACATAAGAGATGCATTTCAAGAAATTAATACCCAAAGAGACTTGTGCAAAAATTATTGTCGAAGCGTAAGGCCTAAGCCACACGGCATGAAAATCGGACCGACAGGAATGCGATAACACATCGCATTCCAATCAGACCAATATTAGCCTGTGTCCCAGCACCCATGAGCAATTATTTTCTCGGCCCCAATTTGACCGAGAAAACAATAGCAGCATGCTGCGACTGTAATGCAAGACTTTCTCTCGCACCCATTCAAGTCTATGGGGCGAGAGAAAAATCGCACTGCACTCGCAGTACACCGGTGTCCCGCGAGTGCAGAACGAGAATGGCAATAGCCGGCTACGGAGGAGAGAGGGAGATAAATCCCTCCCTCCCCTCCTCCATGCCGGCCCGCCTTTCCTCAGCGCTTGCCCGCCCCTCCTCAGCACTGGCCCGCCCTTCCTCAGTGCCCACCACCTGCAGCTGAGGTCTGAGCGCATGATCGGACCTCAGTCACAGTGACATTCGCATGACACTCGGCTCTCGCTGTGCTGCCAGCATGAGCCGAGTGTTATGCGAGAATTGCATTAGTCCCCGTATGGCCCCAGCCTAAGAGGCAGACTCAAAGCTGTGCAAATTGTAATGGAAAACAGTTTGAGCACCTGCGTTGATAAAATTTAAGGGCTTTTGTATTATTGTTCAGAATAAAATTTAATTGTCAATGTTATGCTTATGTTAGTAAATATGAATTTATATATAAATCAAAATAAATGTTATTATTTTCTGTCCACCTACTTTTGGACCACCCTGTATATATATATTTTTTAATTGTAATTATATTTTTCAACATCAGAGAACATCGTCAACTAGCAATGTCTATTACAAAAGTTTAAAGAGCGCGTTTAGTAAGTTAAGTAATAGAAAATTACCTATTAGTTTAATCAACTTTTGGTGTTAAATATTTTTGTTTTAATTTTATAATTTTTTTCTCTCAAAATTTGTATTCATAAAAAAAAAATAGAAATCTTACAATGTTCATATTGGTGACTGGGTCTAATCTAGAGTTGTACTTCCTGTTCTTTCAGGATATTCACATGCACATGAGCAGCGATAAACTGAATCTATGAACTTTACTGAAGCATCTAATGAACGTGTGCTAAGGTCATTGTGAAAAGTGAGCAGGGTCAGCCTAGACATCACCTATTGGGAGTCATGAGTCCTTTGTTATCAGATGTGTATAGAGGTGTTAAACGGTCATTGTAATCTCACCTCTGACATGGAGACTGCTGAAAACTGTTCCTAAAACAGGAAGCATAAGTCAAAAATAGGCCAGGATCCAGTGTGAAAATAGCAATATTGCTATTTCTATTTTTTTTTCTAAATACAGATCCTGATGTGGAAAAAATCAATTTCTTTAACTACATGTAACACAAAAACATGATTTAAGCAATTACAATATGTTTCTTTTCCGATGACACATTCCCTTAAAAGGGAACCTGATAGGTCCCCTGTGCCCCCAGAATCACCAGTTGTATCTACTAATCTAAATTCCCTGCTTTAGAGTCTCTTTTATCACATTGGACACATAAACAGATTTTTAGAAAAAGTATTTCTAAAGTCCATTTATGATGTACAGATGAACCATTTGACTAGTCTTCCCCAGGCTATGGCGCTGAAACACTGACCTCAGGGTTGTGTCACTTTTTATGGTGGTGTAACACACAGCGACGACAACAATGACATCGCTGCTAAGTCGCTATTTTCTGTGACGTAGCAACAACCTCAACAGCGACGTCGCTGTGTGTGACACATAACAACGATCAGACCCCTGCTGCGAGATCGCTGCTCGCTCTTGAATATTCCAGGTCATTTTTTGATCGCTGCTATCCCGCTGCACCACATGCATCCTTGTGTTTGACACCGCAGCAGCAAGGGTCGCGACGACGCTGAAGGCAGTGACGTAGGACTGAAGGCAGGCAAGGGCGTGTTTTTGCGGTGTATTTTACAACGCCCCCACGACTCCGATTGGTGGTCATAACAGCGTTCCGATTGGGTAACTCTTTAAGTTCCATTCTTTGTTTCACGTAGTAGAGTCTCTGTCTGGTGTCGCTAGTGTGTCGTTCTTTTTTGTGTCTTCCTTTGTTTGGCATGGTCACCCAATCAGGCGCCGCTGTAGTGATCACCAATCGGAACAGAGGGGCGTGAAAAAGGCAACACAAAGGCGCTGTAGCGATCACCAATCGGAACAGAGGGGCGTGAAAAGAGGCAACGTAAAACATGTCTAGTGTTAAACACCACTCCTCTATCATGGTCTGAGTCGTCGCACAGCGACACGTGTGACACGTCCCAACGACCGTCGAGGTCGCTATGATCGCTGCTCCGTCGCTGCTTAAAATTACATGTTTGACAGCTAACTAGCGATCATTTAAGGTCGCTGTTACGTCACAGGAAATGGTGACGTAACAGCGACGTCGTTGTCGCTGTCGTTGTGTGTGAACCCAGCTTTAGGCTGTGTGCTGTTGTTTCAATATCATGAGTGTTTTATCACCAAGAGATTAACACTGCCCTGACAAGGTGTTGTGCGAGACCTGCTTCAACCACCCTCCCAGCACTGATTCGCAGCTTACTATCAATATACAATGTACATATAAAACTGTGGTGTGTGCAGGATTAGCTTTCTGAGCTCTGCTACATGCTTCATCTTAGGGCGGCGTCACACGCTACGATATATCGGACAATATGTCGTCGGGGTCACGGATTCCGTGACGCACATCCGGCATCGTTAGAGATATCGTAGCGTGTGACAGCTACGAACGACTGTGAACGAGCAAAAATATTCACCTTATCGTTGTTCGTTGACACGTCGTTCATTTTCATAAAGTCGTTCCTCCTTCTGCGCGCCAGTTGTTCGTCGTTCCCAAGGCAGCACATATCGCTACGTGTGACACCCCGGGAACGACGAACACAGCTTACCTGCGTCCTGCCGGCAATGCAGAAGGAAGGAGGTGGGCGGGATGTTACGTCCCGCTCATCTCCGCCTCTCAGCTTCTATTGGGCAGCCGCAGTGTAACATCGCTGTGACACCGAACGTCCCTCTCCCTTCAGGAAGAGGATGTTCGCCGCCCACAGCGAGGTCGTTCGGGAGGTAAGTACGTGTGACGGGGATAAACGACTTTGTGCGCGGGTGCGGTTGCGATTGCACGCTATATCGTCCCGTGTAACGCCGCCCTTAGGCTTGACTCACACGTCCATGAGAAATTGGTAACGGTGTTTTCCGTGTTTTGGATCACTGTGACATCCATGTGTCCGTTTTTACCATCACTGTCATCATTGTTTTTTACAGAAGGATCATGATCTAAATAAATTGCAAAGCTTCTCCTATACTTTGCAATGTTAGGGTCCCGTTACACATAGCGACGTACCAGCGATCCCACCAGCGATCTGACCTGGCATGGTCTCTGTTGAGCTGTCAATCAGGCAGATCTCCACAGTGACCAGCCATCAGCCACCAGCAACCCGTGTAAGGACGGCTCCCTGCAGACTCAGAACCGGTGCTCGTTGGTCTCCCACTGTCAAACACGCCGATGTGTGCTGTCCAGCGGTAGACTAACGAGCAAAAAATGGTCCTGATCGCTTTGTCACGATCAGCGGCCTCCAGCAGGGGCACGCTCGCTGCTTGTCACACACAGCAATATTGCTGGCGAGGTCGCTGATATGTCATAAAACCTGTGACGTTCCAGCGATCTCGCTAGCGATCTCGCTATGTGTGACGGGGGCTTTAAACACGTACCGCACATGGATGTCATCAGTGTGCTGTACATGTTTTTCATGGATCCATAGAATTTTATTGGCCTTTGTTATCCGTGCTGCTGGAATAATTGGACATGTCTCCCTGTGTTTTGCACGTACACACGATTCGTGGAAAAACACAGACGTGAATAGCACCATAGGGTATAATGGGTATGTGTGATATCTGTGGAAAAAACGTATACAACATGTACGTGCAACATGGATGTCTTAAGCCAGCTTTACACCTTACAATTAGGTGTGCGATCTCGTATGCGATGTGACACGCCCAGGTCGCATATGCGATTTAATGAGATCGCACGTAGGTCGTTTATTTGCTGTCACACGTGCGTTAGTAGTCTTTTTTTAATTGATCAATATTGTGTGCGATCTTTTATATCATGTGTTTTCTGTCGTATGCATTGGGCACCCTTTTTTTTTTATTTAAATTACAACCATCAATTGACGCAATTACGTTATTTTTTTGTTTTATAAAATACACCAGAACTATGTGCGTTGCATTCAAGACTATTAAAGGCTTGCAATGCATGTTTAATCTGGAAACCCACTATAAAAATATCGCACGTGCGTTAAAATTGCAAATTGTTTTGTTTTTTTTTGTACTTTTTTTTTTTCCTTTGAATTGTCATTCTTGTTTTTGTAACTTGCTAGGTTATGGCTTGATTTTAATAATGTTTATGAATCATGGCAGTGTTTCAAGGCATTGCAGGATGCCATTTAAAGAGAGATTAAGCCGTAACGCAAGTGCGATTATTTAAATGTATGGGGATGGGCGTAAAAACTTGACGTTCAACAACACACCCGCACAGCTTCTGACGTATAAAAGTTGGATTTGCAAAACCGTATGATGGTTGTCACACGTTTCAATTGACTATGTTCGTACAACAAAACGTCCAATGTATGAGAAATAAACGACGTGTATGCGATCACCGTATTTGCGTTCAATCTTGATCGCACGTAGGTGTCACACGAAATACGTCACGAACGATGCCGGATGTGCGTCACTTACAACTTGACCCCGACGACGGATTGAAAGATCTATTGAAGCGTGTAAAGCAGGCTTTGATGAGGCCGATTGTGTCACAACTCTACCCAGTAATCTAAGTGACACATTGTTGGATTCAGGGTCTCTTTTCCTACATTATGCTGCACTCAAATGAGGCAGCAAACACCTGGTGACAGATTACCTTTAGAGATAAAACCCTATTGCCTCCGATAAACAGCTAGTAAAGGGGTTGTAAAAATGGGAAAGCTTCTCTAATTCTTTAAATATATCTGGTTCAGTTTTACAGATTGGGCTTCACCATTTGGATTATTTTTTGTGCATAATAATAATGAATGAATTCTAGAAACTGCCCTATAAAGGCAACATTTATAATTCTATGAACAGAGTAAATAAAAACTTATAGGCTAAGACCCCACTTTGCGTTCACCTACTTGCAGTTCTAAACGTACGTTTTGGGCTTATTTGATTTGACCAAAGTTGCCTTTTTCAGATATTTAGCGCTGAAAACGCATGCGTATTTACCGCGTTTTAGATGCGTTTTCAGCGCTTTTTACCTGCTTTTCCACCTGCGTTTTGATAGATGCGTTTTGAACATCATGACACTGCTAAATGAAGTTTAAATAGTCAAAATCAATGAAAAAATTGGAAAAAAAGAAACAAATCTATATTTTTGTGAAAAATAATGAAAATAGATTAATTTAATGAAATTATAGCGGTAATATGATATTTAATGGAAAAACAGCAAAAATGTATTAAAATTCTCATTTTTAATTGTCGAACTATGTGTGTGTGTAAAGGGACATATGAAATCATTATTTTGAAGTCCAAAACGCATGTTTTCTGCACTGGAAAAGCAGGTAAAACGCAGGAAATTGCTGGAATCTTGTTTTTTGCCATTTCTCATAGACTTCAATGTTAGCAAAACGCACCCAAAATGGCAAAAACAATTGACATGTTGCTTCTTTGAACGCATGGTAAATGCCACAAAATATGCAAATTAAACGCAGCGTTGTAAAACGCAAAGTGCGGTCTAGAAATCCCCATTTTCCATAGACTTTGCTGGGAAATCAAAACGCATGCCTTTTGGCATGAAAAAGGTGCTTCTCAAAACGGACCTAAAAAGCACCAAAAACGCAGGTGGAAACGCAAAGTGGGGCCTTAGCCATATGGGACATCAACCCCTATTTTATGGTGAAAAGCTTCTCATGGCTTTCATGCAAGCCTGCAGATTTTATGTTTAGGTATTTGTATGCACATTTTGCGGACCGACATTTATAGAGAAATTATGTTCATCCCCTCTGTATGGAGGTAATTGAGTTTATGACAAAATACTGGCTACAGGACGCCCCTACATGATAAGATCTGAAGTGAATCAGAAATGTGTAGAAAACATTATTTTTATATATATATATATATATATATATATATATATATATATATATATATATATATACACACATGTATATAAAGAGATTGTTTTCTACACATTTCTGATATACAGTATATATACAGTACAGACCTAAAGTTTGGACACACTTTCTCATTCAAAGAGTTTTCTTTATTTTCATGACTCTAAAAATTGTAGATTAACATTGAAGGCATCAAAACTATGAATCTGAAGATGAATCTGCTTCATGGAGAATAAGTAGACAAGTAGTGTGCAAATTCTGCCATTTACCTTGACACAAATCAATGTGATATGGAAAATAGGAATAATGGCCACACTAGCACAAGAGACAGGACAGTTAAATTCGTTTTGTCAGGATATCCTGGTGTCAATACTTAAAACAATAGTAATTTTTCAGCCATAGAGAACAGCTTTAGCCCTCAATGTCTTTTCAAACTTGTACTCAGTCTCTATAAATCATTTTAAAATCCATTGGTAATGTGGTGGTAAGAGCAAACTCACCATGCAAACATAGTCAAATACTGAGTAAAGGTGCTCGTTTACAATAATCTATTAGTTTAAACAGGCTGCCGATCACCCCGAGAAATGAGCAAAGCACTTGTTTGTCGGGTGAAATTATCTTTTGTGTAGCATCATTTTTCTCGGTAGCTCATCATCTTTTGTAAAGAGGATTTGTGCTCCTGAGAACAGCGGCAGCCTATTGTCTACAGAACGAGCTATTACAAGTTGTTCAGTGTGTATAAGGAGTGCAGTCTGCCCCGTATATGGAATATTAAATGTCATTTTGTGCTGCAGACTGTTAGGTGTAAATGCACCTTGAGAATGCCTACTAATCATCACATTTATTTTAAGGGAATCTGTCAGCAGGTTTTTGCTTCCTTATCTGATAGCAACATACTGTATAGTAAACAGGAAGATTGCGAATTCAAAGGTGTATCACATAGATTACTGGCTGAAGCCGTTCTGAAACAATCAAAGTATTTAGATTCAGCAACACAGGAGGGCTGAGAGCAGCCCCCCCCCCAACACACACCAGGCTCTCTGTAGAGATTGTGCATTGACTGTGAGGTGTCAGTCACAGCCGGTCAGACTGCTGTGCAGGTGAGTTTCTAGTCCTGTAATGTTAGTTGAAAGGTAATAAACCCTTTAGTTTACGTAAACTGTAGCACACCCAATGATAATAGAAGAAAAGTTGCTTTTTGTTGTTTGTTTAACTCTTACAGCTAGCTTTTTGCTAGCATATCTGATAGCAGCATGATGTAAGGGTAGAGACTCTGAATCCAGTCATGTATCACTTTCTTTACTGCAGTTTTGATTAAAAAATGTTTTCTCTGCTGCATTTCATCCAGTTCTCTGAATACTGAGCTTTGTATTAATCTGCTCACATCACTGATTGACAGCATTCTGTATACACAGTGCACAGGCAAAAAGCTGGTGATCAAAGGTGGGGGGCATGGTGGGACTACCTGGCAGCAAGCAATGAATTTGTAACAACTACAATAAGCTGCCCAGTAAAAGAAATATTGCTGGAATCAGATCTATGTCTCTCTACATTATGCAGCTCTCAGATTTGGTTGCAAAAACCTAGTGACAGACTTCCACTAAAGCACACAAATCGCTAGGATTTTCGTATATAAGCTAAAGCCAGTGCTATACTGGCACTATCAGGCTTATTCTCTACATACATGTAGTGGACAGCTCGGTTTTTTAGGTTTTGAAATCCAAGAAAATAAAGTGTATAAAATAATCAGCTTCTTGAGTGACAGCAGCTGAGGATCAGATAATATCTGGGGGTATTCATAGTTATTCCCTCCCCCTGTTAGAATTAGCATAAGTATTATACAATCGATTTAATTTTTGACATGCAGGACCTGTGTGAGGTCATACCCATGTGACCAGAAGAAGCGGGGCCTCAGCCAACAAAGCTGATACCAGAAAGAAACATTTTCTGTTGGCTAAGGCCCCGCCTCTTCTGGTCACACCACCTCAGCACAGGTCCTGCAAGTAAAAAAGTAAATCTATTGTATAATACTTATGCTAATTCTAACAGGGGGAGGGGATAACTATGAATACCCACTTCAGCTATTATCTAATCCTCAGCTGCTGTCACTCAAGAAGCTGCTGATTTTATAAACTTTACTTTCTTGGATTTCAAAGCCTATACATCTGAGCTGACCACTAAAAGTATGTGCTGAATAGAATCAGCCTGATAGTGCCAGTATAGCACTGGCTTTAGGTTATAGACGAAAATCCTGGTTATTAGTTTCCTTTAACAGATAAGCTACAATGTGCCCATGGCTACAAACTGATTCTTTTAGTACAGTAGTTTCTAAAGCAGGGGTCCCCAACCTTTAACTTGGGAGCGACATTTGGCTCGTGGGCCCGTGATATGTGGCTTGTGCCTGTCTACAAGCTTGGTGCATTAGCAATAGGTCTAGCAAACAACTATGAAGAGTAGGTTTTCGAGATGGTGACTTTTATGTTGACCCCCTTGATCTTCATATATTGCTTCAGTTTGACCTCTGTGGAAAAGCTTTGGCTATCATTATACTGTAATGGGGGCTCTGGCTGTCACTACTGTGAGGGGGGGATTAAATCTGAATGTGGTTCACAACCCTCTTTTGGAGCTGAATGAGTCTCTCAAGGTCAGAAAGGTGGGGACCTCTGTTCTAAAGGTTCATTCACCACCCTCCTTGGTGTGGGAAGAAATGTTATGTTTCATTATGGACAGCTTAAGCACATACAGATTCTCAGTCTTCCTCCATGTTCACTTTACAAGTTACTTTTCATGTATCTGTAGCATGGCCTGATGTGGTAGTCTGTACAAGGTGCTCTTCTCTTACGCCTCGCGCACTACATTAAAGTTTGGATCCTGACTAGGTGTGTGCACTTGTGTCGTATGGTCGGTACACACATATACCGGCGGCATGTTGCCGATGGTTTGGACTGGCCAGGACCAATTGTTAACCAGTTCGCTAAAGGAGACCACCAGATCTATAAAAACAGTCTTTTAATTAACAGTAACTTCAAAACAAGTGTACACAAGAGATAGCGGGCACGTATCTTCTCATACATTTATTTAGCAACACAAAGTATATCCACCGACAGTCCTTCCACTCCTTCCATCTTAGTTGTTCCTGTCCTCACTAGCCCTGTTCCTTGCAGTACCACCTAGCTCAATACCACAGTACAGTTCTTGAGAGTCATTCATTCCCTGTTGCAGCTCGGCATTCTGTTCCCCTTGTAAAGAAGATGGGTTGCCAATTCTAGCTTCACGCTAACTGAAGGCTATGGAACTTTCGCTCGGTGCACCCCCTTCGTCTCATGTTCTATTCCATCTGGACCCGTTAACTTCAAGAGTTGTAAACTGCCTAGACCCTTGCTGGTGGGTTCTGGAAAACAGAGTAGCTTGCTCCAAGCCTGTTCGTGGTTACCATTTTGGAGCTGCCAGGGGACTACTACCTGTGTGTGCATCACAGATTGGCTGTCCTAAACAAGTTATCGATCCCCACCAAACAGTGGTGGATTAAATGCAAGACTTTTCCAATTTAGTCCACTTTATTGCAGAACAAAGACGCCAACATGAAACCACGAAGCAACTCAGATTCAAGCCTCTGCAGAACCTCCCCTGATTATTCCTGAACCCAAAGTTAACATCAATGACCAACTTTTGGTAATCGCAGGATTGTTTTTTCCTATTAGGGATAGTTGTAGCCTGTATTTTAGGCTCCAGACACTTTTGTTTAGTTTTCAAAGCCAGCATGTGGGACTCATCATTTCTCTGCTGCAGGGTGACTCTGAGGCTTGTGCCTTTTCTCTGCCCCCTGACTCTCCAGAGCTCTCCAAAGTTAATTCATGTTTTTGTTAAGCATTAGGGCTCCTATATGACGACCCTGACTGAGTAGCGTTAGCTGAAAGTAAATTTACTGCACTCTATCACGGGCAATATCCTATGGAGAAGTACTGTACAGAGTTTCAACACTAGGCTACTGACTCACAGTGGTATGACCAGGCCCTTTGCCATCAGTTTTGGGCTAGACTTTCCATCGATATTAAAGACATCTGCATTTTTCTGTAATCTTGGGTATCATGAACGTTTTGGTTCCTTTATGACCTCTGACGTTGACACTCTGGAGGCTGACAGGTCTATAGACAAGTTGAAGCTTGTCTGGTCTGAAGTCAGAGAAAACCTGAAAAGTGCACAGAATAGACAGACCTCATCCGCTAATAAGAGGCGCATTGATGGACCAAGCTTTGCTTTTGGGGACAAGATGTGGTTATTTACCATAAATATCAAACTCAAGGTTCCCTCTGCTAAGTTGGGTCCCAAGTTCATTAGCTCTGATGGGACTATTGAGGTAGTTAGTCTAGTAGTCTTCCAATTGAAACTTTCACCCTCATTCCGGATTCCCAATGTCTTTCACAAATTTTTACTAAAAACATATTATTTGCTGGTGCACCCTGTTGATACTCCCCCTCCAGCTGTGTTGGTTGGAGGCAGCCTCAAGTATGAAGTGGACAAAATCCTTGAATCCAGGATAGTAAGGCAATTGTTGCAGTACCTTATTTATTGCAAAGGTTATGGTTTATATGATAGATCCTGGGTTTCAGCTAATGACATCAATACTGACAATCTTATCAGAAAGTTCCTTTGTTCGTTCCCTGGTAAGCTTAGTCCGTCCTAAGGGGTACTTCTCTTATAGCGAGATTGCTAGCGAGATCGCTGCTGAGTCACGGTTTTTGTGACGCACCAGTGACCTCATTAGCGATCTCGCTGTGTGTGACACTGAGCAGCGATCTGGCCCCTGCTGTGAAATCGCTGCTCGTTACACACAGTGCTGGTTCATTTTTTGGATGTTGCTTTCCTGCTGTGAAGCACACATCGCTGTGTTTAACAGCGAGAGAGCAACGATCTGACTGTCCAGGGAGCAGGGAGCCGGCGTCTGGCAGCCTGCAGTAAGCTGTAACTAAGGTAAATATCGGGTAACCAAGCGAAGCCCTTTGCTTGGTTACCCGATATTTACCTTGGTTATTAGCGTACACCACTCTCAGTATGCCAGTGTCGGCTCCCTGCTCACGTAGCCGGAGTACACATCGGGTAAATAAGCAAAGCGGTTTGCTTATTAACTCGATGTGTACTCTGGCTACAAGTGCAGGGATTATGTCAAAAAAATACCTATTCACTTTGAGTGACAAAATTTTAAAAACTTTTCATCTTTATTCGAATATATTAAAAGAGAGTTTTTTAGACCAAGACAAACATAACACCAACACATACAGTGCCTACAAGTAGTATTCAACCCCCTGCAGATTTAGCAGGTTTACACATTCGGAATAACCTTGGCATTGTGACATTTGGACTGTAGATCAGCCTGGAAGTGTGAAATGCACTGCAGCAAAAAAGAATGTTATTTCTTTTTTTATTTTTTTTTTTTAAATTGTGAAAAGTTTATTCAGAGGGTCATTTATTATTCAACCCCTCAAACCACAAGAATTCTGTTTGGTTCCCCTAAAGTATTAAGAAGTATTTCAGGCACAAAGAACAATGAGCTTCACATGTTTGGATTAATTATCTCTTTTTCCAGCCTTTTCTGACTAATTAAGACCCTCCCCAAACTTGTGAACAGCACTCATACTTGGTCAACATGGGAAAGACAAAGGAGCATTCCAAGGCCATCAGAGACAAGATCGTGGAGGGTCACAAGGCTGGCAAGGGGTACAAAACCCTTTCCAAGGAGTTGGGCCTACCTGTCTCCACTGTTGGGAGCATCATCCGGAAGTGGAAGGCTTATGGAACTACTGTTAGCCTTCCACGGCCTGGACAGCCTTTGAAAGTTTCCACCCGTGCCGAGGCCAGGCTTGTCTGAAGAGTCAAGGCTAACCCAAGGACAACAAGGAAGGAGCTCCGGGAAGATCTCATGGCAGTGGGGACATTGGTTTCAGTCAATACCATAAGTAACGTACTCCACCGCAATGGTCTCCGTTCCAGACGAGCCCGTAAGGTACCTTTACTTTCAAAGCGTCATGTCAAGGCTCGTCTACAGTTTGCTCATGATCACTTGGAGGACTCTGAGACAGACTGGTTCAAGGTTCTCTGGTCTGATGAGACCAAGATCGAGATCTTTGGTGCCAACCACACACGTGACGTTTGGAGACTGGATGGCACTGCATACAACCCCAAGAATACCATCCCTACAGTCAAGCATGGTGGTGGCAGCATCATGCTGTGGGGCTGTTTCTCAGCCAAGGGGCCTGGCCATCTGGTTTGCATCCATGGGAAGATGGATAGCACGGCCTACCTGGAGATTTTGGCCAAGAACCTCCGCTCCTCCATCAAGGATCTTAAGATGGGTCATCATTTCATCTTCCAACAAGACAACGACCCAAAGCACACAGCCAAGAAAACCAAGGCCTGGTTCAAGAGGGAAAAAATCAATGTGTTGCAGTGGCCTAGTCAGTCTCCTGACCTTAACCCAATTGAAAACTTGTGGAAGGAGCTCAAGATTAAAGTCCACATGAGACACCCAAAGAACTTGGATAACTTGGAGAAGATCTGCATGGAGGAGTGGGCCAAGATAACTCCAGAGACCTGTGCCGGCCTGATCAGGTCTTATAAAAGACGAATATTAGCTGTAATTGCAAACAAGGGTTATTCCACAAAATATTAAACCTAGGGGTTGAATAATAATTGACCCACACTTTTATGTTGAAAATTTAACTGAGCAACATAACTTGTTGGTTTGTAAGATTTATGCATCTGTTAATAAATCCTGCTCTTGTTTGAAGTTTGCAGGCTCTAACTTATTTGCATCTTATCAAACCTGCTAAATCTGCAGGGGGTTGAATACTACTTGTAGGCACTGTATAGTTAGCAATAACACATATGGTGAATGACCAAAAATAGTCTCAACCACTTTGCTGGAGACAGCTAGAGAGGTATAGAGTGGAAGACTGACAGAAATGCTTGCCATTGTGCATTAAAATTTGGAGTGGAACCGTGCCTCCCTCAATAAACGTTTATGGAGGGCATTAAAAAATATGTAAAAAATGCATGAGTACAGAATCACAACATTTGTTCACAAAAGAAAATTAGATTTAAAGAGGACCAACCACCAGGATTTTCATATACTGTATAAACTAAAGCCAGTGCTATACTGGTGCTATCATTCTGATTCTAAACACACCTTTCCTTGTGAGATCCCATGTATAGTTTCTGAAATATAGGCAAGTAAAGTTTGTGAAATGCACTGTTATTTAATGAGAGGTGCAAGGGAATATCTAATAAGGGGGTCGGGTTTTGCTAGTTATTTCCGCCCCTGTCTGCCTGCCTGTCCTTCCTCCCCTGTCTCTGTTATTAGAGGGGGAGGAAGGAGGGAGGAAAGACAGAGGGAGGAAGGACAGGCAGTCAGACAGGGGTGGGTATAACTAGCAAAACCCGACCAACCTATTAGATATTCCGTTGCACCTCTCATCAAGTAACAGTGCATTTCACAAACTTTACGTGCCTTAGCCTATATTACAAAAGTATACATCCGATCTCACAACTAAAGGTATGTTTAGAATCAGCCTGATAGCACTAGTATAGCACTGGCTTTAGGTTATATAGGAAAATCCTGGTGGTTGGTCCTCTTTAAATAACGCTATTGTGTATTTTTGTGTGGACTCCTGCAGAGAACATGAGAAAATGCATTGTTTGCACACATATTGCCTTTCAGAACTCTCTGGTACTGCCAGGATTATCGTTGTAATGCGAGTATCTTGAATGCAGTGCCCAAACTATATACCGGTTCCTTATCCAAAAAAAGAATTCTTACTTAAGCCATGTTCCCACTAGTGTAAATGCTGACTTTTTCCCAGCTTTATTTTTTTATTTGGAAAATCTGCTGCATTTAACCATTCGAGCAAAGCTGTAAGTTCATGAAAACTAAAGATTACTGAGTGACTAGATGCTGTGGAACTGTGGGTTTTTAGTGTGATTTCTTTTTCTCAATAGGCTGTTATTAGGATCCTGAAAAAATGCCTGTAAAAATGCAATTACATTTTTGATTGTGAAATCCCAAAAAGCACATTAAAAAGCTCAGTCAAACCAAGCCAAAAAGTACAGAATCAAAAAGGCATAAAAAAATGGGTAAAATGCATAAAAATGCAATAATCAGAACTGATTGCTATTGCATATTTTGGTGCAGTCACCTGTAGAAAAAACGCAGAGAAAAGGCAACATTTCTGAATGTGGTAACATGGCAAGTCTACTCATATATACCCACAAAGCTCTCCACAGTGCGGCACCCCCTACATCTTCACCCTCCGCTCTGTCTATCACCCCACCCGTTTTCTACACTGTGCAAATGACTTACGACTAACATCCACACTAAGCCGAACCTCCCACTCCCGGATCCAAGACTTCTCCCGAGCTGTACCAATCCTCTGGAATGCTCTACCCAAAGAAGCTAGGACGAATTACTCAGCTTCAGATGCTCACTAAAAACGCATCTCTTTAGGGTGGCCTATCACACTCCCTAGACCAGGCTGGGTGTATGGGCCGCACAGAGGAAAAAAATAATTTGGGGGGCCGCATTCTTTGCAGGACAAAGTGACATTTTTATTGGTACCATATATATTTTTTTACACACCTTTGGATCACTGATTTTCAACATTTTCACTTGTTTATTATAACAAATGTGCACATTCTTTGGTTAAATAAATATATATATATATATATATATATATATATATATATATATATATATATATATATAAAAAAAAATTGATGTTAAAAAAAAAAGTCATGCCTTATTTTGTTTTTTTTTTGTTTTTTTTACATTTTATCCCTTTCTTGTAACTAATAGTGTTACAATTATCACTATATAGAAATTTTGGCCAACATCTTTTAGTAATGTTCCCTATCCTATCCTATAGTAATGACCCCAGCCTTGTCCCTATTCTATAGTAATGTCCCCATCCAATAGTATTATGCCCATCCTTGTAATGTCCCCATCTTTTAGTAATGTCCCCATCCTATAGTCATGTGCCCACCTTGTCCCCATCCTATAGACATGTGCCTACCTTGTCCCCATCCTATAGACATGTGCCCACCTTGTCCCCATCCTATAGACATGGGCCCACCTTGTCCCCATCCTATAGTACTGTACCCACCTTGTCCCCATCCTATAGACATGTGCCCACCTTGTCCCCATCCTATAGTACTGTGCCCACCTTGTCCCCATCCTATAGACATGTGCCCACCTTGTCCCCATCCTATAGTCATGTGCCCACCTTGTCCCTATCCTATAGTCATGTGCCCACCTTGTCCCCATCCTATAGACATGTGCCCACCTTGTCCCTATTCTATAGTAATGTGCCCACCTTGTCCCCATCCTATAGTCATCTGCCCACCTTGTCCCTATTCTATAGTAATGTGCCCACCTTGTCCCCATCCTATAGTCATGTGCCCACCTTGTCCCCATCCTATAGTCATGTGCCCACATTGTCCCCATCCTATAGTCATGTGCCCACCTTGTCCCTATTCTATAGTAATGTCCCCATCCTGTAGTAATGGGTGGTGGGGAAAGTGGCGGCGGGTGAAAGGGGGCGCTATAATTTACCGATCGCTCTCGGCTTCCACCCACCTATTCCTGAGTGAAGCTGAGGGGGCGGTCTCTGGCCCCAGATCCACAGTGATTGGAGAGATCAGTCACAAGGCCGATCTCTCCAATCAGAGCTGGGGGCGGGTGAAACAGAGGTCACCCAGCTCCAGCCAATGATCGGTGCTACAGCTGCACTGATCAGGGCTGGATTTCAATGTTACAGCCATTTTCAATGGCTGAAACATTACAGTGGCTGTGATTGGCTGACGAACGCTGCACAGCCAATCACAGCCTCCGTAGCTCCGGGGAGGAGACACCACCCCTCCTGAGGTCCCCTCCTCCCCGAATCTAAGGTATTTGCTATTTGCAATGCAAACAGCGATCGCAGCCACTGGGACTGCGATTTCGCCATGACGTACTGGGTATGTCATGGATCCTTAAGTACCAGGGAGCCATGACGTACCCCGTACGTCATAGGTCGCTAAGGGGTTAATGTGCCGCCCTTCACATACACAAAAAATAAAAAAACACCATTCTTCTCACCTGTCCCGCGTTCCCTTGGCTCCTCATCTCTGTTTCTTGCTGTCTGCAGGCCGTGCCCTGGTGACTGCCCCTGGCAGCGATTTATGTCAGATCAGATGGTTGTTTTGCCGGCGCTGCGCGCGCACAGTCCTTGCCTCTGAGAACGCAGCGCCGGCAAAACACTCATCTAAGAAAGTACAGGCAGTGGCTGCGGCCCCTGCACCGGCCGCAATAGTGAACAGGGAAACGGGCCTGGGGGCCGCACGAAGCAGCCTGACGGGCCGCATGCGGCCCGCGGACCGCGTGTTTGAGACCCCTGCCCTAGACGAACTAAATTCACATAGTCCCTCCACACTTTCTCATGGCATCCAAATGCATCTCAAGGTTCTGGCCAACTGGTCCAGGCAGCCATTATCTATCCCCCATTTCCTTGAGATGGCTGGATTGTCATTGTAAATAAGCACCTGCACCTTGTCCCCCCCCATCGCACTGTAGATTGTAAGCTCTCACAAGCAGGGGGTTTTTTTTCTCCATACTCTAAATATTGTATTTTCTATAACTGTTATTTGTTTACATATGAACCTCCTGTATTGTAAAGCGCTGCGGAATATATTGGCGCTATTTTTATTATTATTATATATCCCACTCACAGGGATAATGTAGTGCTTAGGATGAGCCTACATTTAATTAACCCTTGTGACCAGTAGCGAACACAGACAGAAAAGGGCCCCTGTGCAAGAACAATATATGGGCCCTTTGCAGCCCAAGAGTTCATAAAAATGCACAATTCTAGCTGCTTTGGAGGTAGAAATAGGCCCCCAACCTCTTGGGCCGCTGTGCGGTTGCACCAATGATATGTCAGCTCCTGCTTGTGACGGAAGATTGACTTTGTGATCGGCTAGTTGCAAAAGAGTGGTTACAGTATTTGCTAACAGTTTACTTCTACCCTACCCTTCCAGAAGCGCTTCATCATCTACTTTCATTTGGAGACTGGAGCTTTGCCAGTGTGTCTGAGCTGTCCAGTTCTCTCCCAGCTTTACTGCTGTTTATATGGGAAGGTCATTTGCAGTTATACATGCCAGCTGGCCGAGCTTTAATGGCATATCCCTGATTTTTAATTCCGCAAAGTGTTACTTTATTAACAGAACTTGTCCATTTAATGACAATATTAGGCAAAATACATCAGATTGAAGCCCCAATTGCCACAATTTTAGTTCCAGAATGTGGGTGTAACTACACTGTAAAGGGGGCTTTATACGCAACGACATCGCTAACGAGACTCGTTAACTCACATCCGGACTCGTTAACGACGTCATTGCATGTGAAACGCATGAACGACCGCTAACGATCAAAATTACTCACCATATCGTTGACACGTCGTTCTAATCTCAAATATCGTTGCTGTTGCAGGAAGTAGGTTGTTCGTCGTTCCTGCGGCAGCACACATCGCTATGTGTGACACTGCAGGAACGAGGAACAACATCGTACCTGCGGCCGTCGGCAATGAGGAAGGAAAGAGGTGGGCGGGATGTTCCGGCCGCTCATCGCCGCCCCTCCGCTTCTATTGGGTGCCCGCTTTGTGACGCTGCTGTGATGCCGAACGAACGTCCCCCTTAGAAAGGAGGCGGTTCACCGGCCACAGCAACGTTGCTAGGAAGGTAAGTAGTGTGACGGGGACTAACGATGTTGTGCGCCACGGGCAGCGATTTGCCCGTGACGCACAACCGATGGGGGCGGGTGCTTTCACCAGCAATGTCGCTGTGTGTAAAGTGGCCTTAAGAGTATGTGCCCACGATCAGGAATAGCAGAGTACTGGACGCAGCGTATTTCACTGCATCTAAAAGCTGAGTTGTGCAGTAGAAGCGCAGCATGTCAATTTATTCTTGCGGAGACACTAGTGTTCTTAGCGGGGAGTACAGAGAGAAAGCGTTCTCTGGCAGAAAACACTTGCATGTCCACAGGAAAAGGCAAGCTGCATCCAGGACACGTGCAGATCGTGGGCGCATACCCTTAAGTATCTTTTCTAATAGGTAATTAAGGAGTGGTCTGACATACAAAGTAATTTTCATTCTATATATTTAGTGCCATAATCTAAACTAATTTCTAATACACTTGAATTAAAAATCCTTCCCTAACTACACTATCGAATTTCTATTCTATCTCTTATTTCACTTTATTTTTTTATGGCACTTTAATAGAGAATGCATGCTGGGATACTCAAATGAAGCGTCATCAGATAGCAGAGGTTGCGGTCTCTGCAGCAGCCTCTAGCTATGTTCACACAGGGCATCTTTTACTGCGTTTTTGGTGCATTTTTGAGGTCACAAAGATGCATGAAAATGCATGCATTTTCTTCTCCCAGCAAAGTCTATGAGATTTCTTTTTTTGCCTGCATCTTCGCTTACTTTTTGAAGATGCAATTCTTTTTGAGTTTTTTTCCAGTGTTTTTGAGTCCTTCCAGTCAATAGATATGACTTAAAAACGCATAAACGCATTGGGCAAAACGCGGTAAAAACACATAAAAAATGCATAAAGAACACATGTGTTTTTGCCGCGGGTGTGTTTTTTGGGGCCAAAAACGCTGCATCTTTTTGGGTAAGAAAAATGCAGTGTGTGAACATAGCTTTTGCCATCTCCCTGAAATGAAGCATTATGAGTGATGCTCGTCTCAATGGCTGGGCTAGTCCAAGCATGATGTGCACTGTCCTATATGCAGAATGACAGCGCACTCTCTGTTTTCGGCTCAGATCACCAGTAATCAGAGTGCGTTGTCTAACTGACATCCTGACATCCTGACACCAGTGCCATCCCTGCAAGTGACATCACTAGAAAAATGATTTTTAAGTAGTCAACAAAAGTAGTCAAAAGTAATATTAAAAAATATTTGTACAGAAATGGTTTTATGGATAGCATGTACAGTGGCATGCAAAATAATTGGACACCCTAGGTCAAAATTACTGTTATTGTGAACAGTTAAGCAAGTTACAGTTTAAATGATCTCTACAAGGTATAAAGTTAAAGATGACACATTTCCATTTGTATTTTAGGTAAAAAAAATATTTTTATCTTTTACATTTTAAAATTAAGGAAAAAAAATGGAAAATGGACCTATGTAGGCACCCTTTGAGACTTGTGTGCTCAGGTAACTTTGACTAAGGTTTCAGAACTTAATTAGCCTTATTGGGTTATGGCTTGTTCACGATCATTGTTAAGAAAGGCCAAGTGATGCAAATTTCACAGCTTTATAAAAACCCAGCCTCCTCTAACTTTGTGCCAAAAAACAAGCAGCCATTGGTTCTTCTAAGCAGCTGCCTAGCACTCTGAAAATGAAAATGGTGGAGGCCCACAAAGCAGGAGAAGGAAATAAGAAGATAGCAAAGCGTTTTCAAGTTGCCCTTTCCTCAGTTCAAAATGTAATTAAGAAGTGGCAGTTAAAGCCTGCTTTACACGTTACGATTAAGCATACGATATCGTATGCGATCGTAACCGTCCCCATCGCATGTGCAGCACGTTCAATTTTTTGAAACGTGTTGCACAAACGATTATTTCCCATCATACGTACTTACCCTTCCATACGACCTCGATGTGGGTGGCGAACGTCCACTTCCTGGAGTGGGAGGGACGTTCGGCATCACATCGACGTCACGCGGCAGCCGGCCAATAGAAGCGGAGGGGCGGAGATGAGCGGGACGTAAACATCCTGCCCACCTCCTTCCTTCCGCATTGCCAGCGGGAGCCGCGGGACGCAGGTAAGATCTGTTCATCGTTCCCGGGGTGTCATACACTGCGATGTGTGCTACCTCGGGAACATTGAACAACCTCATGTTCAATTTTTAGCAATTGAACGACGTGCATGCGATAAACGTTTTAATGTTCAATCGCAATCGCACGTAGCTGTCACACACTACAATATAACTTACGATGCCGGATGTGTGTCACTTACGACGTGACCCCGCCGACACATCGTAAGATACATTGTAGCATGTAAAGCCCGCTTAACTGGAACAATGGAGGTCATGATAAGGTCTGGAAGACCAAGCAAAATTTCTGTGAGAGCTGCTCGTAGGATTGCTAGAGACGCAAATCAGAACCCCTGCATGACCGCAGAAGACTTTATGACTTATAGAGATCATTTCACCTTCAACGTGCTAAACGTACCGAAACGTTTGCATGCCACTGTATACATTCAATGAGTGTCTCAGTTATTGAAATTAATTAAATGAGCTGTCCCATACAGTTCATTTATTACCTATCCACAGTATTGAAGATAAATGAATAATCACCTGAGACTTTCTTTGATATTGACAAGGGGGGACTCAAAGTTCTTTATGTAAATGGTGCAGTAGTACTCATGTGCAACCACCACTCCTACTTTTTAGTTTGTTTTGTTTTTTTAACGGCCTTCAGCTTGATCTTGAGCCATGGCGACTTGATGGATGAACACTCTGTAGGAAGATTGATCTCGTGCAAGCGTAGATAGGTCCAGTAGGGTCTTCTCAGCCATTTTCTTGATTGTATCAAGCCATCAGGTTGGAGGTCTTCTCTTCGCCTAGTTCCTTCTATTTTTTTGACCATATTGTCCTTCTCCGGTGATTGCTCTCTTTGTATGATGTGTTCAAAGTAGTGACCCTAGCTAGCTTCAAGTGACATGTCTGGCTTTTGTGCCAAAATTGATTTGTTTGTTCTTTCTGCCATCCATTCCATTGATCATCTCCTTCTCCAGCACCACATTTCAAAGGTGTTGATTCTTCTTCTGTCTTGTTTCTTCATTGTCCAGATTTTCACAACAATATGTTGCTACCCAATAGACCAGACTATGTATGAGTCCTGTCTTCCATCACCAGTGAAATGTGCCTTGATTTGAGGACCTTGTCCAGTGACTTAATTGTTGATTTGTCCATAGCTATTCTCCTATTGATTTCCGGAAGGTGATTACTCAGGGCCGACTCCAAGTTTTTGTGGGCCCCGGGTGAAAGAGTCTCAGTGGGCCCCATACACAAGAAGATACAAACATACACAGATACGTACACATAAAGACATACATATACATATTTAAAGAAAAATTCAGAAAATCACATATAAACAGACAAATCCGTACACAGTCATACACACTGACATACATAGATACACATCATACATACACACACACACACACAGACACAGAGATATTTTTATTATTGGAAAGAAGAAGCAGCCTCACTTACCTCCCCCGCTTGTATCCCATCCAGCTCCTCCAGGGCATGTGTCTGTGCTGCGTTGATTGGTGGCCGCCAATAACAGACATGACCACACACATAGCACACTGACACTCTGGGGACATACACATTACTGTGGGTCACACACATTACTGAGGAGGGCGGCATACAGCAATGGGAGGCATACATCTCCAGAGGGTGGGATATAGCTCTGAGGGGTATACACCACTGGGGTGGAAGGGATCAAGAGCTCTGTGGGGTTAAAAGCACTGGGGTGGAGGGGACATACAGCTCTGGGGGGTATAGTAGTATGCAGCCCTCACATTCCTCCAAATAATATAATGCACCCATATTGCTCCACATAATTTAATGCAGCCTCATATTACTCCATATAATGCACTTGCATATTCCGCCATATAGTGTTATGCAGTCCCCATACTCCTCTATATAGAATAATGCACCAAAATATTCCTCCATATAATATAATGCACCCCAGATTGCTCCACATAATATAATGCAGCCTCATATTCCATTCCTCCATATAGGGTTATGAAGCCCCCATATTCCTCCATATAGTATTATGCAGCCTCATGTAGCAGCATTATGCAGCCCCCATGTAGCAGCATTTTGCAGCCCCCATGTAGTAGCATTATGCAACCCCCATGTAGCAGCATTATGCAGCCCCCATGTAGCAGCATTATGCAGCCCCCATGTAGCAGCATTATGCAGCCCCCATGTAGAAGCATTATGCAGCCCCCATGTAGAAGCATTATGCAGCCCACATATCGTTTAATGCACCCCCATAATCTTCTGGCCTCTGATTAATACATACTTCTCCTCGTTCCCCTGCTGTTCCAGCCTCCTCAGCATGTCCACTGTTCTGCCGCTTTGACAGCTCAGCACACAGGTGCGCACAGTAATGACGTCATCACGCTCTGCTGTACTGAGTTGTCAGAGGCAGAGAACAGACAGACACTGCAGGAGAATGATGACAGAGGCAGCACGCCGCTCCATCTCTTATCATTGCTTTCAGTTGTATTGGCATCTGTGATGCCGATACAATTGAAAGTGTGATCTTCAGTGGGGGGCCATGGGAAGGGGGCTTGGGTCGGCACTGGGCCCCTCTGACTCACAGGCTCCAAAGCAGTCACGTGGCCTGTTGCCATTGGTAGTACACCACCCTGCCATCTGCGAGTGGGCCCCCTCGGGTGCTACAGCGGCACTGCGATTACTAGAATGAAAGTCACACATTCTGACTGCTCCACTAACACAGCATACTTTTTAGGCCTATTAGGGATCCTAATGATTGAACCCCCAGTGATTATACTATTACTACCTATTCTATAGCTATGTACAAGTTGTTTATCAGACAGTGCTTTTATGAATACTGTATTTGTACAATTTTCCTTTAATATAAAGGGCTCCATACAGATTTATTTATTTTACTTGCATATATAGCATCATTTAATTTCCACAATGCTTTACAGTCATTTGTGACTATGCTACTCACTCAGCTGCTAGTAGAGGTAATAACAGAAACAATTTCTATTTAAACAGTCTGGCTGGTTTATTTGCAGATACCATAAACCGCTTCAGAGGAAAAAGATAAAGCAAGCCTTTCCGGCATAAAGATACAAAACAGAAAGATAATAAATCTGTTTCACTGCATGCTCGTACACTCAAGAAAGGAAACCCTCCTTTCAGTTAGTTTCTTTCTGGAGGTGAAGCAACCTCCACACACAGACCATGTGTGAGATAAGCAGTCTCTATTTTAACATGAACCACACCCATGAGTGGGGGATGTGAGCATTCAGATTCCCTCACCCCATCTCTCTGGCTGCTTGTAAAACCCGGCCCTGATGCGCTCTAAGAATTGTCTTAGCACTAAATGTACTAGAGCTTGCACTCGGGCTTACATCACTGAGGACATCCACCACTGTGATACATACCTCCATACCTCCAATCGACTATGTGTTCGGCCGCCATCTAACATATCATACACATTAGACTAATGTGGGCCAAATCCTGCAGTCTTAACAGGTTCGGTCAACAGCCTAATATATATGGGAGGCCCTGACTCTCCCCGACAGATGATGTTGGATTCAGATAAGAATCCAACATGTCCGGATTTGGACTACAGATCTTTTTTGTTTCTAAGGGGTACTTTGCACACTACGACATCGCAAGCCGATGCTGCAATGCCGAGTGTGATAGTCCCCGCCCCTGTCGCAGCTGCGATATGTGGTGATAGCTGGCGTAGCGAAAATTATCGCTATGCCAGCTTCACATGCACTCACCTGTCCTGGGACGTCGCTATGGCTGGTGACCCGCCTCCTTATTAAGGGGGCGGGCCGTGTGGTGTCATAGCGACGTCACACGGCAGGCGGCCAATAGAAGCGGAGGGGCGGAGATGAGCTGGACGTAAACATCCCGCCCACCTCCTTCCTTCCGCATAGCCGACAGGAGCCGCGGTGAAGGAGGTAGGAGATGTTCCTCGCTCCTGCGACTTCACACACTGCGATGTGTGCTGCCGCAGGAACGAGGAACAACAACGGACCGTCGAAGCAAGGTAATTATGGTTTTCGCCGACGCTACACCGATGATACGATTACGAAGCTGCCTCCAGAAATGTCTGGCAATTACTCTCTCACAAAGGACACAGTAGTGTTTTGTAAAATGATCGCCCATGTGCATGGGAGAGTCAGGGAGATAACTGTAGGTCAAAAGATTGGCTGAACCATCAATTGGCCGACAGCCATCTAAAGAGTATAGGGAGGTTAAAAGTTTAAAGTGCATGTGTCTAAAATGGAGTAATAATCGTGGTTACTGGAATAACCCCAGGATTAAATGTCAGCGCTGTATATACAAGTTTATACCAAGTTAAATTGTATCTCAGTATGTAGTAATATTTACTAGCTACTAGAAATGCAAGGGGCATAGCCTTGGAAGATGCAGAGGAAAGAAGTCTGTGCCCTAGTGCCTGAGGGGGCCAGTGATATATAAGAACATGCCAGTCTGTGTTTTTCCAGTTTCTTCCAAGCAGATCAAGATATATAGTTTAATGGCAGAGAACAATTGTTTTCCAAGAAGACAATCCGGATAATACTTAGATATCTAATGCCATTAAGCTTTACTTGTGTAACGCTAGATTAGATTAGATTACAAAACAATTCAGCAATGATCAATTAGTTTTGCTCAGTGGTTGGCAGCGCAGGAGTCTCAAGGTGGCTTTACACACTGCAACATCGCAAACGACATCGCTGTAACGTCACCGGTTTTGTGACGTAATAGCGACCTCCCCAGCGACATTGCAGTGTGTGAAACACATCAGCGACCTGGCCCCTGCTGTGAAGTTGCTGATCACTACAAATCGTTCAGGACCATTCTTTGGTCCTTTGTTTCCCGCTGTGCAGCATGATCGCTAGAAAGTTTGTGTGTAAAGGGGACTTAAAACACTGGAAACGAGTGATGTGTCACAATATCTGTCAATCACTATTCTCTGTCAGTCGGTCTCTCCCTCTCGGTCTCTATTCTCTCTCTGTCGGTCCGTCACTATCTCTGTCCCTCTCTCACAGTCTGTCGGTCATTTTCCCCTCCTCTCTCATACTCACCGATCCCCGGCGCGGCACTGCACGGCATTCACACTGCTGCGGCGGCTTTTACTATTTTG
Organism: Anomaloglossus baeobatrachus; assembly: GCF_048569485.1. Classification (NCBI taxonomy): domain Eukaryota; kingdom Metazoa; phylum Chordata; class Amphibia; order Anura; family Aromobatidae; genus Anomaloglossus; species Anomaloglossus baeobatrachus. The sequence continues at coordinate 404,921,394 of NC_134356.1, read as the reverse complement.
AAAAAGCCGGCCTATCATTAAACAATTTCGTATTCCCTACTTTCCCCGCCCACAGGCGCCTATGATTGGTTGCAGTGAGACACGCCCCCACGCTGAATGACAGGTGTCTCACTGCACCCAATCACAGCAGCCGGTGGGCGTGTCACTATGGAGTATAGAAATAAATAAATAAATAATTTAAAAAAACGGCGTGCGGTTTCCCCCCAAATTTAATACCAGCCAGATAAAGCCATACGGCTGAAGGCTGGTATTCTCAGGATGGGGAGCTCCACGTTATTGGGAGCCCCCCAGCCTAACAATATCAGTCAGCAGCCGCCCAGAATTGCCGCATACATTATATGCGACAGTTCTGGGACTGTACCCGGCTCTTCCCGATTTGCCCTGGTGCGTTGGCAAATCGGGGTAATAAGGAGTTATTGGCAGCCCATAGCTGCCAATAAGTCCTAGATTAATCATGTCAGGCGTCTCCCCAAGATACCTTCCATGATTAATCTGTAAATTACAGTAAATAAACACACACACCCGAAAAAATCATTTATTAGAAATAAAAAACACAAACAAATTCCCTCATTACCAATTTAATCAGCCCCAAAAAGCCCTCCATGTCCGGCGTAATCCACTGACCTCCAGCGTCGCATCCAGCTCTGCTGCATGCAGGTGACAGGAGCTACAGAAGACACCGCCGCTCCTGTCAGCTCCACGCAGCTAATGAAGACAGCCGCGCGATCAGCTGAGCTGTCACTGAGGTTACCTGGATCCAGCGGTGGATGCAGCGGTGGCCGCGGGTAACCTCAGTGACAGCTCAGCTGATTGCGCAACTCACCGCCGCTCCGGTCAGCTCCACGCAGCAACTGAGGTGAGTAGCGCGATCAGCTGAGCTGTCACTGAGGTTAATCGCGGCCACCGCTGGATCCAGTGACAGCGGGTAACCTCAGTGACAGCTCAGCCGATCGCGCGGCTGTCTTCATTAGCTGCGTGGAGCTGACAGGAGCGGCGGGGATCGGTGAGTGAGAGAGGAGGGGAAAATGACCGACAGACTGTGAGAGAGGGACAGAGATAGTGACGGACCGACAGAGAGAGAATAGAGACTGAGAGGGAGAGACCGACTGACAGAGAATAGTGATTGACAGATATTGTGACACATCACTCGTTTCCAGTGTTTGACTAGCTAGGTCGTTCTGCAGGTCCGGATCGCTGTTGCGTCGTTGGCCAGTTTGCCTGTTTTGACAGCTCACCAGAGACTTTGTAGCGATCCCGGCCAGGTTGGGATCGCTGGTGGGATCGCTGAAAGTCTCAGTGTGTAAAGGGGCCTTAAAGGTTGGGGTTCATATCAAACATGGACTTTACAAAAAAATCAGGGTTCGGTGTTCAGGTGCTTTACGTATACTGACCACTTGCTGTGCTCAGGTACGCTTGGGGCTCAGCCCTGTGCGAGCCGCTGGCAGTGTTTGAACGGTGTGCACGGGGGGTAACAACAGCGTGATCAGATGTAGTGTGCAACAAACAGAATAATAATACTGTATAATGAAATAAAAACAAAACCCAGGCTATCCTCCCTGGAAGCGTTCTGTTTATGGCTGGCTGCATGTGGCGGAGACCTGAACTGCCCAATTAGTGACCCATTGGGGTTTAGGTCAAGTCCGGATCCACAACTGAACTTTATCTAAAATCCGGCTGAACCCGCCAAACCAAACTTCCACAGGTCCGGTCATCTCTTCTCAAGGTAACTGGACTCTCAGTGCAGCAACCGGACAGTTTTAGGCTATGTTCACACCTTGCATTCTTGCTGCATTTTTTCTGCAGCCAAAACATGCTCTCTTGGCATCAGAAAAGCTGCTTCCAAAAAGGTTTTGCTGCTTTTTTTCTTGCATTTTTGCTGCCTTTTTGGTGTGTCATTTTTCAACAGTACGTTTAATAAAGTTACGGTAGTTTAACCATAAAAGCAGCAAAAATGCAGAAAAAAATGCAGCAGTTCCGTTTTTGCAGCGCTTCTACATTTTCTCATTGCTTTCAAGGGTGAAAAAAAGCTGCAAAAACACTGAAAGAATTGACATATGGCTTCTTTCAAAGACGCAGCAGTTTCCATTTCAGTTTCCCTTTCAGTCTCGTGTGTCTGACATATCTGGACTCTCACAGGAACCTGTCATGTCCCCAAATGCTAATAACCTGCAGATTACCGGCATTAACGTTGGGTTTTTCATGAGTTTTATGCAAATGAAAAGCTGCTTTTTACCTCACCAGTAAAGTCAAAATGGACTCTGTAACTAATGGGTTAAATGAAACTAGAGGAACCCTATTTTGTCCCCGGTCACCTCAGTAACGTTCCTTCCATGCCTGTATACACACAGCGGATGTGTCCTGTACTCCAGTCACCTATATCTTTCTTCATACATTACCTATAGATTGTGTCAAACTTGAATAATAAGGTTTATGAACAGACAATGTGGGCATTAACTATTTCTGGACAGAATAAGCCTACACGACAGGTAGAAACCTGCGCCAAGATGTCGGGCTCCTACAAAAAGTCAGAGCCCAGGCAGTCCGCTGTATAAGGACCTGCTCTGGAAGGGGTCTCCATATAATCAGTAATGAGGTTATGCAGCGACCCCACAGCCAAGACAGGCAGATGATGATCCCTGATGAGTAGAAGGCACTGTTTGCAGGAAGGTGAGCTCTCCATTTTTGTGTAGAGCATCCCAGGTGATAAGGGGGAGAGATACAATTACTAATGAGATTTTACATCTCTAAAGGCTGGAATCCTGTGTGAGACTGGGGGCTCCATGGTGGGAGGGCAGGATGATGGAGAGGGTGGCTGGGCAGGGGGAACGTGAGAGACGTGCAGGAGGCAGAGAGCAGAGCAGCCCCGACCCCTCCTGTGCCCACTAACCCCCAGCCCCCACATTAGCAGCTCACTGGCCCTCAGCACCCACCCATTCTAATGCTGATCACTGTACAGAATAGAAGCAGCAGGGGTTACAGCATGACAGTATGCACTATGCACTATGTACAGATATGTGCACAGCCAGGATCTATCGATCCCTCTCTCTATCCCTCTATCCATCTATCTATCCATCCATCTATCTATCCTTCTATCGATCCCTCTCTCTATCCCTCTATCCATCTATCTATCCATCCATCTATCTATCTATCTATCTATCTATCCTTCTATCTATCTATCTATCTATCTATCCATCTATCTCTCTATCCCTCTATGTATCTATCTATCATCTATCTATCTATCTATCTATCTATCATCTATCTATCTATCTATCTATCTATCGATCCCTCTCTCTATCCCTCTATCCATCTATCTATCCATCCATCTATCTATCTATCTATCTATCCCTCTCTCTATCCCTCTATCCATCTATCTATCCATCCATCTATCTATCCCTCTATCTATCATCTATCCCTCTATCTATCTATCTATCTATCTATCCCTCTATCTATCTATCTATCATCTATCCCTCTATCTATCGATCCATCCATCTATCTATCTATCCCTCTATCTATCTATCTATCTATCTATCTATCTATCTATCTATCCCTATCCCTCTATCTATCTATCTATTATCTATTATCTATCTATCTATCAAATCAAATCAAATCAAATCAAATAAGCTTTATTGGCAGGACCAAATACAAATTAGTTTTGCCAAAGCAAGTGTACATTAGGGGCTGGGGCTGTGGGGATGGTGGGTGGGGACTGTAGGAAGGATGGATGGGGCACATCCAGGGTGGGGACTGTGGGGGCACTTCTAGGAGGGGGGCTATGGAAGTCCATGGCTTATGATGGGGCATATCCAGGGTGGGGACTGTAGGAAGGATGGATGGGGCACATCCAGGGTGGGGACTGTGGGGGCACTTCTAGGAGGGGGGCTATGGAAGTCCATGGCTTATGATGGGGCATATCCAGGGTGGGGACTGTAGTAACGGTGGTTGGGGCATATCCAGGGTGGGGATTGGGGGGCCACATCTGGGATGGGGGGCTATGGAAGTCCATGGCTTATCATAGTTCTCTTTCTCGAAGTCTATGACATTCGCTCACATACCGCGCTGCTATCTCCACTGCGCTCTCTTCTTCCCCCAGCAGGATATATATTTTCTCTTCCTCCTTCATGGAGCTGAAATCCGGGAAGAGATGGGAGAGTCTCCTGAAGTGAGTGTCCCTCACTGCTGAGTACTTGGTGCAGTGTAGCAGGAAGTGGGTTTCATCCTCCACGGCCTCCAGGTCACAGTGTTGGCACAGTCTGTCCTCCCTGGGCTTGTAGCTCTGCTTGTGTCGGCCGGATTCGATGGCTAGACTGTGGGCACTGAGTCTATATCGGCTCAGGGTCCTGCGGTCTCTGGGATCCGGGAGTTTTTCCAGATACGGGGCCAGTCTGTAGTCTCTCTGTAGACTCTGGTACGTGGTTAGTTTCTGTGAGGTGTTGATGTCGGTCCTCCAGTCACTGACATACCTCTCCTGGCCCTCGTCTACCATCTTCCTGATTCTGGTTTTTGTCAGGCTGGTGTGATTGGTGATTTTGTCCAGTTGGGTTTGGGAGAGCTGTGCCAGGGGTCCTGGTTCATCTGGCCCACGTATATGTATCAGAGCTTTGTGGTGATGGGAGCTTGGATTGCTACTCTGTAGGTGAGCCTGAAATGATAGTGACCTCTTCAGAGCTGCTAGGTGTAGAGGGAATCTGCCCAGCTCAGCTCGACAGGCGCTGTTGGAGGTGCTTCGATGGACCTGGAGAAGGTGCTTACAGAATTCCAGGTGGAATATTTCTGTTGGGCTGGAATCCCACCTTGACCAATCTGGGTAAGTGTGAGGGCCCCAGACTTCGCTGCCGTACAGGAGGATTGGGACGATGATGGAATCGAAGATTTTTAGCCAGACCCTCACTGGTGGCTTCAGATGATACAATTTCCTTCGGATGGCATAAAAGGTTTTGCAGGCCTTGTTTTTCAGGGTCTCTATGGCTTGTTTAAAGCTCCCTGACTGGTGAATTTCCAGGCCCAAGTAGGTGTATTTGTCTGTTCCTGTTAGAGTGCAGCCGTTTACGACAAATGAAGGATGCTGGTCAAATCTTCTTTTTCTTCTCTGGAACACCATGATGTTGGTTTTCTTTAGATTGATCGGTAGTGCCCATGTGGAGCTGAATTTCTCCAAGATTTGTAGGTTGTCTTGGAGACCTTTCTCGGTTGGTGACACCAGCAGTAGGTCATCTGCATAGAGCAAGAATTTCACCTGGGCGTCATGGAGTGTGAGGCCTGGAGCAGGTGAAGATTCCAGAGCAGCAGCCAGCTCATTGATGTAAATATTGAAGAGCGTTGGACTTAGGCTGCAGCCCTGTCTGACTCCTCGGCTCTGCTGGAAATAAGCCGTTCTTCTACCGTTCACACTCACGCTGCAGAGGTTCTCGGTGTAGGAGCTTTTGATGACATCGTAGGTCTTTCCTCCTATTCCGCTTTCCAGCAGTTTCAAGAACAAGCCCGGGTGCCACACTGAGTCAAAGGCCTTTTTAAAGTCTACAAAGCAGGCGTATATCTTCCCATGCTTTGTAGTGTGGACGTGGCTCTGAATGAGACTGTGCAGGGTGTAGATGTGGTCCGTGGTGCGGTGGTTTGGCACGAACCCTGCTTGGCTTTTGCTCAAGACATTGTGCTCGGTAAGGAAACTGATGATCCTTTTGTTTAGGATGCTGTTGAACAGTTTTCCCAAGTTACTGCTGACACATATGCCTCTGTAGTTGGCAGGGTCATACCTGTCCCCACTCTTGTGGATCGGTGTAATGAGTCCTTGGTTCCAGGTACGAGGGAAGTAACCAGCACTCAGCACAATGTTGAACAGTTTAACCATTGCAGCTTGAATTTCTGGTGGGCTGTACTTCAGCATCTCTGGGGGGATTCCATCCAGACCACTAGATTTTTTACACTTTATGGAAGTGATTTTCTCTGCAACTTCCTGTAATGTAATTGGTGTGTCCAGTGGGTTTTGGAAGTTTTTGATTTTCTCTTCCATTGCCTTTAGTTTTGATGTTATGTTTTCCTGCTCTTGGCTTAGTCCTTCTTTTGGGATGTCTTTGTAGAGGTCTCTGAAGTACTGGAGCCAGATGTTGCCATTTTGGATATGGGTGTCATTCTTTTTCTTGCTCTTTGTGTCCATGTGGTTCCATATTTCCCAGAAGGAGTTGTCTTGGAGGGCGTCTTGGAGTTGGCTAAGTTTGGTAGAGATGTAGCTCTGCTTCTTCCTCCTGAGGATGGTTTTGTACTGCCTCTATCTATCCCTCTATCTATCTATTTATCTATCCCTCTATCTATATCTCTATTATCTATCTATCTATCTATCTATCTATCTATCTATCTATCCATCCCTCTATCTATTATCTATCCCTCTATCTATCTATCTATCTATCATCTATCTATCTATCTATCCCTCTATCTATCTATTTATCTATCCCTCTATCTATATCTCTATTATCTATCTATCTATCTATCTATCTATCTATCTATTTATCTATCCATCTATCTATCTATTATCTATCTATCTATTTATCCATCTATTTATCTATTATCTATCTATCTATCTATCCCTCTATCTATATCTCTATTATCTATCCCTCTATCTATATCTCTATTATCTATCTATTTATCTATCCATCTATCTATCTATCTATCTATCTATCTATCTACACATATTATTTGGAATTGGCGCACACGGGATGGAGCAGGGATAGGAGAGAACACACTTGTGATCTCCGGGAGAGCACAGAAGTTGTGCAGATAAGGATTTCTGTATGATGGCTGGCCATTTGTGCCGTTTGGTACTGTTGTAATGTAATAAATACCACTGGAGTCAAGTGATTGCTTCTACTGGTAAATCCTATTAATATAAGTAATAAACTACAGCTGTAATGTAGATTATAGTACAGTTTATTACTTCCATAGAAGATCCAGCGTGTCAGGGGTTACATGGTACGTGCAGCTCGCTGCAGTTTTCTGCCGGTAGTTGGGCGGAGTGGGCGCTAGGTGGCAGCACAGAGGCAGGTGGGAAGCGTGCAGTGACGTCGGAGGGTGGGACGCTGGCGGTGACGTCACTGGTGTCACGTTGCCTTTTGCCGGCCGGGGTTTTCTGCTTTGCAGAGTGTGGGATTCTCTCAGATGCGAGAGGAGAAGCGATAGAGGAAGAGCTGCTGCCTGCCCTGTGCGGAGACACCGGACATTACACTGTGCCCTCAGCGCGGAGACACCGGACATTACACTGTGCCCTCAGCGCGGAGACACCGGACATTACACTGTGCCCAGCGCGGAGACACCGGACATTACACTGTGCCCAGCGCGGAGACACCGGACATTACACTGTGCCCTCAGCGCGGAGACACCGGACACTACACTGTGCCCAGCGCGGAGACACCGGACATTACACTGTGCCCAGCGCGGAGACACCGGACATTACACTGTGCCCAGCGCGGAGACACCGGACATTACACTGTGCCCTCAGCGCGGAGACACCGGACATTACACTGTGCCCTCAGCGCGGATTCACCGGACATTACACTGTGCCCTCAGCGCGGAGACACCGGACACTACACTGTGCCCAGCGCGGAGACACCGGACACTACACTGTGCCCAGCGCGGAGACACCGGACACTACACTGTGCCCAGCGCGGAGACACCGGACATTACACTGTGCCCAGCGCGGAGACACCGGACATTACACTGTGCCCTCAGCGCGGAGACACCGGACATTACACTGTGCCCAGCGCGGAGACACCGGACATTACACTGTGCCCAGCGCGGAGACACCGGACATTACACTGTGCCCAGCGCGGAGACACCGGACATTACACTGTGCCCAGCGCGGAGACACCGGACATTACACTGTGCCCAGCGCGGAGACACCGGACATTACACTGTGCCCAGCGCGGAGACACCGGACATTACACTGTGCCCTCAGCGCGGAGACACCGGACATTACACTGTCACCTGTGCCATGGCTGCCCGCTAGTTACCACTGCTAGATTATCTCTGCGAGCGCCCCTCCACGTGAACACTGTCAGCACCTGTACCCGCTGCCATGCCTATCGAGCTCATGCAGAACAGGATCAAGAAGATCTGGCTGCCCAAGGACGAGATGCCCGCGGTGCCCATGAATGGTAGGTGCTGGGGTGAGGATCCAGATGGTCCTGGTGGGATCACCGGGGATTCCCTGCAGGTGGCGGCATCCACACTGCAGGATTGGTATGGCGTGGGTGGCACACAGCGTGACTTATGTGTGGTGGGGGCATCACCCAGCTGACCACGGGTCCTGGCTGGCACAGGGTGGTAGTGGTACCTGGTGTGGGGGAGGGGGGAAGCATCACCCAGCTGATGACTCACGGACTCCAATCCCAGCAGTGGGGGATGAGCAGTGCTGAGGCATCCATTGTCACTGCTGGGAGCAGTCATCATTGCGTCTGTGCTGGGTGTGTAATGTATGTACATGGTATGGTGGGAATGATGTGCACGTGCCATTACAAGGGTCTGTGGCCAGTGGATAGGAGGCCAGTGGATAGGTGGCCAGTGGATAGGTGGCCAGTGGATAGGTGGCCAGTGGATAGGTGGCCAGTGGATAGGTGGCCAGTGGATAGGTGGCCAGTGGATAGGTGGCCAGTGGATAGGTGGCCAGTGGATAGGTGGCCAGTGGATAGGTGGCCAGTGGATAGGTGGCCAGTGGATAGGAGGCCAGTGGATAGGCGATGGAGCTCAGCCTCTTAGTGCCATGGCTCTTCTTTGGATTAGTGAGCCCGGTGCAGGATCATTGATGTAGGCCCTGTGAGTGCGGACATCAGCCAGTAATAGGAGCTGCTCCCTCACTGGACCAGTGGCCACAGATAATGGATATAGGTGCAGATTGCTCAAGCACGATGGTAGTCTGTGGGGTAACTTGTGGCCCCCATTACAAAATCTCCATCTATCACAGGTCTTCCCATGTGGGATTGTGCCATGTGTGCCCCCCTAGGCTCCAGGTGTGAGTACAGCTATCACCCACCATATCTCTGGCCCTGCGTGTTAGGGGTGCTTCACACACAGCGAGATCGCTACTGAGATCGCTGCTGAGTCACGGTTTTTGTGACCTCATTAGTGATCTCGCTGTGTGTGACACTGAGCAGTGATCTGGCCCCTGCTGTGAGATCGCTGCTCGTTACACACAGCGCTGGTTTGTTTTTTTATTGTTGCTCTCCCGCTGATAAGCGCACATCGCTGTGTGTGACAGCGAGAGAGCAACAATCCTGAATGTGCAGGGAGCAGGAGCCGGCGTCTGACAGCCTGCGGTAAGCTGTAACCAAGGTAAACATCGGGTAACCAAGGTGGTTACCCGATATTTACCTTCGTTACCAGCCTCCGCAGCTCTCACGCTGCCAGTGCCGGCTCCTGCTCCCTGCACACGAGCCGGCAGGACACATCGGGTAAATAAGCAAAGGTTTGCTTATTAACCCGATGTGTGCTGTGGCTACGAGTGCAGGGAGGCAGCGCTAAGCGGTGTGCACTGGTAACTAAAGGCTACTTTACACACTGCGATATCGGTCCTGATATCGCTAGCGTGGGTACCCACCCCTATCTGTTGCGCGACACGGGCAAATCGCTGCCCGTGCCGCACAACATCGCCCAGACCCGTCACAGATACTTACCTGCCCGGCGACGTCGCTGTGACCGGCGAACCGCCTCCTTTCTAAGGGGGCGGTCCGTGCGGCGTCACAGCGACGTCACTGAGCGGCCGCCCAATAGCAGCGGAGGGGCGGAGATGAGCGGGACGTAACATCCTGCCCACCTCCTTCCTTCCCCATAGCGGCCGGGAGGCAGGTAAGGAGAGCTTCCTCGTTCCTGCGGCGTCACACATAGCGATGTGTGCTGCCGCAGGAGCGACGAACTACATCGTTACTGCTGCAGTAACGATAATCGAGAATGGACCCCCATGTCACCGATGAGCGATTTTGCACGTTTTTGCAACGATGCAAAATCGCTCATCGGTGTCACACGCAACGGCATCGCTAATGCGGCCGGATGTGCGTCACAAATTCCGTGACCCCAACGACTCCGCATTAGCGATGTCGCAGCGTGTAAAGCCCCCTTTAGTTACCAGTGTCCGCAGCTTCCAGACGCCGGCTCCGTGCAAGCCCAGCATCGCTTGCACGTCGCTGCTGGCTGGGGGCTGGTCACTGGTCGCTGGTGAGATCTGCCTGTTTGACAACTCACCAGCAACCATGTAGCGATGCAGCAGTGATCCTGACCAGGTCAGATCGCTGGTGGGATCGCTGCTGCATCGCTAAAGTGTGACGGTACCCTTACTGTGGCTAGGAAGTGTCCGGCAACACTCCTGTGGGATACAATGGAGTGTAATGGACAGAAATAGTACCTGTTTTGTGTATGCAAATGGATTTTTCTGGACTCTAGTCTCCCCTAGTAATAATCAGTACTGCTAGTGTACATAGGTATTGCCCAAATCTATTAGAAAAGCAGAGGACGTCTAGCAGAGATTCTGGGCACTTTGTTTCCATGTCCGCACCTTGGGGCACTTGGTGCCCCTAGACATTGGACTGTGCCATCTAACATTCTGAGTTATAGCTGTAGTCCTTGTGTCAGGTCACTAACAATTGCCCTTTAGAGGTATCAAAGTTATCGCATTACACTGGGGACGTTTAGGCTATGTGCACACAGTGTGTTTTTGCGCGTTTTTTGGGTGTGTTTTTGGGCTCAAAACTGCATTACTATGCTTCCCCAGCAAAGTCTGAGTTTTCATTTTTGTTGTCCGCACACAACTTTTTTTTTTTTTTTTTTTTTTTTTTTAAAGCTGTGTTTTTGAGCTTAAAAAAAATGGACATGTCAATTCTTTCCTGCGTTTTTCTGCATCCCCCCCACCCCCCCATATGATGCATTGGAAAAACGCATAGATCAAAAACACGCTAAAAACGCATGCATTTTTACCGATGCGTTTTCTTGCCATGGGTGCGTTTTTAGCAGCCAAAAACACAGCGTAAAAAAACCACACCGTGCGCACTTAGCGGTTTTTTTTTTTTTTTTTTTTTTTTTTTTTTCTACTACCTTTTTGTCTCATTGCTAAGTGGATTGGACTCCGTAAAGGGGGCAGGAGTCCTTATGATGAGAAAGTTTACTATAAAGAGGCGATTGTTGGTGTAGGAGTCAGATCAAAATCACACAGATTTGTTTTTTTAATCTCAGTTGAGGCCATCGGTGTGCAAAAGACAAGATATTTATCTATCCACACAGAGCATAAAACATGAATGACCAAAATCAATGTGCGGGGAAGGCCTAAGAGGCTTGGCTGCATATAGGCAAGCACGCTTGGGGGGAATAGGTCATCAGAATTGCCACCTCATCTGAGATCAGCGAAAGGTAGAGACGGATACCCTGATTTCAGCAGTGTGCTTGCTGTAGTTTTGATAAAATCACTGTTTTATCTGCAGGAGATTATCACTAGAGGATTAGTAGACCTGTTGCCAGGTAGTCCTCCATATTCATAAACTCTGTATAACCCCAACCTCACCACTGATTGGTAGCTTTCTACCCATATACACAGAATGCTGCCAATCAGTGGTTTGGGCAGTGTCATAGAGCTCAACATTTGGAGATCTGTGCAGATAAAACCATGATTGTATCACAATTACTGTAAGTAAAACATTGCTGGAATCAGGGTCTCTGCCCTTGTATGATGCTGCTTTCAGATAGGGGAGCAAACACCCTGTAACAGATTCCCCTTAAGACTGACATGAAACCCTCTTATTGTTATAGTAAAGTTTGATACAGATTTTCAACCACTTTTGGGGAAAAAAAATAGTTTATCCAGGTTCCAGTAAAGGGCTTTGATGAGTTTGCAGGAAGCCTTGATTACAGCTTTTAATGTGCAGAACTGCCTTATGATTCTCCTAGCTTCAGAGCTGGTATTTTCTATGGTACTACGTTATCAAGGTGAATCTGTTATGGGTATCTGGCTGCAGCGTTCACGGGACGCCTCCAGCAGACAAGCTTGCCGTCAATCAGCCACCGCTTAATACGCGGTCGTCCAGTAGTGCACAGTCTCTTAATCAGCATCAGTAAGATCAGGAGTGTACTCGAAGTGCTGAAGAGGCACAAGTGCTGGCCTAAATAAATACTGCTGTTTAGTGGCCTTAGGGTTGGTGCAAGCCCTTAGGTGGGCTTTGCACACTACAACATCGCAGGCCGATGCTGCGATGTAGAGTGCGATAGTCCCCACCCCCGTCGCAGCAGCGATATGTGGTGATAGCTGGCGTAGCGAAAGTTATCGCTACGCCAGCTTCACACACACACTCACCTGCCGTGCGACGTCCCTGTGGCCGGCGACCCGCCTCCTTGTTAAGGGGGCGGGTCGTGCGGCGTCACTGCGACGTCACACGGTAGGCGGCCAATCAGAGCGGAGGGGCGGAGATGAGCAGGATGTAAACATCCTTCCCACCTCCTTCCTTCCGCATATCCTACGGAAGCCGCAGTGAGGCCGGTAGGAGATGTTCCTCGCTCCTGCGACTTCACACACAGCGATGTGTGCTGCCGCAGGAGCGAGGAACAACATCGGACCATTGCGTCAGCGTAATTATGGATTACGCCGACGCTGTACCGATGATACGATTACGACGCTTTTGCGCTCGTTAATCGTATCATCCAGGCTTTACACACTGCGATGCCGGATGTGCGTCACTTTCAATTTGACCCCACCGACATCGCACCTGCGATGTCGCAGTGTGCAAAGTGCCCCTTAGTGTCTCTATGAGCCAGTCCTAAAAATCCATGAGATGGGGAGCACTGCCATCATGAGGAGTGCTCCGGCCGGCCAGCGTGGAGTGAATGTCATCACCCATCACATTTATAGGCTGTATACCTGTCACGTTGACCCCATCCCATTAAATGGAAGGGTTTATTGACCCGCTTCAGGGTGCACAGGGGAAGTGAATAATTTGGATATAGAAAAATCAATGAAAAATATATATCTGTAAAGACCGTTCATTTGCAAAGATAAAAAAAAACAAAACCTGACAAAACCTTCCAGCATATTAGGAGGAATGCGTGCTGGGATCGCTGGTGCATGTGTCTCGCTCATGGGTGGTGAAAGTCTTGAGGTGGCGAGACAGTTTACTAATCCTGCGCCACGTGTAACCATGGATCAGGTAATGTCCGGATTATAGAGCTAAAAGCAGTCTGCTCCGTGCCCTCTGCAGCGGGTTCTGTCAGATTCAGTCATCCCTCGGAGTAACTTTCCAGTCAGACTGGATTTCCGATAGGAGTACAGGTCCAGATCCCCAGCAGTTATTAATGAGCTGAAGTGACGTCTGTAGTCTTCATGGTTCAGTAACCCTGTAAAGTTACCTGTATAAACTGCCAAGTCAGATAGTCCTCTGCTGGCCTCGTGACGGAGGCTGCCGGCCAGTTCTGCTTGATGCCATGGCTTCCTGTTCTTATTTCTCACAACCATAATATCTGTAGACTTGAATGGCATCCCAATTTTTTATAGAGATATATAGATATATCTCTCTTTTGGCTATTAGGAGTTCCTGTCATGTACTGGACTTGGGCTACGTTTCCACAATCCGGATGGCACTGTGTTCTAGATTAGAGTCCTGCAAGTTGGTGCTCATTCGCTGGCATCCGTGTGGTGCCTCCTCTGTAGGCCTGGTGGACTGCCATGATGTTGAGCCTGGGTCCTGGTCAGCTCTAGCCCATCAGTCCCAGAAATGGTTCCATTTGGTTCTTCTTGACCTGTCTCTCGTTTTTACCTGGTGAAGTGGAACATTTTCTTGGATCATCATCAGAAGAGATTACATAGCAAGGTGCAACGGTGATGTGAATATGGCTGGCAGGAAATCAGCCTGGAGTCATGAGAAGCCCTCAGGGCAGGGAATTGTGGCCTTGGAAGCCTGTAAGCAAATATTCAAGTCAACACATGGTGTCTTGGTTAATGTAAAGGCCCCGTCACACACAACGAGATCGCGAACGAGGTCGTTGCCAAGTCACAGTTTCTGTGACGTAGCAACGATCTTGCCAGCGATCTCGTTATGTGACGCCTACCAGCGATCAGGCCCCTGCTGTGAGATCGCCGGTCGTTAACGAATGGTCCGGACCATTTTCTTCCAAGGCGATGTCCTGCTGGGCAGAACGCATCGCTGTGTTTGGTGCCTACCAACGACCTAACAGGGTCCCACCACCGCCGAGATGGTTATACAGGTCGCAGATCGTTACTGCGTCATTGGTAAGGTCTTACTGTGTGACATCTTACCAGCGATCCTTATCAGGTCGTTTCGTTGTCAGGATCGCTGGTAAGTCATTGTGTGTGTGACTGGGCCTAAGGCTATGTGCGCACTAGAAATGTGAAGTTTCTCAAGAAAATTTCTTGAGAAACTTCTGGGAGTGAAAGATTTCCGGACCTCTGGGAAAAATCCGCACCAAATCCGCATGCGGATTTGCCGCGGAATAGCCGCGATTTTCCCGCGGGTGGTTCCCTGCGGATTTTTGCAGGCTCTACTGCCGAAATCCGCAGGGTACCTGCGGAAATAATGGACATGTTCATTTTCTCAAGAAAGTTTCTCGAGAAATTCTTCTCAAGGAAATTTCTCGAGAAAAATCCGCACCAGTGCGCACAGCTATTTTTTTTTACCATAGAATTTGCTGGGAAATGTCTGCACAAAGATTGCAGACATTTCTCAAGAAATTTCCGCGGCAAATCCGCGGGGTAAATCCGCGGGCAAAACGCACTAGTGCGCACATAGCCTTAAGCCAAATTCTAGTGCTTCATTGTTCTTAGTAGCACATCCAGTCATCTGTAGTTCTACAGCTTGTACGTAATTTATTTAGGATGATCTGCTTAGAATTAAACAAGATGACTGTATTTTCTGTGGATTGGTTTTTCCTTGATGGGCTATTTTAGTCCTTTGGTACCAGAGTGATCTCCCCCATCCTGTATACTCCTGATGTATAGAGGTGGGGTCTAATGGCCTGTATCTTATCGGATTACATGCGAATGACGCATATTCATATATTGGATGACCTACATGAGGCTTTCACTCCAAGGCACAGCGCTCATTTCTGCACACTTCTACTCCTCTCATGGAAACGCTCAATCTCAAGAGATGCGAGTCTGGTCCACCGTGTTGTCAGAAATACTTAGCTCCTCTTAGAAGAGGTATAGTAGAATCTAGTTTTTTGTGAGTCTTGTTTGTGACCAACATGAATTGGGTTTATGTTTTGTTTTTTTGTTTTGTTTTTTTGTTTAGTTTTATATATTGAAGTTTCTCTGAAGTTGAGGTATTGTTAGATGTGATGTAGGTCCTGGACACTTCGCCTACACCTGCTGTTAATTTGCTTTGGACATTGGAAGGGTCTCATGTAGCTGGACAAATAAAATTTTATGAGGAAAAAGGTCCCATAAATGAACCTTGAAGACAGTAGACTAATGGTCTGTGTATGGAGGCCTCGGACACACTATTTTCTCGGAGATATAGATTTGGCATGTATGATTTCAGACTGATGATCCTTATGATCTCCCTGAGATAAGCCAGATCCAGAGATGTCCCATAGAGAACATGGGAGCACTACTCATGGTGACAGTCTCCCTAGAGAAGTACCAGCCAAACCACCATTTGGTCAAAACCCATCCCAAGCCATAAGCGTGGGTATTCTCTGCAGTGTCGGTTACTTGCGCCCGGTAGCCCCTCACATGTGTGTTTTCCGAATGTGTTAGGAATGTTGATCAGTGCCAAGTTTCCGGCACATAATAGACAGTATGTGCTGTCTGGGATAAAGCAATTATCTGACCCAATAGCTGTGTCAATAGTTCTCCCATTTCTTTTATATCCCGCAGGGAGATTAGTCAGCTTATTCCTGTAATAGTAGCACAGTTCATTGTCCTACTACATAAATAGCAGCCTTCAGTTTAGTAATGAACACTAATACTAACGTATATGGGAATTGTTCATTAATTCTCCATATTCTTCTTCAGTAGGTGGACCCCATCTTGCGAACTCTCCCACTGTGATTGTGATGGTGGGGTTGCCAGCTCGTGGAAAGACTTATATTTCCAAAAAACTTACTCGTTACCTCAACTGGAGTGGCGTTCCAACAAAAGGTAAGAGATATCTTTTCTAATTGGACCATACATAACTGGGGCTACTTGTGCAAGTTCTTCTATAATGGTGAATGCTGCAGAGGAACGTATAGGCCTGTTCTTCATTAGCCACACTACTATAACCTTGAGCTGTGTGGTCTAGACTGAAAATGCTCTACAGCTTTTATCCTTTTAATAATGGGCTTCTTTGTGATGCTGAAGTTTTTTCAGGGTAAACTTATACTGCAGACTTGAATGTTCTTCTCTTTCACAGTGTTTAATGTTGGGGAGTACAGGCGAGAAGCTGTTAAGGATTTTAGCTCCTTTGACTTCTTTCGTGCGGACAACCAGGAAGCCATGAAAGTCAGAAGGTTGGTCTGTTAACATTCATCATATTGGAATAATCCATTGTTTATCTGGTAATAAGGCGCTTATATAGTTTGTCATTACAGGTTTATTCCCTTAAAAAATAGCAGGGGATCTGTAAGATGCGGGGATAATGTCCTGATCACTGGAGGCTTGACTCCTCGGAACCCAAGATTGGCTCTGCAGCCTTATCTTGAATGGAGGAGTGTGTGCATGTGTGATTTCTGGAAACGGAAGTTGCGCAAGCGCACTTTGCTTTCTTCAGGACAGGGCTGCAGAGCTCCGTTCTCAATGTTCCAGAGCCCTGGTTTCAGGATCACTGAAGGAGCGGGCCAGCGGTCAGAACCTCAGTGATTAGCTACTTTTTTTTTTTTTTTTTTTTTTTTTTTTATATTTACTATTGGTCCCCTCAGATGTATTTTTGAAGACTTGATGTTTCAATCTTTCTATGCATTCATATGGTGCTTTCTATTTTGTCCCATAGACAATGTGCCTTAGCTGCTTTAACAGACGTGAAGTCTTACTTAACAGAAGAAGGGGGCCAGATCGCTGTAAGTCTCCGTACTTGGATTTCGTGGTTGGTAACACTCTAGATACTAGAAAGTAAACATGATCGCTTATGTCTTGTAGGTTTTCGATGCTACAAATACAACAAGAGAGAGAAGATCAATGATTATCGATTTTGCCAAAGAAAACGATTTCAAGGTTAGTTGTCACAAAAGCGGCATCCTGGTGAAAAGTAACTAATGTGCAATGGTGAAGTGGCCGTCTGTTATATAGCGGTAGTCCGTAGTTGTACACCTTGGAGCATTTGATTTCATTTGTGAATACACTATAAACTCTGCCACTGAGTTATAGTGATGTTGCCTATAACTTAACGGCATCAATAAATAATGATTGTTAGGATCTGTCAACTCTTTGCAACTCTATAAAATATATTACTAAATTTATTTATTTTTTTTTTTAATTTTTATTTTTATTAGGTATTCTTTATTGAATCTATATGTGATGATCCGTCGGTTGTTGCCAGCAATGTTATGGTGAGTCTTCTTCTAGATCGTTGAACATATCTTAACCCCTTCACTACCTATGATGTACTTACTGAGATGTCATAAGTCGTCTCCTTACCTTTTGATGTGAGCTCACACGCCAAGCCTGCATCTTCCCTGCACATGACATCTGATCAATCTATGACAGCGTGATTTACCATACGCCGACAGGGAGCACGCCATTCCACGCTCCCGTGATCTGATCGGGGGTGTTCCGATGAGTTCTCATCACAGATAGGGGTCAGCTGATGACCCGTGTCTGTTTTAAGACTCATTTCCTGTAGATTGTAATTTTTGCTATGCATAGTAGCTTCAAGTCCTCTAAGGGGACTAGTAAATACAATAAAAAAAAATTAAAATATGAAAAAAATAAAACTTGACCGACCCTCTCAAATCCCCAAATCCCCCCCCCCCCCCCCTTTCACATTTTGCATCGCCGCATTCAGAAACTAATATCAAAATCTAAAATGTAATAAATCTGATCGGTAAACAGCGTAAGGCTGTGTGCCCACGGGAGCTCGCACCTGCGGATATATCCGTTGGTTCGTCCGCAGGTTTCCCGCTACAGCTCCCCGGAATCCGCAGCTATCCATAGCTGCGAAATATCTGCGTAAAACCTGCGGACGTACCGCCCTCTATCTCCATACTGGAGGGCCGGGACGTCCGCAGGAATAACTGACATGCAGTTATGTGCAGCTGCGGGACATCCACGGCATATTCCGCAACCGCACATACCGCATCATGGACACTGACACTCCCCATGTCCTATAGGATAACCTGGGGAGTGTCTGTATTTGCTAAAACCTGCGGATTTATCTAGAAAATACAGATAAATCCGCAGGTCCGAGCTCCCATGTGCACATAGCCTTACAAAAAAATTAAATTGCAGAATCGCAATAAAATACAATAAGAGGAGATCATAACATAACCAAAAATGGTATAAAAAAAAAATAAGCCACCAGTTAGCCCCAGATCCTGAGGGGAAAAAAACGCGGTTCGTGGAAAATTGTCAAAAGCAAACATTTATTTATTTTTTTAATCACTTTAAATGCAAAAAAATTCTATCTCACACGTTTTGGTATCTATGTACTCAGTTATTGCTCTTAAAAGAGGGGGATCAAAAATGAAAAAAAAAACAAACAAAAAAAACCAACAAAAAACACAAACTAAATCTGACAAGGTGATGACTGTGTTAATATCTGCAATGTCATCTCCATTAAATATTGTGTCCTGATGTTTGCAGGAAGTGAAATTATCCAGCCCAGACTACAAAGGGTGTTCATCAATACAAGCACTGGATGACTTCATGAAGAGGATCAACTGCTACAAGAACATGTACGAGCCCCTTGATCCGGACACTCATGACAGGTAACGCTTGTGTCCTGCCCAGGCTTTTATTGCTATTAGTTTACACATGAAGTATTTCTAGTAGTTTTATATGAGCACACTAATCCACAATGAAGTCATACCGTCTTTGAGATGCTGACTAAGTACATTTTCATAAATTGGCTCTTAGTGTCGGTAACTCGAGAAATATATCTCATTAAATGTGTCTGCCCTTCTCTTCTCCAGAGACCTCTCCATGATTATTGTCATTGATGTTGGACGAAGGTTCCTGGTGAATAAAGTAACGGATCACATCCAAAGCAAAATCGTGTACTATCTAATGAATATCCACGTCCAGCCCCGCTGCATATACTTATGTAGAGCTGGGGAGAGCGAGTGCAATGTCCAGGGGAAAATCGGTGGCGATTCTGGCTTATCGCAACGGGGCAAGAAGGTGATTAATGCTAAACAGACGATCTGTATTGTATTATTTGTGTCACCCTGCATTAAATAGTATGACGATGTAGGTGTTTGTTTTTCTTGAACTTGTTTTTGTCTAAAAATTTTTCTAAATGTGCCTCATTAAAACTTTTCACGGTTTTGCCTTCTATAGCCTCTTTGTTGTACTGTCTATTGCTGACTGAGGAAGGGATTAACTGAGCAAACCTCAGTGAGCTCATTCTCACAGCCCAATGGGACAGTTTAACTCCTGCCTTGTGTTTTAAAATCTCCTCTTGATTGATTTGACAGCAATGTTGAACTTATATAAAGACAGAGGCTGTGAAAGTCGAACGGTGCAAATTTTTAATTTTAAAATGTTTCAAACATACATTTTTATTACTTACAGCAAGATGGAATTGCAGCTGTATATTGCTCAGGCCAAAAAACTACTACTACTCCAGCAGGATACAGCTAAACCCCCACTAGGTGGAGGCAACACAGGTGCAGGTGGAGCCATTCACACTCACTTCCAAATATGGAGGAGGTAATGGCTGGATGGTAAAACTGCACACTAGTGGCTTGCATAGAGCACTGTTCACACTAGCAGACGCACAGTCACAAACCCGCAGCCTATTAGGTGACGCCCATACTATCTTCCTTATTTTTTGATATTATATATAGGGTTGTAGGCATACGTCTTATGGCCATAACGCTAACAAAAACCTCATATTTTTTTGTACAAGATACAGCCAGGCCCCTTTTTGTTCGGCCTTGCCATTAGAGTTTCTGTCCTTATGTAGCGCGCAGTGGGGGGTACGGCTTGGCAGCCCGCCTGATCTAATAGTATGGGCGTCACCTAATAGGCTGCGGGTTTGTGAGTGTGCGTCTGCTAGTGTGAACAGTGCTCTATGCAAGCCACTAGTGTGCAGTTTTACCATCCAGCCATTACCTCCTCCATATTTGGAAGTGAGTGTGAATGGCTCCCCCTGCACCTGTGATGCCTCCACCTAGTGGGGGTTTAGCTGTATCCTGTTGGAGTAGTAGTAGTTTTTTGGCCTCAGCAATATACAGCTGCAATTCCATCTTGCTGTAAGTAATGATATTCTTTCTTTTTTGCTTTTTGATACAAACATACATTTTTAGTTCAAAATGATTCCATACAGAGCCTTTCCTTTTATATCTTAGTTTTCATTGCCCTGAAGAAATACATTGAGGACCAGAACCTAAAGGAGCTGAAAGTCTGGACTAGTCAGCTGAAGAGAACGATTCAGACGGCTGAAGCATTGCATGCGCCCTATGAGCAGTGGAAGGCTTTAAATGAGCTTGATTCTGTAAGTTAGAATATTAGCATAATTATACATGAAGTCTGGTTACATTTAACCTATATCTTCTTATAATGTGATTTCTGGATTATGTGCCATGTAATGGCTTTCATTCTTGTGCCATCTGTTTTAAATGTAGAGTATCAAATCTTAAAGGGAATCTCTAACCAGGTTTTTACTACCCAGCATGATATAGAGACAGAGACCCTGATTCCAGTGATGTCCATTTTGGGTTCTGCAAATTTTGATTCTTTAATCTGTTACAGATATACCAATTCTTTGAACGTAGAGCTCTATATAACCCCTCTCACACCACTGGCTGCTTTCTGTGTACACGGTGCATGGGCAGAAGCTGACAATTCGCGTTGAGGGCAGGGTTATACAGAGCTCATAATTATGGAGCAGGTTTACTAGTCCTATAGTGTTAATCTGCTGATAGTGCGATTTTTGAGAAAAATCACTGTTCTAAGCAAGCCCAGTAAGTGACACATTGCTGTAATTGGGATCTCTGTCTCTACATTATGCTGCTCTCAGATTAGGTGGTAAAAACTTGTGACAGATTCCCTTTTTAAGGTGGCTATACAGTTTAGTCTTAAGTTTATCATAGTGTATGATTTAAGCCGCAGTCACACTTATGAGTGACTCTCATCGGCATCACCTGGTACAGCCGCACATTCTCCTGACAGGAGCTGCTCGGCTGCATAGAAATACATGCAGCCAACCCGCTCCTGTCAGGAGAGTGTGCGGCCGTGCAGGGTTATGCCGATGTGCGAGTCACTTGTAAGTGTGACTCCAACCTTAGTTTTGGTCTATCAGGAAAATTTTTACACTGAAGGATCATTGTTAGCCGACCAATAATAAGACTGTCATTGTTTGGAAGGTAGTTAGCTTTGTTTAAAAATGTACGCCTTTCTTCAGCGCTCTATTGGGAGACCCAGACGATTGGGGTATAGCTACTGCCTCCGGAGGCCACACAAAGCACTACACTAAAAAGTGCAAGGCCCCTCCCCTTCTGGCTATACCCCCCCGTGGTATCACGGGTTCTCCAGTTTTCAAGCTTTGTGCGAAGGAGGTCAGACATCCATGCATAGCTCCACAGATTTTAGTCAGCAGTAGCTGCTGACTATTTCGGATGGAAGAAAAGAGGGCCCATATAGGGCTCCCAGCATGCTCCCTTCTCACCCGTTGATGGTGTTGTAAGGTTGAGGTACCTATTGCTGGTACGGAGGCTGGAGCCCACATGCTGCTTTCCTTCCACATCCCCCTGGGGGGCTCTGAGGAAGTGGGATCCTGCCGGCCTCATAGCTCTGACGCCGGGCTCCATCCACAGACCCATTTGAACCTGCTGGATACGGAGCTGGAGTACCGTTCAGGGACATGGCCCTGCACCATTACAGGTACTCTGTGTCCCCGGACACACAGACACAGCACACTCCAGACTTGCTGGGTGTGCTAGTGCGCCGGGGACAGTAAAGGGTTACAGTCACTGCAGCTTTGCTGAGTGACTTTGTGTATTGGGAACTACCGCGCCGGACGCTCCGGGAGCGGCGGCGCGGCTGGGACTTGTAGTTCGCCGGGGACTGGGCGCCGACCGCGCTTTTACGGCGGCGGCGCTTATAAATCCAGTCCCCGGCTTCTGCGGCCTAGTGCCGCTTCGTTCCCGCCCCCCTCCCTGTCACTCAGGGAAGGAGACAGACGCTGAGCAATCAGCAGCGCCGAGGGCTGGAGCCTTATTTACATGCTCCAGCCCTCTCACTGCACACTGTCGGACGCCGGATTCCCGCTCTGACTTGGGGCACACCCACGGCCCGCCCCTCCTCACACGAGCTGGGGAAGACGCCGGCAGCCATTACTGCAGTCCGAGCTCGGACTTTCGGCAACCAGGCAGGACGGTGGCGACCATACACCCGCTTATAGGCGGGCGGTAAGCGGCACACATAGTGCTGACCCCAATATATACTGCAGTGTGTACATGTGTATTTTAACTGCATAGGTCGCTATATGCCCGCTTGGAGAGCGACGCATCAGCAGCAGGAAAGCAGGTGTGCTAAGGCACAGGCTTTCTAGGCTGCTTGTATTGCACGTACTGAAGTGTTCATTTGTGTTTATACTTGTAATACATTGCACTGTACAGTCGCTAGTCTTAGCTATATTCTCCTGGAATCGCTAGACTACAGCAGCAGAAAACCAAGGGTGCTGGGGCACAGGTTTTTTTCTATGCTGCTTGTATTGCATGGGCTGCAGTGTGCATTTGTACTTGTGCTTGTATGCTATACATTGCACTGTATGGTCACTCTTCTGGGCTATATTCCCCTAGATGACTAGTCTACAGCAGCAGAAGAGCAGAGGTGCCAGGGCACAGGCTTCTATGCTGCTTGTATTGCTTGTGCTGCAGTGTTCATTTGTACTTTATGCTTGTATGCTATACATTGCACTGTACGGTCACCAATCTTGGCTATATACTTCTAGATGGCTAGTCGGCAGCGGCAAAAAAAAAAAAAAAAAAAAGCAACACAGATTTTCAGTGCTGTTTTTACTACATGGGATGCTGTTCATGACACCGTCCCTTTGTGTGCATGCTCCCCTGTAGCACTTCGTCTGCCGGGGTCTCTAGCACTTCGTCTGCCGGGGTCTCTACTAGTCGTGGCCAAAGAAACCACCTGTCATCCCTGTCCAAGGACAGGGACGGAGTTGCAGTTTCGACAGATATATTGTCATAAGATAGAGACTTGCAGTCCAGACAGGCCATGGGCAATCTTCCTGACCAACCTCATTTGGAACGGGGGGGGGTCCCAGGAGGACTCTCTGTATGATAAGGCAGCTCTCCAGGACTTTGATCCTGAAATCGCTATCGATCCGGATACACCGGATGGTAACGCCATACGGAATGATCCTATAGCGTCCATCAATGGAAGGTTGGATCTTTCTCCCTCAGCTCCCCCAGTGGAGGAGTCAGCTTCACAGCAGGAGAAGTCCCTTTTCAGTATCTCAAACGGATATTGAGTATTTTTCTGGCCACGCTGACTTTAGAGAAGCAGTCCAGAAACACCACGCTTACCAGATAAGCGTCTTCTCCAAACGTTTTTAAGATACACGTTATCCCTTTTCCCCTGACGTGGTCAAGCGCTGGACCTAGGGTCCAAAGGTGGATTCTCCAATCTCCAGGCTTGCGTCTAGAGCCATAGTTGCACTGGAGATGGGGCTTCAATTAAAGATGCCATTCACAGACAGATGGACTCTGGTTGAAATCTGTCTAGGAGGCTATCGGCGTGTCGGTTGCTCCGGCATTCACAGCCGTATAGGCAACCTAACCTTTTCAGCTGTTCTTGCGCAGCTGGCCTTGAGCACATGTACATCTGTACCGCAGAGGCGTCCGTAACCCCGTAATGTCTGCACTGCGACTTACCCTATTAATGCTGTCCTAAACGTACAGTCGAGTTTTCGGTCCTTCCCAAGCTCGGGCAGGTCCCAATTGTCCTCGTGCAAAAGGGCTACAAAACCTTAGACGGGCTCAGATTCCGGCCGGGCTCAATCACGCCCAAGGAAGGCAGCCGGAGGAACCGCTACCAAGGCGGTCTCCTCATGTTTCTCAGCTCTCTCTCTCTCTCCGCATCCGCGGTTGATGGCAGACTCCTCCGCCTTTGGCGACATTTAGCTGCCACAGGTCACAGACCGGTGGGTGACGGACATTGTGCTCACGTGCACAGGACAGTGTTCTGTTCTCGTCCTCCGACTCCATCCTTCAGAACGGCCCCACCTCCCCTCCGAGCAGATGCCCTGCTGCAGGCGGTGGACGCTCTAAGAGCAGAAGGAGTGGTGATCCCTGTCCCCCCTCAGGAACGAGGGCGAGGGTTTGTACTCCAATCTCTTTGTGGCTCCAAAAAAGGACGGCTCCTTCCGTCCTGTTCTGGACCTAAAACTGCTCAACAAGCATGCGAACGCCAGGCGGTTCCGGATGGAATCCCTCCGATCCGTCATTACCTCAATGTCTCGAGGAGACTTCCTTGCCTCAACAGACATCAAAGATGCCTATCTCCACGTGCCAATTGCTACGGAGCACCAACGTTTTCTACGTTTTGTGATAGGAGACGACCATCTTCAGTTCGTAGCCCTGCCATTCGGTCTGGCGACAGCCCC
This sequence comes from Anomaloglossus baeobatrachus, assembly GCF_048569485.1. Lineage (NCBI taxonomy): Eukaryota > Metazoa > Chordata > Amphibia > Anura > Aromobatidae > Anomaloglossus > Anomaloglossus baeobatrachus. The sequence goes on along the minus strand of NC_134356.1, from coordinate 404,896,660 downwards.
ACGGGTGTTCACCAAGGTCATGGCAGCAGTGGTAGCAGTCTTGCACTCTCAGGGACACCCGGTGATCCCTTACTTGGACGATCTACTCGTCAAAGCACCCTCTCAAGAGGCATGACAATGCAGCCTGAATGTTACGCTGGAGACTCTCCAGACTTTCGGGTGGATCATCAATTTGGCAAGGTCAAATCTGTCACCGACTCAATCACTAACGTATCTCGGCATGGAGTTTCACACTCTATCAGCGATAGTGAAGCTTCCGCTGCACAAGCAGCGTTCACTGCAAACAGAGGTGCAGTCTCTCCTTCAAGGCCAGTCGCACCCCTTAAGGCGCCTCATGCACTTCCTAGGGAAGATGGTGGCAGCCATGGTGGCAGTTCCCTTTGCGCAGTTTCATCTGCGCCAACTGCAAGGGGACATTCTCCGCCAATGGGACGGGCAGTCAACCTCCCTGGACAGGAAAGTCTCCCTTTCCCAGACGGCCAAGGACTCTCTGCAATGGTGGCTTATTCCCACCTCATTGTCACAGTGAAGATCCTTCCTACCCCCATCCTGGGCAGTGGTCACGACAGATACGAGTCTGTCAGGGTGGGGAGCAGTTTGTCTCCGCCACAGGGCTCAGGGGACGTGGACTCAGCAGGAGTCCACCCTTCAGATCAATGTTCTGGAAATCGGGGCAGGGTATCTTACTCTACTAGCTTTCCAGCAGTGGCTAGAAAGAGAGCAGATCCGAATCCAGTCGGACAACTCCACAGCGGTGGCATACATCAACCACCAAGGAGGGACGCGCAGTCGGCAAGCCTTCCAGGAAGTCCGGCGAATCCTCATGTGGGTGGAGGACACAGCATCCACCATATCCGCAGTTCACATCCCGGGCGTAGAAAACTGGGAAGCAGACTTCCTCAGTCGCCAGGATATGGATGCAGGGGAATGGTCCCTTCACCCGGACGTGTTTCAGGAAATCTGTCGCCGCTGGGGGGTGCCGGACGTCGACCTAATGGCGTCTCGGCACAACAACAAGGTCCCGGCATTTATGGCACGATCGCGCGATCACAGAGCTCTGGCGGCAGACGCCTTAGTGCAAGATTGGCCGCAGTTCCGGCTCACATATGTGTTTCCACCTCTGGCACTCTTGCCCAGAGTACTGCGCAAAAAATCAGATCCGATTGCAGCCGCGTCATACTCGTCGTCCCAGACTGGCCGAGGAGATCGTGGTACCCGGATCTGTGGCATCTCACGGTCGGCCGACCGTGGTCACTACCAGGCCGGCCAGACTTACTGTCCCAAGGGCCGTTTTTCCATCGGAATTCTGCGGCCCTGAACCTGACTGTGTGGCCATTGAGTCCTGGATCCTAGCGTCTTCAGGATTATCCCAAGGGGTCGTTGCCACCATGAACCAGGCTAGGAAGTACACCTCTGCTACGATCTACCACAGAACGTGGAAGATTTTCTTAACCTGGTGCTCGGCTCAGGGAGTGTCTCCCTGGCCATTTGCATTGCCTACTTTTCTTTCCTTCCTGCAATCGGGGTTAGAAAAGGGCTTGTCGCTCGGCTCCCTTAAGGGGGAAGTCTCGGCACTATCCGTGTTTTTTCAGAAGCGTCTAGCACGTCTTTCTAAGGTGCGCACGTTCCTACAGGGGGTCTGTCATATCGTACCCCCGTACAAGCGGCCGTTAGAGCCCTGGGATCTCAACAGGGTATTAGTTGCTCTCCAGAAGCCGCCTTTCGAGCCTCTGAAGGAAGTTTCCTTTCTCGCCTGTCACAGAAGGTGGCGTTTCTCGTTGCGATCACATCGCTTCGGCGAGTGTCTGAGCTGGCAGCTCTGTCATCCAAGGCTCCCTTCCTGGTGTTCCACCAGGACAAGGTAGTGCTGCGCCCCATTCCGGAGTTTCTCCCTAAGGTCGTATCCTCATTTCATCTTAATCAGGATATATCCTTGCCTTCCTTTTGTCCTCATCCGGTTCACCGGTATGAAAAGGACTTACGTTTGTTAGATCTGGTGAGAGCACTCAGAATCTACATTTCCCGCACGGCGCCCATGCGCCGTTCCGATGCACTTTTTGTCCTTGTCGCTTGTCCGCGCAAGGGGTTGCAGGCTTCTACAGCCACCCTGGCTCGATGGATCAAAGAACCAATTCTAGAGGCCTACCGTTCTGCGGGGCTTCCGGTTCCTTCAGGGCTAAAAGCCCACTCAACCAGAGCCGTGGGTGCGTCCTGGGCTTTACGACACCAGGCTTCGGCTCAACAAGTGTGCCAGGCAGCTACCTAGTACAGTCTGCACACTTTCACCAAGCATTATCAGGTGCATACCTATGCTTCGGCGGATGCCAGCTTAGCTAGAAGAGTCCTGCAGGCGGCAGTGACACCCCCGTAGGGGAGGGCTGTTTTGCAGCCCTAACATGAGGTATTTCTTTACCCACCCAGGGACAGCTTTTGGACGTCCCAATCGTCTGGGTCTCCCAATAGAGCGCTGAAGAAGAAGGGAATTTTGTTACTTACCGTAAATTCCTTTTCTTCTAGCTCTTATTGGGAGACCCAGCACCCGCCCTGTTGTCCTTCGGGATGTTTTTTGTTGTTTGCGGGTACACATGTTGTTCATGTTGAACGGTTTTTCAGTTCTCCGATGTTACTCGGAGTTAATTTGTTTAAACCAGTTATTGGCTTTCCTCCTTCTTGCTTTGGCACTAAAACTGGAGAACCCGTGATACCACGGGGGGGTATAGCCAGAAGGGGAGGGGCCTTGCACTTTTTAGTGTAGTGCTTTGTGTGGCCTCCGGAGGCAGTAGCTATACCCCAATCGTCTGGGTCTCCCAATAAGAGCTAGAAGAAAAGGAATTTACGGTAAGTAACAAAATTCCCTTCTTTAGTAGTCCACAATTTTTATAGATCAATCCTTCCCAAGATGGATCTATTTAACCGCTACCAATAGATAAGACCAGTTTGATAAAGTGTAAGAACCAGTATAGAGTACAGTGTGTACTTTACATCTCCACTGGCAGGATGAGCTTCTGTCTAATGTGCATGGCCTCCTGCTATAGTGCTGATTTGTCCTTTGATCGCCCAGGGCGTTTGTGAAGAAAAGACCTACGAAGAGATAAAAGAACAGTTTCCAGAAGAGTATGCACTGCGTGCACAGGATAAATATCACTACCGCTACCCATCAGGAGAGGTGAGTGGTCCCTATTCGTGCTCTGTGCACATTACAGCACAGTGTTATTGTAGGTCACAGATCCCAGCACTGCCTGTTTCCCGTTGTGGAATTTACGCTTTATTCTTCTGTTTGCTGCAGTCGTACCAGGATCTCGTGCAGCGTCTGGAACCTGTCATCATGGAGCTGGAGAGACAAGGGAATGTCCTGGTTATTTGTCATCAGGCCATTATGAGATGCCTCCTGTCTTATTTTCTGGATAAATCTGCAGGTATGACAGTATTCCGCATGTATTTTGTATACTGTCGCTGTGACTTGTGCTGTATTATTTACGCATTATCCTAATCTTTTGTAACTCTTTTATAAACTTTTTCTAGATGAAATGCCGTATCTGAAGTGTCCGCTACATTCAATGCTAAAACTGACTCCATTTGCATATGGTAAGTGTCTCATTGTGAGACTGGGAAAGTATCTGGTGGGGTGTAGGGCCAAGGAAAATTGTTGGGGTTCCAAAACTCCAGAATGGGTAATGAAAATTTTCTCTGGATTACAATAAAATTAAAGCCCCATTACTGCATTATTCTTTAGTATCACACATGTATCAGATATAACATATGAATTGTAGTTGTGGATCTAATTGACTTTTTTCCTGTTCTCAGGATGCCGCGTCGAGACGGTCACTTTCAGTGTAGATGCTGTTAACACCCACGTGGACAGACAAGAGGTGAGCTGTTATATTGTCGCTTTTTAGAAATCCGTATCGGGAATATAAAAGCCTTACAGCAGGTGACTTGGCCCAATGGATAGAGTAATCTGAAGATTGCGTTTCAATAATCATTATATGTGCCTCTTCACATTCTGCAGGATTGTAAGAAAGGTCCCACTCCACTGATGAGACGTAATAGTGTCACCCCTCTTGCAAGTCCTGAACCAACAAAGAAAGCGCGGATCAACAGCTTTGAGGATTTCGGTGCTGCTCTGTCGGGCTGTGCCTCTCAGGAGCCATCTGCGGTACAATCCCCACAGGTTGGTATCTTCCTCTGATCAAGTCCATGTAACTGTACAATCCTTTATAGTATGAGGAGTATGCGATCACAAGTAGTGTAATATTTTACTCCTAGAAATTACAAGTTGTCTCTTTGTCCTGTGTCTTCTCTCTGCTTTTTTAAATCTAACTTCTGACTTTTGACCTCTTCTTACTTTGGTCCATTTTCTTCTTTACAGCCTTTACTAGGCAAGGCTTGCCTGTAAGTATTCACTTTTTACTTTCACCTCCATTCTTCTCTTCCACTTATTAACACCTTTTTCAAGTACAACAACTGTAACTAACCTGCTTATAAAGATGAGGCTCCTGGCCTGCTTGTGTGATCCTTGCTAGATTGAATCCCATTGCCCTTTTTGCTTTTACCTTTAGTAAGTAGCCATTTATAAGACTTTCCTTCATGTTCCCGATTTACTTCATACCCATTTCACAATCTGTGCCCAATAGTTATTCTGCACACCATGCAGTCCTCCTTTAAGGGTGGGTTGACACCCCCTGAGATTAATCTCCAATTTCTTCCCCTCCCTTTAAAGGCTCTCAGTTTGTCATTGGGTCTCTTTGGCTACCCTATTGTTATTTAGAAGGTAATTGGTTGAGAGCATGCTGGCCGCCCTTCTCATGTAAAGTGACCCTCTAAAAAAAAAATGTTCTTCCTGTGATAGGAGATGACACATTGTACACACCCATAAGTCTGCACTTTTGCGTCCTTGTTCGATCCTCTACATTCATGATTGTTTGGCATGCTTGGTGTTTCCATCATAGTAGTGCAGATTGTTAGGTGTTTTGTGTATATACATATAATAAATGCACACACATGGTGCACAGGAGCATGTCATCACTGTGGTCTGTCACTGACCTCTAGTAAATTATGCCATGGAGAATTCATATGTGTGAACATGTACAATAATGGACGCCTGGATAGTCTTTCTAGCGAAAATAGTGTTGCAAAATCATAAACATGAATTGCTATATAAACACCCTAAAGGAAATCTGTCTAATCCAGGGGTCTCAAACTTGGCTGGGTGCAAGGGCCACACATAGAAAAAAAGATAATTAGGGGGGCCGCATTCTTTTCAGCACAAAGTGACCTTTTTATTGGTACTACGCTATATTATTATTATATTTTTTTTTAAAATTTTTCCTATACACCACCTTTTTGGATCTTTTTTTGTATGTACATTATAATGTGCACTTTTTTTGTTTTGAATATACAAAAATACCCAACAAACTGATGGTGAAAAAAAAATAAAATTGTGCTTTATTTTTTGTCCCCCCCCCCCTTCCTTTTTGTAAGTAATACAGTTTAACATATTAGCAGCCTATAGTAATTTTGGCCAACCTCTTGTAGTAATGTGCCCATCATTGGCCCCATACTTTTCCCATTCTTGTAGTAATGTGCCCATCCTATAGTAATCCCCCCCCATTACTAATGTGCCCATGTAGGTCCCCTTCTTGTAGCAATGTCCCCATTCTGCTCCTCAATTCTGCTCCTCAGTTGTGCCATTCTACACACTCACATACTTGTACTCGTATATATTCACTCACTCGTATATATTCACACACACATATATATATATATATATATATATATATATATATATATATATATATATATATATATATATATATATATATATATATATATATATATATATATATATATAATTAGATAATATATTCATACTCATATGCGCACGCACACACACTCGCGCAGCCACTGTCAGGGCTTCTTCTGAAATTCAGTTGACTGTTCTACTGGTGCTGCGGAGAGTCAAGCCCTCATTGGCCAGCGGCTGCCATTGGAATAGTTGTGCAATCAGAGGCGAGCAGCTGAGGTCACACCCGTCGGTGGCTGCCTTTGGGAATAGCTAGCTGTGCGGAGAGAGAGTGACTGTGCAGTGCCGGCAAGATTTTCATCTGAAATAAAGCGCTGACTGCTGTGGCCCCATGCATCGGCCACGATAGTTACTGGGTCCATGTGCCTGCGGGTCGCCAGAAGCAGTTTGAGGGGACTCATGTGCCTTGCAGGCTTTGTGTTTTGAGACCCCTGGTCTAATTTAATGGGAGCATAAAGTAACGACTGAGAATCTGATTCTAGCAATGTATCCTTTACTGAGCTGCTTGCTGCAGTTATGATAATTTGTTTAAAGAAAAAAAGTGAATTTATCATTAGAGAATTAGTAAAGCTGCTGCCACGTAGTCTTTGATATTCATGAGCTCTGAATAACGTAGCCCCCTCCACTGATTGGCAGCTTTCTGCCTATGCACAGTGTACACTATCAGTGCTGTAGGTGGGGTTTTATAGAGCTCGACATTCAGAGAACTTCTAGATTTGTTGTAGATAAAGTGGGGCTTTTAAGAAAACTACATCATGCAGCCCAGGAAGTGATACATGGCTGGAATCGGGGTCTCTGCCCGTGCATCATGCTGTTCTCAGATAAAGCAGAAACCTCCCGACAGATTCCTTTTAGTTATCATAACTCTGCCATGCTTTATTTCACGTGGCTGTAGGTGCACCATCCTTCATTTCTTTGTGTTTCGCCTGATGCTTTGGTGTGTTGTAATGTTTCCATTCTGCTGCATGCTTTAATCCTAAATTACACAAGGCTTACGTGCATTGACGCATTTCTCTTCTCCTCTTTGCAGAGCATGAGTGATCCAGAGTTTCATGGGCAATTCAAGGCCTGCCAAGTCAACAAGTGATCATCTTGTCATTTTCTGCGTTCTGTGCTCCATTACTGAACTTTGTCTGCGAACGTCTTCTCCTTGGACCCAAGTGCTAGAGCCCGCAGCTGCTTCTGTCAGAACGCATTCAATCAAACTGGAAACGCAGATAAACACCAAAGGGTTTTATTTTGTTCTTCGTTTTCTTTTCTAACCAAGAGTTGAGCAAGGAGCCTCCGGTTCATTTCAGTTTGCGGGGTGCACAGCTGGAACTGCTTGTACGCCGCCAAGTCTTATTTTGTGTTGTTCAGTTTTACATAAAACATTATTTTTTTTTATAATTGTTTTCATTTTGCAGACATTTTAGTTGATTTTTAGTTTTATATTGTTTTAGATGTTAGCCAAACTGCATAAATTTAAAAATAAAGGCCTAAAAATGGATAGGTAGGTGGTGCCTTGCCTGCCCCATCTGCTTGCGGATGCAGTACTATGCCCTGAAACTTTCGGAGATATTGCGCATACTTTACATCTCTTCCTGCTGTATTATACGTGACATTCACTCTGTGGTATATGGTGAGGCTTCAGATTGCTATTCATTGCCTAATGCAGGAATGGGTATGCCACGAATGGGTATGCCACAGCAAGAGTACAGTTGAATCTTGTTTGCCAATCCAATAAGGTTTCAAACCTTAATTTCTAAATCTTCAGACCTGATGTTTTTCATTATGCTTAAAGTGATTATTCAGTATTTATGTGCCTAAGCACTAATATGTAGTCACGAACTACCTGCCTGTTTTGCCCGGTGCTGATCCCTGCTGGCACAAGAGAGGTCACGGACTGCTCTTGATGGCGATTTCAGCGCTTTCGCCATTGAGTGGCGGATATTCCGCTCTGCTCTGTTGATTGGGTGTGACTGCCGACATGCTGACTAAAAGCTGGCACAAGAGTGGTCACTGACTGCTCTTGATGGCTTGATGACAGCTTCTGCTGACAAAGCATTGAGTGGTAGCTTCTTTTCCGCTCTGCTCTGTAGATTGGGTGTGACTGCTGATATGCTGATTGAAAGCTGGCACAAGAGTGGTCACAGACTGCTCTTGATGGTGGCTTCTGCTGACTAAGCATTGAGTGGCGGCTTCTTCTCCACTCTGCTCTGTTGATGGGGCGTGACTGCCGACATCATGCTGGCTCTTTGCAGCCTTACCGTGCGAGCAAACTATCAATCAGTATGGCTCCAGCAGTCACAGGCCAGAAGAGGAGCTGCTCTGTTGGCATGGAGCGGTCAGTGGCTGCTCGGTGCCGGGTACAGCACACGGGCAGTTTGCATTTAAATACCTGCCTGTTTAGTTTTCAGGCACTTAGTAAAAAAAAACCAAACACATGTATAAGATAACCTCTTTAAGTTGATCCGGTCTGTGCTCTTGCACCGCCATCCCATCTTTCTGCATTGATGCTACTTCCTCCATATGCCACAGTGTGACTAGCACCATACTCGCCATAAGCTGCTAGTAGATCAGTATCATGAACTGCTTTCTACAAGTTGAGTTTTCTGGAGCGGCTTCCACTGCTCACGCCTTCATTATTATCTCCTAGAGCACGCACACACACTTTATGAATGGCACAGGGAATGGCCATATCATTCAATATATTTTTATTTTTTCTGTTTGAATCCCTGAGGAACAATATGATACACATAAGGGTGGAGAGGATTCTATTTTTGTACAGTTTCACTTTATCTCCAAGATGCATACTTGCACTTTAATGATTGACAGGGCTGTGAGGCTTGGATGATGCTCGGAAGTAATGGCATGGACTGGTATGGGAAGAGACTGATGGAAGATTGTTTTATTGAGGCATGGTTGTGTTTGACACTTGGAAATGCAACAGTTAAATGGCGCTCGTGCTGATCTGAGACACCATTACTGTTCCTCTGGGACTGATTATATGGGCGCATAGTTAAATGACAATTATCCCATATAAATGTTTGGATTTTGTGGTATAAGGGGCTACAGTTGACTGTCGTGGACCCACAAACCTGCGTTTGATTGTGTTTTTTGTGAGTAATTGTATTTGACTGGAAAATGTTCTGTTCCTTTTTTTATATTTTGTATATTTTAAAGTTTCTTTAAATTCTGCAAGTTTTTTTAGACATGTAAGAACATCAGACACTCAGGGTATGTGCGCACGTTGCTTTTTACCTGCTTTTTACCTGCTTTTTTGCTGCTTTTTCTTCTGCGCTGTTTAATGCCAAAATGGATGTGTTCTTCTATTCAAGCAAAGTCTATGGGAATTTGGGTTTCTTGTTCACACTATGTTGTTCAAAATGCTGCCTTTTTGTGGCAGAACTTTGGTCAAAAACTCAGCTTTTCAAAGAAGCAACATGTCAATTGTTTTTGCCATTTGGGTTTTGCACTGCAAAGCTGAGTTTTTGACCAAAGTTCTGCCACAAAAAGGCAGCATTTTGAACAACATAGTGTGAACAAGAAACCCAAATTCCCATAGACTTTGCTTGAATAGAAGAACACATCCATTTTGGCATTAAACAGCGCAGAAGAAAAAGCAGCAAAAAAGCAGGTAAAAAGCAACGTGCGCACATACCCTAAATGTTACTAGAGGCTGCTGTATAGCGCATGTCTATACATAAGAGTTGGGTTAATGGTTATGATTTTCTTCTCGCAGCCATAGATCTACAGATATTTTGCAAACAATTCGGTCATCTCTGGGTACAACGGGCGTGTAATGACTACCGTAATTGTATTGTCTTGCCAGCACAGCAATCTAAATATCCGAAGACCATTAACAAGAGGTGTATGTTTTGGATGGTCTTCTTTGAACGTGTTAACATGGAACCTGTATAAGACCAACGTTATATATTTTTTAATATGTATGCTATTTATTTATTTAATGTTGGAAGTTCGGCTTATGTTTATTTGTAACACGTTGATGATATTGTATGTGTGTATATGTCTGACATGATTGCCTACGAGAAGTTGCACCAGTTTATAAGCCTTTCAGATATTTGTATATTTTGCAGTTGCTGGACCAATAAAATGTAAACCCTTACAAGATTTAGTGTGTGACTTTATTTATACTCTAAACAGCGATTTTGTCTTTGTTTCTTGTTGAAGATGAGTGAGCATAAAATGTAAGACCTAAAAGGAAAATATTAAGGCTATTTTCATGCAGTTACGCGGCGTATAGCACTGCAGCGTAACTGCATGCGTCCTGCGTCCCCTGCACAATCTATGAAGATTGTGCATAATCCAGTTTTAGAACGCAGTGATTTGCATGCTGCCAAATCGCTGCCTTCTAAAAAGCAACATATCACTTATTCCGTGCGCTTTGGATGCAGCTCCTGCTCTGTTTATGGTGGGGGCATCATCCAGAGCGCATGAAATCCGGCTTTTCACTGCGTAATGAACGCAGTGTTTCTGCAGTGCTTTGAAGCACATATGTGCTGTTCAAATCGCTGCAGAAATTTCTGCAGGGACAGAACGCAACGCGGGCACATAGCATAAGGCTATATGAGCACACTGCATCTTTTATTTCATTTTCGGTACGTTTTTTGTGAAGTTTGTGGTCACAAATGATGCTCCCAAATGCATGCATTTCCCTCCCAAAGCATAGTCTGATTTCTGTTTTGCTGTCCGCAAAGTGCATCCCCTTTTTTTTTTTTTTTTTGCTGCGCTTTTGAAGATGCAGCCAATATTTAGCATGTCAATTCTTTTTGCGTTTGTCCCTGCGTTTCAGAGGACTGGCAGGATGATCGCCTGCTGACTCTGGGTTGGCAGGGGATTGATGCCTGGTATCTGGCTAGATGCAGGTCCCCCATATAAAGTGTGCGGGAACCAGAATCCAGCGCAAAAGGGTAGGAACAAGCACCTCATATGTTTTCTGGTACACCATCAGTATAGATGTCTAAGGCTGCTTTCACATTGCAGTACAGTGGTCCCGTCGGGGCTTCCATCCGAACCCCTGACAAAACAGGTTTCAAACATATGCGCCGACGGGGTCACTGACTATAATGGTGCAGACTTCGTCACCTTATGCTCTGTCGTGCACCATATTCGAGGGTATACACCTATTGGAGGCGGACACCCAGAAGTAGTAGACTGCGTCTGAGGGTCCGCTTCCAGTAAGCATATACCCCCAAAAATAGTACACACAGACTCCATCTGCACCATTTATAGTCAGTGGCCCAGACAGCGCATGCGTCCGAATCCCGTTTTGCAGGGGGGTAAGGATAGAAGCCCCCGACGGGACCACTGTACGGGGAAAAGAACGCAGTGTGAAAGCGGCCTTAATGAAGCCAGAAGCTGGCCACATGCATGAGAATTATCAGACAGCTGGCAATCTCTCTCTCAGCGCCTCTATACAAAAGGGCACTAGGCTAGGAGGCGCATTCACATGTTTGCAATGGGGAGAGAAGCTCTTTCAGTGGCTAATTTCCCATTTAAAACAAAGGCTGACGTGTTAACGGGGTTGTACAGTTTTTGGACACAAGACCAATCACCCTGACTGTAGACTTGTTAGCCCTCCAAAGCGCGCAGTGTGCGTGCGGTCAAGATGCTCCGGTAGCTGGCGGGCACGGGTTCTGCAAGTTTGTCATGTACTGATAGATGTATGCAGCTTCTCTCAAATGAGAACATGTGGAATGAAATACTTAGTGTGAAACAACTGAAAATATGTCTTATATTCTAGGTTCTTCAAAGTAGCCACCTTTTGCTTTGATTACTGCTTTGCACACTCTTGGCATTCTCTTGATGGAGTTCCCAGAGATGCTTGGCACTAGTTGGCCCTTTTGCCTTCCCTCTGAGGTCCAGCTCCTTCTTAGTCAAATAGCTCTTACACAGCCTGGAGGTGTGTTTGGGGTCATTGTCCTGTTGAAAAATAAATGATGGTCCAACTAAATGCAAACCGGATGGAATAGCATGGCACTGCAAGATGCTGTGGTAGCCATGCTGGTTTAGTATGCCTTCAATCTTGAATAAATCCCCAACAGTGTCACCAGCAAAGCACCCCTACACCATCACACCTCCTCCTCCATGCTTCACGGTGGGAACCAGGCATGTAGAGTCCAGCCGTTCACCTTTTCTACAAAAACACGGTGGTTGGATCCAAAGATCTCAAATTTGGACTCATCAGACCAAAGCACAGATTTCCACTGGTCTAATGTCCATTCCTTGTGTTCTTTAGCCCAAACAAGTCTCTTCTGCTTATTGCCTGTCCTTAGCAGTGGTTTCCTAGCAGCTATTTTACCATGAAGGCCTGCTGCACAAAGTCTCCTCTTAATAGTTGTTCTAGAGATGAGAAGGTGTGTCCAAACTTTTGGTCTGTACTATATATAAAGTACAGACCAAAAGTTTGGACACACCTTCCCATTCAAAGTTTTCTTTATTTTCATGACTCTGAAAATTGTAGATTCACATTGAAGGCATCAAAACTATGAATTAACACATGTGGAATGAAATACTTAACAAAAAAGTGTGAAACAACTGAAAATATGTCTTATATTCTAGGTTCCTCAAAGTAGCCACCTTATGCTTCGATTACTGCTTTGCACACTCTTGGCATTCTCTTAATGAGCTTCAAGAGGTAGTCACCGGAAATGGTTTTCACTTCACAGGTGTGTGCCCTGTCAGGTTTAATAAGTGGGATTTCTTGCCTTATAAATAGGGTTGGGACCATCAGTTGTGTTGTGCAGAAGTCTGGTGGATACACAGCTGATAGTCCTACTGAATAAACTGTTAGCTGCTTTTTTTTCTTGCCATAATACAAATTCTAAGTAAAGAAAAACGAGTGGCCATCATTACTTTAAGAAATGAAGATCAGTTAGTCTGAAAAATTGGGAAAACTTTGAAAGTGTCCCCAAGTGCAGTGCCAAAAACCATCAAACGCTACAAAGAAACTGGCTCACATGAGGACAGCCCCAGGAAAGGAAGACCAAGAGTCACCTCTGCTGTGGAGGATAAGTTTATCTGAGTCACCAGCCTCAGAAAAAGCAGGTTAACAGCAGATCATATTAGTGACCAGGTCAATGCCACACAGAGTTCTAGCAGCAGACATCTCTAGAACAACTGTTAAGAGGAGACTTTGTGCAGCAGGCCTTCATGGTAAAATAGCTGCTAGGAAACCACTGCTAACGACAGGCAACAAGCAGAAGAGACTTGATTTGGCTATAGAACACAAGGAATGGACATTAGACCAGTGGAAATCTGTGCTTTGGTCTGATAAGTCCAAATTTGAGATCTTTGGATCCAACCACCGTGTCTTTGTAGAAAAGGTGAACGGATGGACTCTACATGCCTGGTTCCCATCGTGAAGCATGGAGGAGGAGGTGTGATGGTGTGGGGGTGCTTTGCTGGTGACACTGTTGGGGAGTTATTCAAAATTGAAGGCATACTGAACCAGCATGGCTACCACAGCATCTTGCAGCAGCATGTTATTCCATCCAGTTTGGGGTTAGTTGGACCATCGTCTATTTTTCAACAGGACAATGACCCCAAACACACCTCAAGGCTGTGTCAGGGTATGTGCGCACGTTGCTTTTTACCTGCTTTTTTGCTGCTTTTTCTTCTGCGCTGTTTAATGCCAAAATGGATGTGTTCTTCTATTCAAGCAAAGTCTATGGGAATTTGGGTTTCTTGTTCACACTATGTTGTTCAAAATGCTGCCTTTTTGTGGCAGAACTTTGGTCAAAAACTCAGCTTTTCAAAGAAGCAACATGTCAATTGTTTTTGCCATTTGGGTTTTGCACTGCAAAGCTGAGTTTTTGACCAAAGTTCTGCCACAAAAAGGCAGCATTTTGAACAACATAGTGTGAACAAGAAACCCAAATTCCCATAGACTTTGCTTGAATAGAAGAACACATCCATTTTGGCATTAAACAGCGCAGAAGAAAAAGCAGCAAAAAAGCAGGTAAAAAGCAACGTGCGCACATACCCTAAGGGCTATTTGACTACGAAGGAGAGTGATGGGGTGCCACGCCAGCTGACCTGGCCTCCACAGTCACCAGCCTTGAACCCAATTGAGATGGTTTGGGGTGAGCTGGACCGCAGAGTGAAGGAAAAAGGGCCAACAAGTGCTAAGCATCTCTAGGAACTGCTTCAAGACTGTTGGAAGACCATTTCGGGTGACTATCTCTTGAAGCTCATCAAGAGAATGCCAAGATTATGCAAAGCAGTAATCAAAGCAAAAGGTGGCTAGTTTGAAGAACCTAGAATATGACATATTTTCAGTTGTTTCACACTTTTTTTGTTAAGTATGTCATTCCACATGTGTTAATTCATAGTTTTGATGCCTTTAATGTGAATCTACAATTTTCAGAGACCTGAAAATAAAGAAAACTCTTTGAATGAGAAGGTGTGTCCAAACTTTTGGTCTGTACTTTATATATATATATGGTACAGACCAAAAGTTTGGACACACCTTCTCATCTCTAGAACAACTATTAACAGGAGACTTTGTGCAGCAGGCCTTCATGGTAAAATAGCTGCTAGGAAACCACTGATAAAGACAGGCAACAAGCAGAAGAGACTTGTTTGGGCTAAAGAACACAAGGAATGGACATCAGACCAGTGGAAATCTGTGCTTTGGTCTGATGAGTCCAAATTTGAGATCTTTGGATACAACCACCGTGTCTTTGTAGAAAAGGTGAACGGATGGACTCTAAATGCCTAGTTCCCACCGTGAAGCATGGAGGAGGAGGTGTGATGGTGTAGGGGTGCTTTGCTGGTGACACTGTTGGGGATTTATTCAAGATTGAAGGCATACTAAACCAGCATGGCTACCACAGCATCTTGCAGTGGCATGCTATTCCATCCGGTTTGCATTTAGTTGGACCATCATTTATTTTTCAACAGGACAATGACCCCAAACACACCTCCAGGCTGTGTAAGAGCTATTTGACTAAGAAGGAGCTGGACCTCAGAGGGAAGGCAAAAGGGCCAACTAGTGCTAAGCATCTCTGGGAACTCCTTCAAGACTGTTGAAAAACCATTTCCGGTGACTACCTCTTGAAGCTCATCAAGAGAATGCCAAGAGTGTGCAAAGCAGTAATCAAAGCAAAAGGTGGCTATTTTGAAGAACCTAGAATATAAGACATATTTTCAGTTATTTCACACTAAGTATTTCATTCCACATGTTTTCATTCATAGTTTTGATGCGTTCAATGTGAATCTACAATTTTTAGAGTCATGGAAAATCGAGAAGACTCCTTGAATGAGAAGGTATGTCCAAACTTTTGGTCTGTACTATATACATACATACATACATATATACATATACAGTGCCTACAAGTAGTATTCAACCCCCTGCAAATTTAGCAGGATAACACATTTGGAATTAACTTGGCATTGTGACATTTGGACTGTAGATCAGCCTGGAAGTGTGAAATGCACTGCAGCAAAAAAGAATGTTATTTTTTTTTTTTTTTTTTTAAATTGTGAAAAGTTTATTCAGAGGGTCATTTATTATTCAACCCCTCAAACCAGAAGAATTCTGTTTGGTTCCCCTAAAGTATTAAGAAGTATTTCAGGCATAAAGAACAATGAGCTTCACATGTTTGGATTAATTATCTCTTTTTCCAGCCTTTTCTGACTAATTAAGACCCTCCCCAAACTTGTGAACAGCACTCATACTTGGTCAACATGGGAAAGACAAAGGAGCATTCCAAGGCCATCAGAGACAAGATCGGGGAGGGTCACAAGGCTGGCAAGGGGTACAAAACCCTTTCCAAGGAGTTGGGCCTACCTGTCTCCACTGTTGGGATCATCATCCGGAAGTGGAAGGCTTATGGAACTACTGTTAGCCTTCCACGGCCTGGACAGCCTTTGAAAGTTTCCACCCGTGCCGAGGCCAGGCTTGTCTGAAGAGTCAAGGCTAACCCAGGGACAACAAGGAAGGAGCTCCGGGAAGATCTCATGGCAGTGGGGACATTGGTTTCAGTCAATACCATAAGTAACGTACTCCACCGCAATGGTCTCCGTTCCAGACGAGCCCGTAAGGTACCTTTACTTTCAAAGCGTCATGTCAAGGCTCGTCTACAGTTTGCTCATGATCACTTGGAGGACTCTGAGACAGACTGGTTCAAGATTCTCTGGTCTGATGAGACCAAGATCGAGATCTTTGGTGCCAACCACACACGTGACGTTTGGAGACTGGATAGCACTGCATACGACCCCAAGAATACCATCCCTACAGTCAAGCATGGTGGTGGCAGCATCATGCTGTGGGGCTGTTTCTCATCCAAGTGGCCTGGCCATCTGGTCCGCATCCATGGGAAGATGGATAGCACGGCCTACCTGGAGATTTTGGCCAAGAACCTCCGCTCCTCCATCAAGGATCTTAAGATGGGTCGTCATTTCATCTTCCAACAAGACAACGACCCAAAGCACACAGCCAAGAAAACCAAGGCCTGGTTCAAGAGGTAAAAAATCAAGGTGTTGCAGTGGCCTAGTCAGTCTCCTGACCTTAACCCAATTGAAAACTTGTGGAAGGAGCTCAAGATTAAAGTCCACATGAGACACCCAAAGAACCTAGATAACTTGGAGAAGGTCTGCATGGAGGACTGGGCCAAGATAACTCCAGAGACCTGTGCCGGCCTGATCAGGTCTTATAAAAGACGATTATTAGCTGTAATTGCAAACAAGGGTTATTCCACAAAATATTAAACCTAGGGATTGAATAATAATTGACCCACACTTTTATGTTGAAAATGTATTAAAATTTAACTGAGCAACATAACTTGTTGGTTTGTAAGATTTATGCATCTGTTAATAAATCCTGCTCTTGTTTGAAGTTTGCAGGCTCTAACTTATTTGCATCTTATCAGACCTGCTAAATCTGCAAGGGGTTGAATACTACTTGTAGGCACTGTATGTATGTATATGCATGTTTGCCTCCACAGACCCATAATGGCTTGGGGAATCATAATGTCAGGTCAGTTTTACCTTATACTGAACATGGTAAATAAAAAAATAAATTAATTTGTGGAATTACACTTTTTTTTTTTCTTCACAATTTCACCGCATTTGGAATTTTTCTTTTTCCCATTTTCCAGTACATTATGTGACAGAATGAATGGTGTCCTTCAAAAATAAAACTGCTCACCCAAAAAATAAGCGCTCATATGGCTATACTGTCAAAAAATAAAAACTTTATGGCTTTTAGAAGAAGGGGAGGAAAAAAAAAAGAATGGAAAATTGCCTGGGGGTGAAGAGGTTAAATCCTCTTCACGCCGGAGTCACACTTGAGAGTGATTTGTGCCTGACGCTCCGGAGAGGACCGTCTCAGCTGCATAGAGATCCTTGCAGCCGACCCGCTCCTGTCAGGAGAGTGTGCGGCCGTGCTGGGTGATGCGATGCAAGACTCGAGTGAGTCATGCGCATGTGTGACTCCGGCCTAAGGAAAAGAAAGGTTAAAAAAAACAAACAAAAAAAAAAAACAACTTCAACTATAACCAGCAAAGTGGATTTCCCATAAGACGTGCACACAGCTTCATTTAGATGCCGGATAGCTGAAAAGTTCTTCCAGATAAAGGGGCTTCAGCAAAGCATCTTTAATTCTATAGAGCAGGCGAGTAGAAGCTGTGTGAAGAATGAGCATGTCCCTTTCATCTGCTTCAGGGTTTTTAAACCCTGAGACAGTTAAAGCACCACTCCGGTGGCTTCACCTGTTACCAAAGTCGCTCTGGTCCCACTGCGCCATATTGTTGCTGTGCCTTAATGTTCACTTAATGGGGCACTTCTACAGCTCTTTATCAGTAAAATCCACCTGAAAAAGAAACCCTGTGCACATATGTACCCTTGATAAGTTTCCATTCGTTCCTCTCAGGTTCTGCTCCAAAACCTCCTCAAAAAACTTTGTGCACTATGTTCATTTCATGGCCGTTTTTTCAGCCAAAAAAAAGGCATTGTGTGCACATACCCTTAAAAATGAATTGGAGTAGTTTTTTTGAGGGGGATCTTGGAAAGTCCCTTTTGATCTTTATAGTATAATCAAATGTATAAATAATTTTGTGCCACCACTTTCCTTGTGTGTGGTAGTAAATCTGTAGAATATTACTCACCTTAGTCCCTCTGTGCACATTCCCATCCTGCAGAATATCACTCCATTCAATCTCCTCTATATACAGCCCTCTTTTGCAGTACATCTTATTTTAGCCCCTCTATGTACAGCCCCATCCAGTAGAACATTACTGCTCTAATTCTCCTCTATATACAACCTCTACTTGCAGTCCATATCTCATCTCAGTCTTCCCAACATACAGCCCAATCTTACAGTACATCACTTCTTTCATCCCCTCTTTGTACAGCCCTATCCTGCAGAACATGACTCATCTCATCTTTATAGTGCTCCATTCTGTAGAATAACATTCCTCTTAGTTATCTGTACACACATGCAATGCTGCTGCTTCTTGGTTTGAGCATGAGGTCTGTAATGTGGGAAGCTCTACCCATTCCCATTTCATCCTCTAACACTCGAGCAGCTTTGTTGTAGGCAGGATAATGAGGAGAAAGGAAGAAGATCTTCGTCCTCTGCAGCACAGATGATTATGGCTGCAGCCACCTGACACTGAGCGACACCAGCAGATGAACAAAACAGTTGATTACTGCTGACGGCGGTGCTCTGTGTGGCTGGTGGATGCAGCAGTAATATTCTGTTGAGACCCAAACTGTCCTCCTAGTGGCCCTTTTTCCTCCCTGCTAGCTGTGCCCTGTGCATATGCCCCATTTACTTCTCCTAGGTATGTCATTGTCCAGCAGCATTATAATGTACCAAAACTGTGTGTGAACTGGGCCTATCTCTGACAGATTAATTATCAAGGCATTCCTAAAACAGAATGTATTTTCCTACTTTGTATAAGGGGCACCCTTGTTTGACATCAGAAGGAACACATCCTGAAATTTGTTTGTGTTTTTTTCAAGAATTTTTATTGGGCCTTTATAATGATGAAGTATTTTATTGTATCCCCAATCAAAATGAAAAAAATCTAGCAAATAGCATTGATTAAAAATATACTATGGCTGTGCACACAGTGTGTTTTTGATGCAGATTTGGTGCAGATTGTGGCACAAATCTGCATGTCTATCTTTATGCCAGTTATACCTGCAAAGTCAATGAGAATTGCGTTGCTTAATTTTTCCCTTGTAGATTTGGTGCAGAAAATAATCTGCATCATGTTAATTGTCGGTGTGTTTTTTTAGCTCTTCCACCCACTGACTTCAATAAGAAAAGCACAGGGCACAAAAACGCCAGTTTTTTGGTGCCTTTTTCTGCCAGAAGATGCAGATTTGATGCAGAATATTTCTGCAACGTGTGCAAATAGCCTAAAATTTCAAGTGGTGGATATGAAGTTTCTAACCTTGCTTCCAGAATATATATTAAACGGTCATGCTTCATCTGTCTCTTACTACTTGAAAAAAGACACATATTTGAGAATTCAGACCAATAATAATAAGGCGGTATCCAAAATCAATAGTCCGCCATTTACCTTTTTCTAGGCTAATATATAAAGGTGCGTGTATGTGTATATGTGTGTGTGTATGTGTCTGCTAAAAGAATCCACACTGTCGCATTTACAATCACAAAATTTTGCACAGATGCCTCATGTGACTTAGGGAACGTCATAGAATATGTTTCTTTGTCGCTCTATTGGGAGACCCAGACAATTGGGTGTATAGGCTATGCCTCCGGAGGCCGCACAAAGTATTACACTCAAAAGTGTTAAGCCCCTCCCCTTCTGCCTATACACCCCCCGTGCTCCCACGGGCTCCTCAGTTTTTGCTTTGTGCGAAGGAGGTCAGACCCGCACAGCACAGCTCCACAGATTAGTCAGCAGCAGCTGCTGACTATGTCGGTTGGAAGAAAAGTGGGCCCATATAGGGCCCCCAGCATGCTCCCTTCTCACCCCACTCTTGTCGGCGGTGTTGTTAAGGTTGAGGTATCCATTGCGGGTACAGAGGCTGGAGCCCACATGCTGCTTTCCTTCCCCATCCCCCTCAGGGCTCTGGGTGAAGTGGGATCCTATCGGTCTCCAGGCACTGAGACCGTGCTTCATCCACAACTCCTGTGGAGCCTGCTGGATAGGAGCCGGGTACAGTTCAGGGACATGGCCCTGCTACGTGAAGGTACTCTGTATCCCTGTGGGGACCGCGCACGGCAACACCTCAGCTTTGCTGGGTGTGCTAGTGCACCGGGGACCGCGGCGCTGACCGGGTTAAACTGTGCCATTACACACTCAGCGTCGCTGAGTGTGTTTATATGTAGGGGCTACCGCGCTAACCGCCGCTGCCATGGGAAACTGCGGCGCGGCTGGGACTTGTAGTTCGCCGGGGACTTCGGCGTCGGCCGCGGTTTTACGGCGGCCACGCGTATACTCGAGTCCCCGGCTTGCTTGCGGCCTAGTTTCCCTTTCTCCCGCCCTCAGCCCTGACAGGCAGGGGAAGGGCGGGACGCTGCACGGAACGAGCAGCACTGAGGGCTGGAGTATGATTTCCATACTCCACCCCCCTCACTGTGCACAGTGTGAGCACCTCGGCCACGCCCACGGCTCCCTCCTCTCGTCAGGACGCCGCAGCCATTCCTGTCAGCTCCTCCGACGCTGCAGAGAGGGATTAACCCTGGGAGACCCAGACACGGTCTCTGGTGGCCTCATAACCGCTTTAGGCGGATGGTAAGCAGCACCTGTGGTGCTAGCCCCATGGTGCTGTAGTGTATTGATACATTATTTGTTTATAGTATATATTTTACACTGTATGAGCACAGTTCATTCTGGCTATATACCCTAGTGTGTTACTCAGGGAAAACAATAGCATGGCGCCCACAAAAGGCAGGGGTGCCAAAGCACAGGCTTATTATGCTGCCTGCGTCGCTTGTACGACCCAGCTGCCGGCAGGTTCCATTGACCCTCATTGTGTGCAATGTTCGGCCCCTGTGACACTTCTTCAGCCAGGGCCTCTGCTAAGAGGGGCCCAGGGGGAGCCACCTGTTGACACTGTCCTAGTGATGGGGACGGAGTTTGCAAAACTCTCTGAGACTATGACTAAGATACTAGAAGCCTTGCAGTCCAGGCCGGTATCTCAGCAAAGGGACTCTGTTGAATCATTGTTCCCTGGCCCCCCTCAGTTGGACCAACAATGTCCTCCCGGGGTATCTCATACATCCCAGACTGAGGGTTCTGACTTAGACCCCAGCCCCAGACCGACTGAGCGGGCTCGCTTAGAATTTCCCTCGACATCATATTGTTCAGGGTCTCAGCGGGGGGAATCTCTGGTTGATGATGCGGAGACAGCGGATCAGGATTCTGATCCTGAGGGCGCTCTCAATCTTAATACTCCAGACGGGGACGCCATAGTGAACGTTCTTATTGCGTCCATCGATCAAATGCTGGATATTTCTCCCTCAGCTCCTCCGGCGGAGGAGTCAGCTTCTCTTACACCGAGTATGTTTCTGGACCACTCTGATTTCAGAGAGGCAGTCCAGATTCATCATGCTTGTTCAGATAAACGGTTTTCTAAGCGCCTTAAGGATACACGTTATCCTTTTCCCCCTGACGTGGTTAAAGGTTGGACTCAGTGTCCCAAAGTGGATCCTCCAATCTCCAGACTGGCGGCTAGATCCATACTTGCAGTGGAAGAGGGGGCCTCGCTCAAGGATGCCACTGACAGGCAGATGGAGCTCTGGTTGAAATCCATCTATGAAGCTATCGGAGCTTCTTTTGCCCCAGCATTCGCAGCCGTATGGGCGCTACAAGCTATCTCAGCAGGTCAAGCGCAAATTGAAGCAGCCACATGCACGGCCGCGCCACAAGTGGCACCCATTACCACCCAGACCTTGGCAATTGCGTCTTACGCTATTATTGCTGTCCTGGACTCTGCGAGCCGTACGGCGGTCGCGGCCACCAATTCGGTGGTACTCCGCAGGGCCTTGTGGCTACGGGAATGGAAGGCAGATTCTGCTTCCAAAAAAGCGCTTAACCAGTTTGCCAATTTCTGGCGACAGGCTGTTTGGCGAGCGTCTGGATGAAATCATCACACAATCCAAGGGAAAGGATACATCCTTACCCCAGTCCAAACAGGACATACCCCAACAGAGGAGAGGGCAGTCGAGGTTTCGGTCCTTTCAGGGCGGGGCAGGTCCCAATTCTCCTCGTCCAAAAGGTCTCAGAAAGAACAAAGGAACTCTCAGGCATGGCGGTCTAAGTCACGTCCTTAAAAGGCCACCGGAGGCGCCGCTAACAAAGCGGCTTCCGCATGACTTCGACCTCCTCTAGTAGCATCCTCGGTCGGTGGCAGGCTCTCCCGCTTTTGCGACACCTGGCTGCCACAAATAAAAGACCGCTGGGTGAGAGACATTCTGTCTCACGGTTACAAGATTGAGTTCACCTCTCGTCCCCCGACTCGATTCTTCAGGTCATTCCCGCCTCCCTAGCGAGCCGAGGCTCTTCTGCAGGCTCTGTGCACTCTGAAGGCAGAAGGAGTGGTGATCCCGGTTCCTCTTCAGCAACTGAGCCACGGTTTTTACTCCATCTTGTTTGTGGTCCCAAAGGAGGACGGGTCTTTCCGCCCGGTCCTGGACCTGAAACTGCTCAACAAACATGTAAAACCAGACGGTTCAGGATGGAATCCCTCCGCTCCGTCATCGCCTCAATGTCCCAAGGAGATTTCCTTGCATCGATCGATATCAAAGATGCTTATCTCCACGTACCGATTGCTCCAGAGCCCAGCGCTTCTTGCGCTTCGCCATAGGAAACGAACACCTTCAATTCGTGGCACTGCCGTTCGGCCTGGCAACAGCCCCACGGGTTTTTACCAAGGTTATGGCTACTGTAGTAGCGCTCCTACACTCGCAGGGTCACTCGGTGATCCCGTACTTGGATGCTGATCAAGGCACCCTCTCAAGAGGCATGCCAACGCATCCTCGACGCTTCCCTGGAGACTCTCCAGGGTGTCGGGTGGATCATCAATTTTCCAAAGTCAAATATGACACCGGCCCAATCGCTGACATATCTTGGCATGGAGTTTCATACCCTCTCAGCGATAGTGAAGCTTCCGCTGTTCAAGCAGTAGGCACTACAGAAAGGGGTACAATCTCTCCTTCAAGGCCAGTCACACCCCTTGAGGCGCCTCATGCACTTCCTGGGGAAGATGGTGGCAGCAATGGAGGCAGTCCCTTTCGCGCAGTTTCACCTGCGTCCCCTTCAATGGGACATCCTACGCAAATGGGACAGGAAGCCGTCGTCCCTCGACAGGACCGTCTCCCTCTCTCAGGCGACCAAAGCTTCCCTTCGGTGGTGGCTTCTTCCCACTTCGTTATCGAAGGGGAAATCCTTCCTACCCCCATCCTGGGAAGTAGTCACGACGGACGCGAGTCTGTCAGGGTGGGGAGCGGTTTTTTCCCCCACCACAGGGCTCAGGGTACGTGGACCCAGCAAGAGTCCTCGCTTCAGATCAACGTTCTGGAAATACGGGCAGTGTATCTTGCCCAGACAGCGTTCCAGCAGTGGCTGGAGGGCAAGCAGATCCGAATTCAGTCGGACAATTCCACAGCGGTGGCATACATCAACCACCAAGGCGGCACACGCAGCCGGCAAGCCTTCCAGGAAGTCCGGCGGATTTTGATGTGGGTGGAAGCCACGGCATCCACCATATCCGCAGTTCACATCCCAGGCGTGGAAAACTGGGAAGCAGATTATCTCAGTTGCCAGGGCATGGACGCAGGGGAATGGTCCCTTCACACGGACGTGTTTCAGGAGATCCGTTGCTGCTGGGGGGAGCCGGACGTCGACCTCATGGCGTCCCGGCACAACAACAAGGTACCAGTGTTCATGGCACGGTCTCAAGATCCCAGAGCTCTGGCGGCAGACACCTTAGTTCAGGATGGTCGCAGTTTCAGCTCCCTTATGTGTTTCCTCCGCTGGCACTGTTGCCCAGAGTGTTACGCAAGATCAGGACCGACTGCCGCCGCGCCATCCTCGTCGCTCCAGGCTGGCCAAGGAGGTCGTGGTACCCGGATCTGTGGCATCTCACGGTCGGCCAACCGTGGACACTACCAGACCGAACAGACTTGCTATCTCGAGGGCCGTTTTTTTCCATCTGAATTCTGCGGCCCTCAACCTGACTGTGTGGCTATTGAGTCCTGGACCCTAGCGTCTTCAGGGTTATCTCAAGACGTCATTGCCACTATGAGACAGGCTAGGAAACCAACGTCCGCCAAGATCTACCACAGGACGTGGAAAATTTTCCTGTCGTGGTGCTCTGCTCAGGGTTTTTCTCCCTGGCCTTTTGACTTGACCACTTTTCTGTCCTTCCTTCAATCTGGACTGGAAAAGGGTTTGTCGCTCGGCTCCCTTAAGGGACAAGTCTCAGCGCTCTCTGTGTTTTTCCAGAAGCGCCTAGCCAGGCTTCCACAGGTACGCACGATCCTGCAGGGGGTTTGTCACATCGTTCCTCCTTACAAGCGGCCGTTAGAACCCTGGGATCTCAACAGGGTTCTGATGGTTCTTCAGAAACCACCATTCGAGCCAATGAGAGATATTTCCCTCTCACGACTTTCGCAGAAAGTGGTTTTTCTAGTAGCAGTCACTTCTCTTCGGAGAGTGTCTGAGCTAGCAGCATTGTCGTGCAAAGCCCCTTTCCTGGTGTTTCACCAGGACAAGGTGGTTCTACGTCCGGTTCCGGATTTTCTCCCTAAGGTGGTATCCTCCTTTCATCTTAATCAGGATATCTCCTTACCTTCTTTTTATCCTCATCCAGTTCACCAATGTGAAAAGGATTGGCACTTGTTAGATTGGGTGAGAGCACTCAGACTCTACATTTCTCGTACGGCGCCCCTGCGCCGCTCGGATGCACTCTTTGTCCTTGTCGCTGGCCAGCGTAAAGGGTCACAGGCTTCCAAATCAACCCTGGCTCGGTGGATCAAGGAGCCAATTATCGAAGCCTACCGTTCTGCTGGGCTTCCGGTTCCCTCAGGGCTGAAGGCCCATTCTACCAGAGCCGTGGGCGCGTCCTGGGCTTTGAGGCACCAGGCTACGGCTCAGCAGGTGTGTCAGGCGGCTACCTGGTCGAGCCTGCACACTTTCACGAAGCACTATCAGGTGCATACCTATGCTTCGGCGGATGCCAGCCTAGGTAGACGAGTCCTTCAGGCGGCGGTTGCCCACCTGTAGGAAGAGGCCGTTTTACGGCTCTATTATGAGGTATTATTTTACCCACCCAGGGACTGCTTTTGGACGTCCCAATTGTCTGGGTCTCCCAATAGAGCGACAAAGAAGAAGGGAATTTTGTTTACTTACCGTAAATTCCTTTTCTTCTAGCTCTAATTGGGAGACCCAGCGCCCGCCCCTGTTTTTTTGTGTACACATGTTGTTCATGTTGAATGGTTTCAGTTCTCCGATATTCCTTCGGATTGAAGTTACTTTTAACCAGTTTAGAATTCTTTTTCCTCCTTCTTGCTTTTGCACCAAAACTGAGGAGCCCGTGGGAGCACGGGGGGTGTATAGGCAGAAGGGGAGGGGCTTAACACTTTTGAGTGTAATACTTTGTGCGGCCTCCGGAGGCATAGCCTATACACCCAATTGTCTGGGTCTCCCAATTAGAGCTAGAAGAAAAGGAATTTACGGTAAGTAAACAAAATTCCCTTCTTTGAGGGGAAAATTAAGCACTTTTTACAGTTACTCTCCACAAAACCTGCCTCGATTAAAGTCAATGGAGCTTAGAGCTACAGGTCATTAATAGGAGCTCTGATTGGTTGCTATAGGCAGTGAAGGACATTCTTGGTATAAGAAGCTTATGTGTGTGGTAATATGATTAAAGTGAAGAAACAGAGAGAGAGAGAGAGACAGACAGAGAGAGACACAGACAGACAGAGAGAGACAGACAGAGAGACATACAGATAGAGAGACAAGCAGAGAGACAAACACATAGCGAAAAACAGAGACAGACAGCCAGAGAGAAAGAGACAGAGAGATACAAGAGACAGTCAGAGAGACAGAGAAACAGACAGATAGAGATACAGAGAGAGACAGACAGACCAACAGACAGAGACAGCCAAACAGAGAGAGAGACAGACAGCTAGAGAGACAAACAGAGCCAGACAGAGAGTCAGAGAGACAGAGTCAGAAAGAGAGACAAACAGAGACAGAAAGAGAGACAGACAGAGACAGACAGCAAGGGAGAGAGACAGTCAGTTCCCTATAAATATCAAAATGTTCTGAATACATGAGCTATGGTAGTTCCCGCTATGTGTACGAAAGACACATTAGCTCTTAATAGGGCCATCTCGTAACCCTATTACGTCTGTCGGACCACTGTTATGTGCTTGCTCATCAGATTAGTCACGCTGGTCATCCAAACATTGACCTCACAAGGAGGAGTGCAGTAACCTGTCCACCTCAGATGTTCAGGATGAGTGAACATGTCCATGTGACCCTTTTGTGTGACTGCAGACCTCCATCCACCCTATGTGATCATTTAGTTTCAAGATGAATAAAATGCAGAAAGTGACTTTCATTTTGAGAGATGTTAGAGATCTAGAGGCATAATGTAGTTTCATTCTCACCCAGGGTAAATATGACTAAGCTGTCATAAAAATAAGATCACTAGTGTTCAGATAGACATTGCCAACAAATACAGATGTTCAGCTGGCAGCCTGTGGCCAGCAGGGATTTTTTTTTCCTTGTGGAGAAAGTGCCTATGTGACTGCAGTCAGGTTCACACTAAGCAAACATGACCTCAGTTCTAGTGGGCTAGGAGGAGGAGGGCTACAGTGTGGGCTTATGGCAATTAACAGCTCCTCCATGTGAGCTCAGCTGGGTGGAATTGGAGATGATGGTGTTCTCTCCGGAGCCATATGTCACTTTGCTTTACCTATCTACAGAGGTCCTGGTTTGCTCTATACATCTACATGAAAAACCTTTGCTAAATAAATAATGCTGGGTGTAAAGACAGAAAAACAGCTGAGATTGTAGTCTGAAATAAAATAAATGTGTGCTGCAGTTTCCTGCACACCCAGCAGACAGGAGTACATACAGTGCTAAACCAGCCCGCAGCTCCTGTATTTTCATCTATGGCGGGGTCCTGACAGTTTGGTCTCCAACAATTTGTACAGTGTTATCACAATATCCCCTTATCCAGGAGAAGATGTGCTGCCCACATGTATTTTGGTGATGTGATCAGATTTATTATTATTATTTTATTTTCAATGGGGCAAAAAAGTGGGGATTTGAACTTTTATTTTTTTTTCCCATATTTTTAAAAACTTTTTTTTTTTACATTTCTCTTTATGCCTGGAAACTGATCGTTTCTCCTAATCAGATCGATGCTTAACCCTCACTCTGATCAGGGGAAATGCTGCTCTCCTGTGAATGCCGATGCTCTGCCGGCACTCACAGGAAACACGTCATGGCGGCAACAGGGGTCATTATCTGGCCCCACACTGTCATGGCACCCTATTGGCGCCCCATGAACACGTGACGAACTGCGCAATCCCCACAGGAGCACTTTACATCGTACTGTTAGATCAGCAGACATGTGCGGAGAATAATGCGGACTCGCCATGCGAGCCTGCATTAAAGGGCCATACATGACCAATGACATATAGGTACATCATTGGTCATGAATGGGTTAAAGTGTAACCGTTGTTTTAATTTTTATTTCATAAATCAGTAGTACACATGAAAATAAGTAACTTTGTAATATATCTTATCAGAGAAATCTGCTTCTTTCTCTGACAGAACTAATCAGTCATTATCAATGTTCTCAATTCAGAGGTAAAATTCTATGAAGATAGAAGAGGGAAAAGGGGGCAGAGCTGTAGCTCCTCCCTCTGCCTCTAGCTCCTCCTTCTGCCTGTAGCCCCTCCCTCTGCCTCTAGCTCCTCCCTCTGCCTTTAGCCCCTCCCTCTGCCCCTTTTCCGTCATAGAATCTCATCAGTAACAACTGCAATCTCCTATCTCAGTAATGGGAACTTTGATAATGACTGATCAAAGAAACAGATTTCTCTGATAATATATTACAAAGTTGCTTATTTTCATGTGCACTATTGATTTATGAAATAAAAATTAAAATGACGGTTACGCTTTAAACACACTAGTCTCACATTACAGATCTGATAAGGATGGATTGTCAAATTTAATTATGAAAATTGTGTTACACAGAAATGTAATTTACAGTATCGTCATAGTGAGAGTAATATGATATAAGTAAGTACACCTCAGGAGTAGCTCAGGAAGGAATCATTGTGACATACATCTGACCAATATGCACTGGGATCCAACAACCTCAACTGTATCATAATGGTATATAATAGTAGAGACAACTTCTCTTTTCAATGTAATGGTGTATAATAGGTAGCTATACTGGGTGGACATTTTTCCTTAACGGCAGACAGTTGCATATATCTGCCATATAAATATCTACATAAACACTACACTGGGTGTATACTGATCCTAAAATGTAAAAGTAACAGAGGATTGCCTATAATAAAAATAAATTCAACTTACTCAATATGTTTTACTATTAAAAAAGAGAACAACTGACCAATATGGCTTTGTGCTATTTCCTGCTGGGGACACATCGTAGAGTTAGTATACAAATATTGACCCTTGTACGGTATACATTATAAACTTGTCACCCGGATGTTATTATATAAATCCACTTGTCATCCTGATGATCTCTGAACCTGTGACTCAGAATGGCTTACACACCTCTTGTGACAGGTGGAAAAAGTAAGTCTGGTAGAGAGGACTAAGGGCACTTAGAAGGAACGTAAAACATGTCATATTCTTCTCGTGGCTGTGACTATATTGCTTCTAATCCTCTGGAGAATTTACAAGAACTGATATGGGCTGTAAAGGCAATAAATGTCTTAATAAGGAGATATGTCTTTACTCAGGAAATAACAATCATTACATGTTATTACTAAATCCGTCTATCGTTTACTTCTCACATTTATCAATATATTTGTATCTTTATTCATGCACATATTCTAAAGCACTGTATTAATTGCAGTATGACATTTAGTTGTTAAACCAAATGCTGTAGAGGGGAGCGGTAACACAAGGGCATGCACATTCCCCCTCTCCTCTAATCGGTGCTAGAAAACATTTTTTTACATCTCTTTAAAGAAAATATTAACATGTAATCAATATTTTTTATGTGATCCCATTATAGTTCAAAATTGTGTGACGCCCTGGCCGGGCCAGGTAGTCACGGATAGGCCCCTGCACTACACCTTTCCCTCACAGGTGACATCAGCCAACCTTAAAACCCTAGTCACCCCCCCTCAGGGCGGAGCCAGGCGGTTGGAAGACGCCCACCAAGGAGTCTAGACAGCCCGGGGCGGGAAAACAGAGAGTCTACAGACAGATCAGTTTGAGAGTTCAATGAGAGTGGAGGTCAGGCCTGTGTGTCAGTCCTGAAGTAAACTGACAGGTACCAGGGTAGGAGCCCTGGTGCCTTTGGCTAGGAGGCAGACGGTGGTTGGTCCCTGTAACCTGAAACTAGTCGGGTCCCGCTCCCCAGTATGGCTAACTGGTGGAGCTTGCTCTTAGGGTTCACTCTTGGGATTTGTTGGACTGTATTTGTGGAAAGTCCTATCCCTCTCATTGCCCAAGTACCCCGATTTTGGTGTGGGTGGAGAGCGGATCTTGAAGGCTCCTTTCTCGTCGGGTAAATTGTCAGGTTGCCTGAAGCTAGTCTCTGACCTAGGGTCCACGTACCCAGTCGTGCCCTGGTCCCAGCCCAGTGATGGTACAGGGCCACAGGCTGTCCTCCATGACAATGCCGTGCCCCTTGTCACGATCCCCTGCGACCGGGGGTCCAGCTCCTACCAGGCCCAGACCAACGTCTGCTACTCACCTAATGGTTGCTCTGCGGTGGATGTGGCTCAGATGGGCGTCTTCGTCCTCCGGTGCTGGGCCTCCTCTTTCGGCCATCTTCGTCCTCCTCCTGAAGCCTTTGTGCATGACGCGCCTACGCCATACACACTCAACAATCCTGCGCATGCGCACTACAATACTTTGATCTGCTCTGCTCAGGGCAGATCAAAGTGCGCATGCTCAGGACCTGAATGCCAGCGAGTGTGGATGACGTCGGATGCATCATGCACCGCGGCTTCAGAAGGTGGAGGACGAAGATGGCCGAAAGAGGCTGTGTCGGCACCGGAGGATGAAGATGCCCATCTCAGCCACATCAACTGCAGCGACCGGTTTAGGAGAGTATTATAAAGTGTTTTTTATGTTCTACACAGTGGCCTGGGCTCTTATGTACAGCCTGTTAGAATGCTGTATATAAGAGACCACTGGTGCTGGCCGCAGCTTATAGGCCAAAAAACTGGTGACAGGTTCCCTTTAATTTGATTATTTAGGGTTTCAAAATAAATTAAATCATAGTGGCTCAGACTGGTAAAAAGAACAACAAACTAATATGGTTTCCAATCCCAGCAGATTCTGAATACTTACCTGGCATCTATTGATCTCTACTGGTTTTATTTCAACACAAATGAATATGGCTGGAAATGCCACTTGGCTAATCACGGCCACAATAGTTTCTATCACAGAGTGTATTGATTAGTAGGAAAATATATGTCTATAATCGTGAGGAAGAAATCAGTGGACTTTGAAACGCATTGATCAAACAAAGACCGTTACTTTGGAAATATTGCATCATCTGAATGATTGTCTGCAGCGCATACACACCGCTCTTTTCAGAGAGTATTGATTGCACAGTATACTCGAACCGTTGAGTCCTCATCTTCTGTACACGTATAGTAACTTGTATGGTCATCTCTTCATTAACCTTGAGATACGTTAATGTTCGGCCACCATTGTTGGACTTCAAATGAGTTTGTTTTTTTTAATAATAAGCAATAGTTGGGAGTTATCTCTAGAGCAGAAACCCTATTCGATTGCCATAGACATATATTATTTATTTAGCAACGTTGTATTCTGGACTGTATCAAGTATATATATATAAACAGAGGAAATTCCTGAATAGTAGAATAGTAAAGAGCTGAGATATGGAGCCTTGTGTCTGATATATACCTCATGAATTGTGCAACATACGGTAATTTTACAAAGTAGTTGAAACATAAATGGGCAGAGAAATGACGTGTTTTATCACTGGATACTATGAGTTGTGGTTTACTGCCACACACAGGAAACTGTAACAATAAACGGCTGTTCCCTATACATCTGACGTATAGACCGATAGAAGATTCAAGTGAGATGCAGCCGAAGATACAATTCTGGGAAATATCACTATATCTATAAATAAACTCACGCAAGTTGTTTGGCACAAATATGTTTTAAAGCAGTGGTCCCAAACCTTTCTTAATTCAGTAGTCACATGGAGCTCTAAAGGTCATGTCACACACAGAGATAAATCTTTGGCAGATCTGTGGTTGCAGTGAAATTGTGGACAATCAGTGCCAGGTTTGTGGCTGTGTACAAATGGAACAATATGTCCATGATTTCACTGCAACCACAGATCTGCCAAAGATTTATCTCTGTGTGTGACGGGGCCTTAAGAGATGATCGCGAGCCACATCCTGCACCACCACATCCCTCCCAATAGTAGTGACACCCATAGCCCAGTCATTATTGGTAAAATGACAGCTAATACAACCCCAAAAAAGCACACACACCTTGTCCCCCTGTCCCGTATAAGCAGTATTCTTACATCCAGATAGTAACAAAATAAATCTCCAACTTGTTGTGCGGAAAATAAGTCCTCATGCAGCTCTGCCAAAAAATAAAAAAGTTACATGACGACGAAAAGACTATTTATTATATAAAAAAAGCATATTTACTGTTTGATAGCAAAACATACAAAATATATAAATCTAGTATCTCTGTAATTGCGCTGACCTGAATAACTAACCCGTCTTACCATTAATACCGCACAGTGAACAGCGCAAAAATTAAAATAAGAACTATTTGTGTACTGCTATCTATTTGTACATTTCTGTGTAAATCCCAAAACCCACCATTCAGACTAAACCCCTATGGAACCACTCACTATAATGAGGCAGATGGAGACACTTTGGACTCCATCTGGTCTCTGTTCCAGCGGTGTCCTATCTTTTTAGACGTCTTTTTAGCAAACAAGTGTGGTCGACCACGGTTCTGTGCTCTACTAAAAAGATGGACACCACCAGAACAGACCCCAAATGGAGTCCAAAGTGTCTCCATCTGCCTCATTATAGTCATTGACTCTGTCGGGGGTGTTGTCTGAATCATATTTTTGTGAGATTTAAGCGGGCTTTACACGCTGCGACATCGCTAGCATCGTGATAGCACCCGCCCCTATCATTATGCCGATATGTGGAGATCGCTGCCGTAGCGAACATTATCGCTACGACAGCGTCACACATACTTACCTGCTTGGCGACGTCGCTGTGACCGGCGAACCGCCTCCTTTCTAAGAGGGCGCTTTGCTCGGCGTTACAGCGGCCGGCCAATCAGAAGCAGAGGGGCGGAGATGAGCGGGACGAACATCCCACCCACCTTCTTCGTTCTTCATTGCTGGCGTGTGGCAGGTAAGGAGAGGTTCCTCGTTCCTGCGGCATCACACGTCAGCTGCCCCAGCGACAGCAGCGATAATTGGGAGAGGACCCCCATGTCAACGAGGAGCAATTTGGACGTTTTTGCAACGATCCAAAATCGCTCCTAGGAGTCACACACAACGAGATCGCTACAGCGGCCGGATGTGCGTCACAAAATCCGTGACCCCAACGAGATCGCTGTAGCGAAATCGTAGCGTGTAAAGCCACCCTTACTCGGAAACCTCTATGTAAGTGCTCAGATCAGAACACAAGAATGTGATCCCAGCCCTATACTGAAAGTGATCAAAAACGTTATATACCACGTAAATATTATATTTCATAGTCAATTCCAATATTTTCACAAACGCAAAATATATTGACCTAAATCCCAGACTTATTACCCCATAAAGTGACACTTGTCAGATTTCCAAAATTTCTCCTGATCATTAAGGTGAAAATTGTCTCAGTCACTAAGGATTAAACACTCTTATGAAACTGATTCTACGGACCTCACAATGGCATAGGTTTAGATTATAGCACATATGTGACACAACCAGATGCATCATCACTTGTCTTAAATAATCATAATTACATTCTATAGCAATATACAAGCTGGAGTTTATGGGAGTAGTAATGCTCTCACCATCTCAGTGTGTAAAGTGAAAGCACGAGTATTTGCATAGTGGCAGTGTGTGGTATGTGTGTATGTGACGTGCAGCACGTACTGAGAGAAGTCCTGGAGTGATGTCACCTGCATATACTAACAGTGCGGAGAAACCTGTGCTCCAGCTGCACCAACTCTACTATTGTTATCCCAGACTGACTGATGTCTGGAAAATAACATCAGTCACAGATTTTCACCCCTGAGGATTAAGGACAACACAGTGAAAGGAAGTGAAGCTGTAACTTACCATCATAAATGGCCAGAATGTGAGACAAGAAGCCTGTTGTGGAGACATGAGCCACTTATGGCAGTTACTGTAGGTGTGGGACAATGATGTGACCCACTGGGGGACACAGACAGAAAAGGGCCCCTCTGCAAGAACAGTATATGGGCCCTATGTAGCCAATAGCGGTCATCATAATGCACAATTCCACCTGTTTTGGAAGTGGATTGGGTCCCTTTACCTCTTGGGCCCCTGTGCGACCGCAGAGGTCACACCAATGATATGTCCGCTCTTGATGTGACCCGGTTTCAATACAAGAAGGCAAATTTATTATGTAAGAAGATCTAAAAAACTACTGGCAGTGGCATGCGCAGGCTCGTTACTTTATGTCAGATCACATCTGCCTCCCATACAATATTTGTTAATGTGTCTCATTGTAAAGAATATATTTTTTTGCTTTGCTCACATTAATTTATTTGCTGATTCCACATAATGTAACATCGTCGCTCCCTGCACTAAATGGCAGTGATGGCGAGGTACTCAACTGTAACGCCGTCGCTCCCTGCACTAATAGGCAGGGATGCTGGCGTACTGACTGCACTGCTCCTCCACTTTGCTGTTCCTCTTACTCCTGTGTGCACCATGGCTCCCAGGTCCTGCGCTTTTCACGTAGTTTCCCTTACTATGTGCTTAGGCTGCTCTTTAACTTCTTAAACGGACAGTGCGCACACACCTGATGTGTTCCAAGCCTAGTGCTGGGAAGTACCAGGTAAGTTGTTGATGTGTTCCCACCCTATCACTGGGGAGTTCCATGTGACTCCTGATGTGTCCTCAGCTTATCGCTGAGAAGTACCAGGTATTTAAGGACACTCTTTGGAGGTTCCTGTGAAACATTGTTTCCTGTAGCCAGTGTGCCCTATGGCTAGAATTTCTTTGTCTGGTCCCTGTATCCTATTCCAGATTCGGTACTCATCTATATGCCTGAACCAGTCCTGTGCCTGCATATGCTCCAGTATCCCGATGTAACAGGCCAGAGTATACCTACAGTCTAGACTATACCTGGGGTTAAAGTGGCCCAGGCTAGATTATACTCCGGGGTATAATTTGGCCTAGGCCTTTCCCCATGGTAAAGAGTCCCTCCGTCTGCTCGATATGGCTTAGCTGTTTGTCTGAACTGGGACTTGGCCTTTACACGTTTCTCTGGATGTAGATCATAGATCTGTAGTGCCTCTGAAGCCATAAGGGAGCTACAAAGTACTGCATTTCCCACAAGGATGCAGGGCCTACCCCCAGGGACCCAGAAGACCAGTGCCGGTAACTACCAAACACTCCAGTTAATCCCTGTTTTTCCCCCAAATTCCCCCATAGACTGGTACCAGGTTAGATCGGGACCAATGGATGGCCGCCTAGAGGTGTAGCCAATCCAGTCCACTAGACGACCAGGTGGGAGGGGCAGACAGTGGACAGTCAGTCAGTGAGTCGGTGACAGCAAGAGAGGAAGGACTGTTGAGAGTGAAACAGTGACCTGAGGGCCCAGGTGGTTGGTTGCTGGTGGAGTACTCCCAGAACCACGCATCAACGGGGTACAGAATCCTAGGTCAGGCAGACAATCTAAGCAGACCTGATAAAATCTGCACAATGAGGGGACCATCAAAGACCTCACTGACCTTGAAGTTTGGGACTCAGTAGCAATGGGAGAACCAGGGAACAGGACCAGAGTCTCCGACCCCACAGGGTTCACGCTACCGTCATACAGACTGCCGTTAAGAGACTACCAGGAGGGGACCCCCAGCCACTCCAAGCCGCGGGGACCTACCAACCAAAGACAGGTTTAGGGGAAAGAAGCCACCAGGTCACTAAACCGTTACTGAGACAAAGGGGACCTGTGGTTGAGAACAGCCGGCCTCGGGTGACCAGTTTTCAGCTTACTGTGAGTAATGGAACCAGTTACACTGCAAACCCTTGTGTGGCCTACCTTCTTTCAACACCCATCTACCTCACCTATCCTCTGGGGCCTGACCCTGCTTGCGGAGGGCCTAACATCCAGGCTGCCACTAACACCAGCCCCAGCTGTGAGAACTGTGCAGCGGTGGCTCCATCCCCATAGCTGCAAACCGCAGGTGGCGTCACGTGGTAAACTTTCATTTAATTCCCCTGTAAATATACCCCTTTTAAAAAGCACCCAGGGCACGGAACCGGGCAACGGCCACCAAGTGACATTCTCCCAGTTATACACTGCCCGGAACCGAGTACCCCATAACCCTGGGCGACACAGATCCACTGGGGGTACTTTTGATGTGTTGCATGTTTGGACCTCTGTTTCTCAAAATCATAATGAGGAGTGGCATAACTTATGCCACAAATCTTACTCCAGTCCCTGACTGAAGTAAGATTTGTTGTGAGGTGCACATGGAAGCGCACGCCAATTTGCGCCTATTAATGAATCGGGCGCCTCGGACTCCATCCCATCACCTCTTCAAGACTAGCGTGAAAAACACTGGTCTGACTCTTGATGAATCAGGCCCATCTGTAAAGTGGAACCTGGCGTTACTGGTAGTCGAACCTGCATGAGGTGTTCTTTGATTTATGTCATGTTTTGTCACAGTAATGTGTGTGGTATCCTATTAACCCTCATGTGAGGCTGGCAATGCTACAGCTGACTTTGATATGTGTAACGAGCCGGTGGCATGTGTGGAATGCTAGCTATTCATGACAGCTTTCCTTTTCAGTTGTACAGATGATGAAACGCCCGGAAACTTCTTGCTTTGTCCGTATAGCACATTGAGTTCATTGATTTTACTTTCTATTTATTTTTTATAAATCTGGGTTAGTATAATATACAGTATAACCGTATATTATACTACTGTACAACCGGTTATTTTCTGCTCAAATTTTCCAAATTCTCACACTAAGAATATATTGTGCATTCTAGATAGCAAGTGATATGGAGAGCATTCCTATTTAGCAATGGTTACAATCTGTTTGCCATACACAGGAATACACCAGCTTACCACCAATATTGCCTAAAAAATACAAAATCATACAAAATCTATATACGATGCTATATATTTATTACGCTCCAGAGTGCCTAAGGGCATCTTAGTGAATAACAGCACGTATTATCTAGTGTTGGTCAATGAAACAGTGCTAAAAATGGCAAAATACTTCATGACTTGCCTCCAGAATATTTGGATCTCAATCCACAGTTGCCAACTTTATTTATTTTTGGACAACTTATTTAAAAATTCCGGACAGCCCATATTTGTTACGGACACATTGGAAAACTATAATTAAGATTTTAAGTGATATATATCTACAGCCTATAAGGCCTCAGTCAGACCTTTGTTTACACATACATTTCCTAGTCGTGTTTTTCTCAGATAAAACTCATACCCATTGTAGTCTATGGTGCTATCCGTGTTTTTTTTTCAGACTGTGCGTCCACCAAAAAATCAGAGACATGGCCATTTTTGATTGGACAAATGCAAAATCACCCATTCAAGTCTATGGACAACACTCAGATGGGATAAGTGTGCAAAACACGTGGTATGCATCATTAACATTATAATGTATAGGAGATTTTTTTATTTATTTTTCTATTTCCTATGTGAAAGTCAATGATGAAACACCGATTAGTAAAAACAGACACTGAACAAACACTGATGAAGATAGGATCCAAAACAACAAAACACTGAAGACAATCAGGCTGTTTTTTTGTTTACGGGAATACTCACTGACATTTACATGAGGCCTAATGCTGAAATAAACACATTGACAGCATAAAATTCACGGTACATCAATTTGTGTTACAGATAAGGCAAAAAAGTGCCCTATTTTTACATATTGTCTATAATTTCTGGATGGGTGACAACTCTGTCTCAATCTACTTGAGCATCTCTAGGATGTGCTGAAATACAAGTCTGAAATAAAGCAAAACTCCTCTAAAGGCCACACCCCCTGCTGGAGCTTATAGAGTTTAGACTCCATGAGCGTGATGCCATTCTGGTTTCCATACATCAAGGCCAGAGCCACAAAAAAATTCATCTACTCACCACAATGCCTGGGAGTCGGTCGGCAGAGAAATGTCCAGGATTGCGGATCTCCAAGCAATAGAGAGATTACTATCCCCACCCGCTGCTCCTCACTCCTAGAAGTTCGAGAGCAGAGCCTGAAGTACAGTTTACAGGCTTCCCTGAACGTGGTGAACTTAACCCTCCCATCAGCAAACGTATCCGGGAGAGCAATCTTGGGTTCTGATTGTGCCTGGGCATGGAGCGAGACCAGAAACCCAGCAATTTGCTACAGCTGCTGCACAACCTGGGAGCATAGATCCGTGACCTTCTGAGAGAGGGTCTGGATCAGTTGTG
The DNA here is from genome assembly GCF_048569485.1 of Anomaloglossus baeobatrachus. NCBI lineage: Eukaryota > Metazoa > Chordata > Amphibia > Anura > Aromobatidae > Anomaloglossus > Anomaloglossus baeobatrachus. The sequence goes on along the minus strand of NC_134356.1, from coordinate 404,859,013 downwards.
CAAAGGCAGCTACCTGAACCATAGTGACACAGGGAAAAAATGTAAAGTGCTGAAGATAATGTCATGGTTGCCTGGTGTAGCAAGTGTGGCAAGGTGCGATCAGACCTACGTGCGTCTGAAGCACAACAAAAAACACAAGAAAAGGGAGGCACCAGGGATACAATAACAATGGGAGGCCCTGAAACTAGTGAGAGGTGTAGGTGGCTACCTCCTAACCTCACCTGCAACTGTCCCTTCTCTCCTCACCAGTCCCTATACAGTGTCCGCAACTGTCGTCAAAGAGAAACCTGAGACCCTTAAAAGACCCTATAGTAACCCTGACTAGTGAGGGTCTGGTGGGGTTCACTAGACCTCACTACTGCACTAACAACACATCAGGGAAGTAAAGACAAACAGGGGAAAAACAAAAGAATTTAGCCTGAACAGGAACTAGACTTGCAGAACCTTCCTCATAGGTAGCCACGACACAAATGATTTTGTATCTTCAGCAGGGATTGCTGGCATACACCACTATTTAAAGCTAAAGGGCGTGACTACATAGTAAGTGTTGCTGATCACTCAGCAAGGAACTGCTTTGGAGAAGCTGCAATAGTAAAACTGGCACTTAACCACTTCAGTGCCAAGAGAAATGAAACCCATTTAAATGAAGACAGCCAGATGAGAGGCTCCAGACTAAAGGCTGTCACTGGTCACAACATGCAGGGAGATGATCGTGACAGCAGATGAGCTTTTCTGAGACAGTTTCTGATAGTTTGTGGAGAAATTCTTTGGTTATGCAAACCAATTGTTGCAGCAGCTGTAGACGTGGCTGGTCTCAGACGATCTTGGAGGTGAATAATGCTGGATGTTGAGGTCATAGACTGGTGTGGTTACACATGGTCTGTGGTTGTGTGGCTTGTTGGATGTGTCGCGGGCGGGGAGGAGGGTGTCAGCACACCGCGCTCACCCCTTCTGCTCGGGTCCGGCAGTTGCTCCTGGTGGCTCGAGCTGTGGGCCGGATCCCGGGGTGTCTCGAGCGACACTCCTCGCCCGTGAGTGAAAAAGGGGGTGTTTGTTGGGGTTATAGTTCGTGACGCCACCCACGGTTGTGGTGATTGCACCACCGCTGCTTTGGATGGGGATCCCGGGGATGGTGATGGGAGCAGCCAGGTGTTGTGTTGCCCCTCCGTGGGTAGGGGTTGGCGATCCCGGGGCCCAGTGGGGTGCAGGGGCGCAGGGGCAGCGCTGTGCCTTGCGGCACTGAGGTACTCACTCAGCCAGTAAACACGACACAGTTCTCGGTAAACAAACGGCTGGTTGGACGGGTCCCTCGGACGGTTCACGGTGCTGCGGTTCCCTGCAGTTAGCGGTGACGGTCTCTTCCCTGCACCTTTGAAATGTCTTGTGGTATCGGTGGATTCCCTCCGGTTACCCGCTCCCCGGCTGCAATCTGGGCCGGAGGAGCTCTACACTTTGCCCGCAGGCGCCGGCCCTGGGAAACTGGTGCCTTGGCGGTGGCGGTGTTTCCCCGTTGTGGTTGGACCTTTGCCGTCAATCAGGACTTGCTTGTTGGGAGATCTACGTCCCCTTCACTAACGGATTTAGCAATTTACAGCGACTCCAAGCCTTGCTGGGATCCGAAAGCCCCTGCTCTGGTACTGACTGCCCTTTGTATACTGCTCCAGGCCCTGGATACACACAGCCTCCGCGGCCCTTCCAGCAACCTCCAGACAGTCCCACTGCAGATCTTCACCGCTGTCTGCTGACCTTGCTGTTCTGGCCCTACACAAAGCTGGGCTCTCAGGCTTTCTTTCCTTCTGTCACTTTACTGGCTTCTCTCCTTTACACTTCTCTACTTTCACCACTTTCACTTCTCTGTTTACTCTAGCCCTCTGCTAGACTTCACTCTGTCTTCACTCTTGCCCTCCCTGGGCTAATCTTCCTGGTTTACTTCCTGCCTCCAGAGTTGTGAGCTCCTAGGTGGGCGGAGCCAACCGCCTGGCCCACCCCCTGGTGTGCATCATCAACCTCTGGAGGAAGGCAACAAGGATTTATGGGTTAGCTGGTGTACCTGCAGGGAATGTGGGGTGCGTGTGTGTTGTTATCTGTGTCCCCTGGCTTGCCCAGGGCGACACAGATGTACTGTCAAATTCTCTGAAATATTTTTGGAGATGGCTTATGGTAAAGGAATGAACACTCAATTCACCGGCAACAGCTCTGGTGGACATTCCTGCTCTCAACATGCCAATTACACGCTTCCTCAATACTTGCAACATCTGTGGCATTGTGCTGTGTGATAAAACTGCATGTTTTAGGCTAGGTCGACATTTCCGTTGTTTATGATCAGTCACAATCCGCCGCTCTGATAAACAACGCAATCCGTTTGGCGGATTCCGTTGTTCCTATAGACTTGTATGAGCGGCGGATTGTGACTGATGATGCTGCGTTGCATCCGCCGCCCGACTGATCAGTCGTGGAACGACTGACCGTCGGACGGCAGGAACGCAGCATGTAGCATTTTTTTGAGCAGCGGAATCCTTTTGATTTCGCTGCGCAGGCTCTCTCTCGGCGGCCAAATGATCAGCTGATCGCCCAGTAGCCGCCTTGTTTTAGCGATCAGCTGATCTCCCAGCTAATGAGAGCGATCAGCTGATCACCCGGCGGCCGGCTATTGTGAACGATCAGCTGATTGCTCTCATTAACTGGCCACTGGGAGATCATCTGTTCGCTCTCAAAAGCCGGCGGCCGGCTATTGTGAACGATCAGCTGATCGTTCTCTCTCACGTTTTACAACAGAATCCGACAATGAATTCTTATTCTTGTCATCCATTGTACAACGCATCAGTCACAAGCGTCAAGCAATGCATGTGACTGATGCAAAACAACGGAAATGTGAACCTAGCCTTAGAGTGGCCTTTTATTGTGGCCAGCCTAAGGCACACCTGTGCAATATTCATGCTGTCTAATCAGCATCTTGATATACCAAAACTGTAAGATAAATGGATTATCTCTGCAAAGGAGAAGTGCTCACTATCACAGATTTAGACAATTTTATGAACAATATTTGAGAGAAAAAGGCCTTTTGTGCATATAGAAAAAATCTTATCTTTGAGTTCAGCTCATGAAAAATAGGAAAAAAACCAAAAGTGTTCCATTTATATTTTTGGCCAGTATATTTCTAGTTAAGAATCACACAAGATCAACGTATGGCTGGAAAATCAGTCGTTTCTTTCCAGTATTTTTTTCCAGTATTTTTTTTCAATTCATCTCCTGAGGTTGAGCTTTAGTGATTATGATCATGGTGCACCACTGTAGTTTTAAACATGGTTACCCATGCACTTACTCATGTATTGCCCTTCCCACCCCTGTTGCTGAACTCCTAACTATGCTTCTGATTATACAAAATTGAATTCTAATAAATATCTATGCTTTGACCGTCTACATCATTGAAATACATCCGGCTGTTTAGCTTTAATGCAAAGTTATTTTCTCAAGGTGAATTATCGGCCTCATAGATATTTCATCATTTGTTTCACAGCTGGAATCTAAAAGATGGTGTTGCCAGATACATAGAATCATAGCTCCCAACCGTCCCAGATCAAATGGGGCAGTCCGGAGTTTGGGTCTCTAACTGCTGTCCCATGCACCGAGCCAAGTGTGCCGCCCTGCCCTCATAAGAGCACCTTTGTTCAGCATGAACACTGACCAGCTGAGCTCACATCACTGTCTCCTCAGAAGACAGAAGCAGTTTATCACCATTTCTGTCTTCTTTCCTGTAGACACAAAACGCTCAATGAATACAAGCTTTTTCACAGCCTAGGCTTCTATTGGTCCCAGTAGTCACATGATCGCTGGGTCTTGCCTGACACAAGGCTGCTGGGTCCTGGATCACCAAGATCTGCTCTGCCATTGACTTCTCGCTGGATGTTTTCCTTGTAGTTGGGTCTCGTCTACAGTGGAAAATATGTACATTAAAGAAAAAAGAAATATACGTCCCTCAGATGTGTAATTGGTTTATATGCCACTTATATATCTGTGGTGCCCTCTACACTATTTTGCAACAATTGGGTCAACAATTCAGACCAACCCTGAAATTGTACAGAAATACTATAGAAATAAGTGCTGATTATTTATTTGCCCTCTATTTGTAAGTTAAAGGGCAGCAGACTTTGCTTTATTGTATCCTATACAGTAAAAAAAAGGTTATGCAGGTGCCCGTTCTTGACATACATTGGCCATTTGAAGGCATTCGGGGTCTGTGACGAAAATTTTGTTGGCGTATACACTAAATGTGTTAACAAGGTGTGAGAAACTCCTTACATTGATATTTATAAAGGACTATAAAGGGTCCATACTATGTTTTATATTCATTTTCCTTTTATTTTTTATGTACAGTGCCTTGCGAAAGTATTCAGCCCCATTGAATTTTTCAACCTTTTCCCACATATCAGGCTTCAAACATAAAGATAAAAAATTTAAATTTTATGGTGAAGAATCAACAAGTGGGACACAATTGTGAAGTTAAATGAAATGTATTGCTTATTTTAAACTTTTATAAAAAATAACAAACTGAAAATTGTGTCGTGCAATATTATTCGGCCCCTTTAAGTTAATACTTTTTAGCGCCACCTTCTGCTGTGATTACAGCTGCAAGTCACTTGGGGTATGTCTTTTATCAGTTTTGCACATCGAGAGACTGAAATTCTTCCCCATTCTTCCTTTGCAAATAGCTGGAGCTGAGTGAGGTTGGATGGAGAGCGTTTGTGAACAGCAGTTTTCAGCTCTTTCCACAGATTCTCGATTGGATTCAGGTCTGGACTTTGACTTGGCCATTCTAACACCTGGATACATTTATTTGTGAACCATTCCATTGGAAATTTTGCTTTATGTTTGGGATCATTATCTTGTTGAAAGACAAATCTCCGTCCCAGTCTCAGGTCTTTTGCAGACTCCAACAAGTTTTCTTCAAGAATGGTTCTGTATTTGACTTCATCCATCTTCCCATCAATTTTAACCATCTTCCCTGTCCCTGCTGAAGAAAAGCAGGCCCAAACCATGATGCTGCCACCACCATGTTTGACAGTGGGGATGGTGTGATCAGGGTGATGAGCTGTGTTGCTTTTACGCCAAACATATCGTTTGGCATTGTGCCCAAACAATTTGATTTTGGTTTCATCTGACCAGAGCACCTTCTTCCACATGTTTGGTGTGTCTCCCAGGTGGCTTGTGGGAAACTTTAAACAACACTTTTCATTGATATCTTTGAGAAATGGCTTTCTTCTTGCCACTCTTCCATAAAGGCCAGATTTATGCAGTGTACGGCTCATTGTTGTCCTATGGACAGACTCTCCCACCTCAGCTGTAGATCTTTGCAGTTCATCCAGAGTGATCATGGGCCTCTTGTCTGCATCTTTGATCAGTCTTCTCCTTGTTTGAGATGAATTTTTTGAGGGAAAGCCGGGTCTTGGTAGATTTGCAGTGGTATGATACTCCTTCCATTTCAATATGATCGTTTGCACAGTGCTTCTTGGGATGTTTAAAGTTGTTGAAATCTTTTTGTAACCAAATCCGGCTTTAAACTTCTCCACAACAGTATCACGGACCTGCCTGTTGTGTTCCTTGGTCTTCATGATGCTCTTTCTGTTTTAAACAGAACACTGAGACTATCACAGAGCAGGTGCATTTATACGGAGACTAGATTACACACAGGTGGCTTATATTATCATCATCAGTCATTTATTACAACATTGGATCATTCAGAGATCCTCAATGAACTTCTGGAGTGAGTTTGTTGCACTGAAAGTAAAGGTGACGAATAATATTGCACGCCCCAATTTTCAGTTTATTTTTTTTTACAAAGGTTTAAAATAAACAATAAATATCGTTCACCTTCACAATTGTGTCCACTTGTTGTTGATTCTGCACCTTAACATTAAAATTATTATCTTTCTGTTTAAAGCCTGAAATGTGGGAAAAGGTTGAAAAAAGTATATATACATATATATACATATATATATACATATATATATATACATATATATATATATATATATGTGGACACACTGTATATCAGATCCATGTATGCCAATAAAGACATGCATTATCTATGAAAGAGAGAAATAAGCTATATTTTTCAGTTCACATGCATCATAACCATAAGGATATATATATATATTCTTATGGTTATGATGCATGTGAACTGGAAAATATAGCTTATTTCTCTCTTTCATAGATAATGCATGTCTTTATTGGCATACATGGATCTGATATACAGTGTGTCCACCCATATCCTGTCCACCGCCATTAACTTGAGAACGGTGGCAGGTATAGGCATAGAAGTGATGGCTAGGTATAGTTGTTAAGGTGAACTCATAACCAGAGATCACTAGTTGCCTACTGCCTGGCCAAATTGATATGGGCCAAGTGCATGCATAAAAGAATCCACACCAGACACAGTCGGATGTGTAATCTCTTATTGGTGCCCAACGTGGAGCCAATAGACGGAGACACCTGAAATCCTGATGAACCGGCAACTGGAATGGCATGACGTGCTGGACACCCCAGGAAACTGATCACTTCCTAACGAGAGTATGGTAAGTCTGCTGATTTTTCATAATCTGTAGTCTTCCCGTGGTCTCGGTGGGGTGTGTGACACTGATTGCCTGACTGTGTCCGGTTTGTTGGGGTATCTGTTGACGGGCAGACGGGTCTCACGGCTATTGGCCATATTAATCTCGGAAGAACCGTCACATATTCAGTTGCTTGCTGCCTGTTGTGTATTTGTGAAGAGAGCATGTGGGTTTGTGAGTGGTGTCTGTAAAACGTGTAAAGTATATGGTTTGTGGTTGCCTGTGATACGGTTTGTGGTTTTTGTAGTGCCAAGCTCAGATTGAGTGCAGAGCAAGATGTAAGGGCCCAGCTCAGATTGAGTGCAGAGCTTTTTGTAGTGCCAAGCTCACTGAGTGCAGAGCCAGATGTAAGTGCCAAGCTCAGATTGAGTGCAGATCTTTTTGTAGTGCCAAGCTCACTGAGTGCAGAGCCAGATGTAAGTGCCAAGATCAGCTAGACTTAAGTGCAGAGCCATATGTAAGGGCCCAGCTTTAGCTAGACTGAGTGCAGAGCCTTACGTTATACATAAATCTAACCTTTTTAAAGTGTTTTCCTGGAGTGAATTGGCTGGTATAGACACCTTGTAGTCAGGGGTGATACTAGGTGGTTTTTTTATTAGGCTAGTTGTAAGTCCTCCAAGAGAGGCGAATCGGCCGGTATAGACACCTTGTAGTCAGGGGTGATACTAGGTGGTTTTTTGTATATTACGGAATGCAGAAATCAGACAGGGACCACGTGGCAGTATAAGGAAGGATTTGGAAGTGTGTGCTGCAAACTGCAGGTTTTCTTTGGTGTTTCAGTTATTTGTCATCTCCCCCGTCTTTTTGTTTGTCTGTTTTTATCTGGTATGCATAGAGAAAGATTGCTTGTTTGGTGTTGTTTATCTTGAGAGAAAGATGGAAAAATTGATGAAGCGGTGTCTAGTTGTGCCGGAAAGATCCGGATGAAAGTGGACTTTGTTGGGATGTGGGGACTCTAGGCTGCAATCCTGTGATAAACCATGTGCTAGTCATGGAGGCAGACATTTTAGGTAAGATTTTAAAATGGTGGACGAAGCACATGGCTACAGCATGATTGAGACAAAGAAAACAAAGTGAGTCAGGTGTTTCTGTGAAGAAGACCATGTGCTCTGTAAATGTTTGAGCAATGGATTGGATGGAGTACTATATACTTAAGGCTGCTTTACACACTTCAATAGATCTTTCAATCCGTCGTCGGGGTCAAGTTGTAAGTGACGCACATCCGGCATCGTTCGTGACATGTTTGCGTGTGAAACCTACATGCGATCGATATTGAACGAAAATACGGTGATCGCATACACGTCGTTTATTCCTCATACATTGGACGTTTGGTAGTACGAAACTAGTGAATTGTAACGTGTGACATCCCTCATACGATTTCGGTGTCTGATGCTATGAGCGCAGGTGTGCGCTCTGCACCGCAGCTTAAAAAAGGTCCGCTTCAGAGCGCAGCTGAAAAGCTGCGTTCTGAAGCGCCTCACAATGTCTGTCATGCACTAATCTCTGTCAGTCGGTCACTATCTCTGTCCCTCTCTCTCTGTCCATGTCAGTCTATCCCTCTTACCCCCTCTCTCATATACTCACCGATCCCCGATCTCCAGCGCAGCGCTGCACGGCATTCACACTGCTCCGGCGGCTTTTACTGTTTTGAAAAAGCCGGCCGCCCATTAAACAATCTCGTATTCCCTGCTTACCCCGCCCACCGGCGCCTATGATTGGTTACAGTGAGACACGCCCCCACGCTGAGTGACAGGTGTCACACTGCACCCAATCACAGCAGCCGGTGGGCGTGTCTATACTGTGTATTGAAATAAATAATTAAATAATTAAAAAAAACGGCGTGCGGTCCCCCCCAATTTTAAAACCAGCCAGATAAAGCCATACGGCTGAAGGCTGGTATTCTCAGGATGGGGAGCTCCACGTTATGGGGAGCCCCCCAGCCTAACAATATCAGCCAACAGCCGCCCAGAATTGCCGCATACATTATATGCGACAGTTCTGGGACAGTACCCGTCTCTTCCCGATTTGCCCTGGTGCGTTGGCAAATCGGGGTAATAAGGAGTTATTGGCAGCCCATAGCTGCCAATAAGTCCTAGATTAATCATGTCAGGCGTCTATGAGACACCCTCCATGATTAATCTGTAAGTGACAGTAAAAAAACACACACACCCGAAAAAATCCTTTATTAGAAATAAAAAACACAAACAAATTCCCTCATTACCAATTTATTAACCCCGACAAACCCTCCATGTCCGGCGTACTCCACAGTCCTCCAGCGTCGCGTCCAGCTCTGCTGCATGGAGGTGACAGGAGCAGCAGAAGACACTGCCGCTCCGGTCACCTCCACGCAGGTAATGAAGACAGCCGCGCGATCAGCTGATCTGTCACTGAGGTTACCCGCTGTCACTGGATCCAGCGGTGGATGCAGCGGTGGCCGCGGGTAACCTCAGTGATAGCTCAGCTGATCGCGCTACTCACCTCAGTTGCTGACTGGAGCTGACCGGAGCGGAGGTGAGTAGCGCGATCAGCTGAGCTGTAACTGAGGTTACCCGCGGCCACCGCTGGATCCAGTGACAGCGGGTAACCTCAGTGACAGATCAGCTGATCACGCGGCTGTCTTCATTACCTGCGTGGAGGTGACCGGAGCGGCGGTGTCTTCTGCTGCTCCTGTCACCTCCATGCAGCAGAGCTGGACGCGACGCTGGAGGACTGTGGAGTACGCCGGACATGGAGGGTTTGTCGGGGTTAATAAATTGGTAATGAGGGAATTTGTTTGTGTTTTTTATTTCTAATAAAGGATTTTTTCGGGTGTGTGTGTTTATTTACTGTAACTTACAGATTAATCATGGAGGGTGTCTCATAGACGCCTGACATGATTAATCTAGGACTTATTGGCAGCTATGGGCTGCCAATAACTCCTTATTACCCCGATTTGCCAACGCACCAGGGTAAATCGGGAAGAGCCGGGTACTGTCCCAGAACTGTCGCATCTAATGTATGCGGCAATTCTGGGCGGCTGTTGGCTGATATTGTTAGGCTGGGGGGCTCCCCATAACGTGGAGCTCCCCATCCTGAGAATACCAGCCTTCAGCCGTATGGCTTTATCTGGCTGGTTTTAAAATTGGGGGGGACCGCACGCCGTTTTTTTTAATTATTTAATTATTTATTTCAATACACAGTATAGACACGCCCACCGGCTGCTGTGATTGGGTGCAGTGTGACACCTGTCACTCAGCGTGGGGGGCGTGTCTCACTGTAACCAATCACAGGCGCCGGTGGGCGGGGTAAGCAGGGAATACGAGATTGTTTAATGGGCGGCCGGCTTTTTCAAAACAGTAAAAGCCACCGGAGCAGTGTGAATGCCGTGCAGCGCCGGGGATCGGGGATTGGTGAGTATGAGAGAGGGCTGCTCAATTCAGTTACTCAGGAGATTAGCGGTCACCGGTGAGTCCTTCACAGGTGACCGCTAATCAGGGCGCGACACAGACAGAGCCGCAGCATGACAATGAAGTCGGGTGAAGTTCACCCGAGTTCATTCTGACAGTGCGGCTCTGTCTGTGTCTGCTGTCATCTGCCATTCACCGCTGCTACATGGCTGTCTGTGTCTGCTGTCAGCGGCCATGTAGCAGAGCTGAATGGCAGATGACATAGTAAAAACGCATCCCTACACATTACACACGCTTGTCAAGTCAATAAATAAAAAAAAAAAGGGTGCCCGATGCATACGTCACAGAACACATGATCTAAAGGATCGCACACAAAATTGATCAATTTAACATAGGCTACTAACGCACGTGTGACAGCAAATGAGCGACCTACGTGCAATCTCATTAGATCGCATATGCGACCTGGGCGTGTCACATCGCATACGAGATCGCATCCCTAATTGGAAGGTGTAAAGCTGGCTTTAGACCGAAAAATAAGTGTTTTTATCTATAATTAGACTTAGATCTAGGACATATGTGTGTGTGTATAAATATAAATATGTATAAGTACAGACTATAGAAAATGGGGAGACAGAGTTTGAGCAGATGTGAGGTAAATTTTCCCTTTTCTCTGCCACATGTTCCTACAGATTTTAAAATGGTGGATGAAGCACATGGCTGAGGCATGACTGAGACAAAGAAGACAGAGTGAGCCATTTTCTATAGGCCTCAGTGGAGCTGACAAAACTGCAGCCACTGAATAACATGAAGTGTTAGTAAATGTTTATAGCACTAAAAGATGGAACATTGAATGATTGGGTAGTTGTGGAAAACACTTAATATAGATCCAGTGTGCAGGTTGGATTGAGTCAGGACAGTCACAAGGAGCAATATCTTATTAAATTAATAAGCAATAAAAGAATAAGAGAAAAACCTTAAAATAAACGTACCTTTGCGGCAGATGTCATGATAAATAATACATATTCCAATTACAAATGTGGCGAATAATCCTGAGAGTTGAATGTTTTAAAAAAAAAAAATAAAATAAATAAATAAATAAATAGATAAATACATCCATGGGATATCCATGTCTTGCAGAAAGGAAAATAAATAAATAAATAATAAAAAAATCCTACAGAAGGAGAGAGATATTCCTCGTGTCCAGGGAAAATGAACAGTGTGCTTTTGGGGGAAGTAGCAACTTTTAGAAAAAAAAAAACCTGTAGTGCAGGCTTTTCATCTCACCTTCGATCTATTGTGAGAGCAGCCCAAGAGGAAAAAAAAAAAAAAAAAAGGGGGCTTCCTGCATTTAATTCATTGCAATTTATATTGGAAAAAGGTCATTGACAATAGTTTTATTTTACTAATTTTATCCCAAAGAAATAAAAGTCAACTGTGGACATGTTTAGATTCATTGATAGCTTTTCAAGCATAGAGGTCTATTAGATAATTTTTCTATGGCAAATCAACATTTTGTTTTCCTACATGGCCAGTTTATTTGTTCTAGATTCTTTTATCCCTTCAAGTTATAGGACAGTATCACAGAGATGCTGATAATCTCCTCAATGTTTTAAATATGAACGCCCCTACATCCAATATCCAGAGGTTGTGCTACGTTACTATTATGGTTATTAATAATAATAATAATAATAATAATAATCATAATAATCATTTATTAATAATTACAATAATTTGATTTAAGGAATGTGGATTATTTATGGAATTCTGTGTTTTATATTTAATGTATTGAATAATCTGCTTTCTTTTTATAGAAAGAATGATTGCAATGCAGATTTCTGTGGTTCAAGCAAAGGTTATAAAAGCCATTGAAAGGGTTTTCCATTATTACGTTACAGATAAAAACAATATTTCTGGTGTTCCCGATTAGGTACAATCTACACAATGTGACTTTCATGCCTAAATGTAGAGCTCCGGGGCCACACACTTTTTGAATCTAATTATGTTTTGGATAATAGATTCATAAAGGGGGGGAAAGATGATGTGGAAAATCACACATTATTTTAGGTTTTAATTTGTTCATCGATTGGGTTTTTCTATTAAGTGTTCTTTATATTTTTATCTGTAAGGAGGATACAGCAGACAGACATATCTCATGATTGCTCTGATGTAACAAGAATTGTCAGGTTTTGAACATGTCTCAGATGAGGCCATTGCTAATGCAGATTTTGAGTTTTTCCGTAGATGGATCCAGATACCAAGATGCTGGTTGATTCTGCACTGGATAAGCTGAGGTTATACAACATGAGGTATTAAAAATCAAACCACTCCTCTCTCATCGGAATAGGAGAATGAGATGAAGATTTGCGATCACTGTGGTTTGTAGAGCGGAAAGGGGTAAGATAGTCAAAATGTGGATATAGGCAGCAGCCGGAGGAGATGCTCGCACAGGTGCACAACAAAGAAGCAGTGAATGGGCCTAGAGTTGAGAGTCCTTATACAAAGCAGACCAGTACCTCGGTGGCTCCTGTCACGTCGTCCGTGACATTGGTCACTCCTTGTGTTCTTAAATCCTTACAGGAACAAGCGATTCAGCAAGGAACGGAGTGTGAGACGCAGGGAGCCAGTGACTGAGAAATGTCTGTGGATAAAGGGCGGTAAGCTTTCTCTGCCATGAGCGCTCTACTCAATAATGGCCCAGGTAACCCATGTGACAAAGGTGTTGGGATGGACAAGATATGGGCGGCACCACTGCTCAGTACCCAGGTGGCCAGACACCTCCAGTCTTGTAAGACGTGTGTCTATTAAGGTAGAAAAACTGTAAAGACCTCGTAGAAACACCCCCTCATCCGCTCTACTGCTCCGGTGATTGCAGATTAGTCATATACATCTACCATAAGTAGGTTTATATGAGTTTTATGCGTGTTGTGTGAGTTTCTTTTCAGGCCTGCTCTGAAACATATCCAGTATGGAAAACATTACTGCTGAAAAACTCATGATGCTGGTGGTATGTAAAGATGGAGTTCCTAAAAAGTGGTAAAAAGTACATATTCTATAGCACAGGTCATTATAAAGATCTTACAGTACCTGGGGATGCCCCTGATGAACCCATCTGCCACTGTGAAGAGGGGAGAAATGCGTTGCGCTTCTTTCATGCTAAGTGTCTGACAAATATGCGTTTATTTTATTAGCCTGAGTGTGAATTGGACAGCGGAGGGTCTGTGATTGGACGAGATCTCCTCATGACTTTACCTGGCCTTATTATTATTATTATTATTATATTGATACAGTGGGTACATGTGAGATATTTAATTTATTTTAGGGTTTGGTCCTTCAATTTTGCTGTATCATATTGATTTAAAGGGAACCTGTCATCAGAAATTTCGCCCAAAAGCTAAAAGATTCCCCCTCTGCAGCTCCTGGGCTGCATTCTAGAAAGGTCCCTGTTATTATTGTGCCCCATGTGAGACCAAAATAAAGCCTTTATAAAGTTCTACCTTTTTGTATGCAGCTTCTGTAAATCTGTCACGGGGGCGGGCTCTCTGCCGTCCGTTATTTTGCCCCCTGGTCCTGTACGCCGCCCCCATCGCTCCTTTCCATATCTGATGCACCGCCCACTGCTCCAGCCATCCCCACGCATGCCCAGTGCCAGTCTCACAGGACTGAGCAGTGTGAACGCTGGTGACATGTGCGCAGGCAAGTGATTATGGACGGGACTGTGACTGTTATCAGCAAGTACCCGGCCATAATCTCGTGAGCGCGCAAACCTCTCCAGCATTCACACTGAGCTCAGTGTAGATGCTAGACTGTATGGGCTGCTTCCAGGGATGACGTCCCTTTATCATGTGATAGTATTTCGAACACGCCCCTATCACATGACAAAGGGACGTCATCCCTGGAAGCAGCCCATACAGTCTAGCATCTACACTGAGCTCAGTGTGAATGCTGGAGAGGTTTGCGCGCTCACGAGATTATGGCCGGGTACTTGCTGATAACAGTCACAGTCCCGTCCATAATCACTTGCCTGCGCACATGTCACCAGCGTTCACACTGCTCAGTCCTGTGAGACTGGCACTGGGCATGCGTGGGGATGGCTGGAGCAGTGGGCGGTGCATCAGATATGGAAAGGAGCGATGGGGGCGGCGTACAGGACCAGGGGGCAAAATAACGGACGGCAGAGAGCCCGCCCCCGTGACAGATTTACAGAAGCTGCATACAAAAAGGTAGAACTTTATAAAGGCTTTATTTTGGTCTCACATGGGGCACAATAATAACAGGGACCTTCCTAGAATGCAGCCCAGGAGCTGCAGAGGGGGAATCTTTTAGCTTTTGGGCGAAATTTCTGATGACAGGTTCCCTTTAAGCTACCAAACAGCTATGTAAATACAGAGTGTGAATATGTAATCTTTTGGAAGGAATTGGATATATATAATTGCATATTGATGCCTCTTTATCCCTGTATCTCACGGTTTCTATATTTCCTCACTGACATTAGCAGCACGTATTAGCTTAGCAGTGTAGGGATAGGGAGGGCGAGCCATCGGTGAGCGGGGGCGCCAATTCGCCTTACAGGGTGCCGACCTCCGCTGCGAGGTAGGGAGAGTTTAGGGCTATTGCCCCAATCCCTGCCCCCTCCTGTATTGGAATATCTTATTGTGTCTATAGTTACTCACATGGGTGGATGTTGTTTGGAATTTTAATGATTATAACATAAACATGTAACGATCCACAAGATAATGGTGATCGCTGCAAATCATGTAACAAATTTTCCTTTTTCTTAATAATTAGATCTTTATATAAGATATTTTTGGTTTAGCACCTACAATGTGATTATATTTCTTAGATACTTTAGATACAGTGTGATATCCTGACCAGTGATGTATGAGCCGTATACAACTGCCTGTATAGTGTGTTAAATATGTGTATCCTCCAATTCCAGATCCTAAATCAGTGTTAGGAGCACGTGGTCTCCAGCCAGGAGACTGGGTGATCCTGAAAAGACAAGTCAGAATGAGCCATGAGTCAGAATCAGATGGCCCGATACTGCTTTTCCCAACCACAGCGACTTCCATGAAGCTTGAGGGAAAACCCATCTGGAGACAGCAGCCGCTGTAAAGAGTCCATTGTACCAGCAGAATGGGGGTCACAACACACATAGTGCTGGATTATCTCACATAGAACCTTATGGAGAATTTCTAGATTGGGGATGATACATGGGAAATAACCATAAGGGAACAATGGGTACAGGAACATTACGCAAATAAGGGCTCATGGTGGGAAAAACATTATCTGACCTGAACCAATCAATTATTTTAAGGGTTTAAGTGACTTAAGGATAACATACACTTATAGGTAACTGGTATTGTTTTATTTGTTGGTATTTGAAGCTGTAAAAGTGCTACTCTGTGTTACTGAAGGTAATCGGATCCATGTGTAAGGGAAATCTTGTTAAAGGCCTCCTGGTGGTAGATTATAGACCCGAGACAAGAAGAGATCCATTAGAGTTGTGATACAATCAGGTGTATTCGGGTAGAAAAGTCTCGAAAACGCGGACAGCACTCGGATATTGACTGAGAATCAGCCTTTCAGAAATAGTAATGCTAAAAGCTGCAGCATAACAGTAAGAAGCTTATTCTTACAATTGCCTTACTCTTTCTAATCGATTAATCTCAAATTCTGAGTAAGCTCTTCAGCATTAAATAAATCTGTTCTAGTTACCTGTGCATCTGTGAACTGTGTGTGCGGGATGTGATCAACTCTCTGATCAGCAGTCTGTACCAGCGGGGGCAAAGGCTTAGTATTGCTTGTATAGCGGATAGAAAAATGAAAAAAGGTTGCAGTTAAAGCATTAGAGCTGATGTGTTAGAGGACCATGGTAGGGTCAGAAGGTTAATAAAGTATTTAGGGGGGACTGTTGAGGAGAGCCATAAGATGAAAGGCAAATCGATATATTTCCCACAATACCTTGTCAAGAAGTTAATTAAGTATTTCATCTTATGGCTCTCCTCAACATAGTAAAGTAGCAATGTGCTACGCAATGAAACCACCTATAGCACCACCTGGTGGAAAACAACGGAGTTAGCATTTTTGTCTCGAAAACGGAACGAGATAGAGAAAAAAATGAATTAAAAAAATTGTAGGGCATCATCAATTCAATACGAATCGACACCTTGCATATAGAAATGCTATGATATGAAACCCATGACCCCCCAAAACATTGAATGCTGGTCACGCATATGGCGCTCATTTAACTTTGATGCTCAAGTGGCCACCGTCAGCTGCAATGCACATCTGGACTCATACTGTATCTTGCTGCATGTTGTGCAATATTGTAGGTGACACCTTTGCACAAGCATCTGTAATACGTCATCGTAGGTCCTGCAATGTTGGTGGAGGGGTCGCATACACCCGCTGTTTGATGTGACCTCACAGAAAGAAGTACAAATGGGGTCAGGTCAGGTGAGCATGGAGGCCACTCCACACAGCCACCATACCAAATGAAAGGTATCGCTTCACGTCCGCAGCCTTGTGAGTTTTACATATTCTAATCATAGCATTTTTGTATGCAAGGTGTCGATTCGTATTGAATTGATGCCCTACAACTTTGTAATTCACTTTTTTCTCTATCTCCTTCCGTTTTCGAGATAAAAATGCTAAAGCGGGCTTTACACTCAACGACATGTCGTTGGGGGTCACAGAATTTGTGAAGCACATCCGGCCTCGTTAACAACGTCGTTGCGTGTGAAACGCAGGAACGATTGTTAACAATCAAAATTACTTACCTAATCGTTGATCGTTGATACATCGTTCCTTTCCAAAATATTGTTGCTGTTGCAGGACGCAGGTTGTACGTAGTTCCTGCAGCAGCACACATCGGTATGTGTGACGCCGCAGGAATGAGGAACATCACCGTACCTGCAGCCGCCCGCAATGAGGAAGGAAGGAGGTGAGAGGGATGTTCAGCCTGCTCATCTCCGCCCCTCAGCTTCAATTGGGCGGCCGCTTAGTGACACAGCTGTGACACCGAACGAATCGCCCCCTTAGAAAGGAGGCGGTTCGCCGGCCACAGCAACGTCGCTAGGCAGGTAAGTATAGTGTGACAGGTCCTAGCGATGTTGTGCGCCACTGGCAGCGATTTGCCCGTGACGCACAACCGACGGGGGCGGGTGCTTTCACTGCATGTAAAGCAGGCTTAACTCTGTTGTTGTCCACCAGGTGGTGCTATAGGTGGCTTTATTGCGTAGCGCATGGCTACTTTACTATACCTAGACACCACTTCTATGCCTATAGCTGTCGCCGTTCTCAAGTTAATGGCGGTGGACAGGATATGGGTGGACACACTGTATATGAGTATTAGCAAATATGGTGTAATTACTTCACTGGCTTAAGTCCCTGTACAGACAGTGTAATGTTTCAGTTGATTGAAACAAATCAGAAGAGCTGGTTATAGGATGCCAAATGGTTCAGCTTTCTTTTCTTTGATATTGGAGTTATTTGCATTTGGTCAGGTGTATTTCATTGCAGGTTTTATCTGAAATGAAGCCATTGCACTCACATGATATTTCGTCATATGCTTTCCATCCAGATATATTTTACAAACAGGTCACAAACCATATCTGATTTGGTCTTGGTCACACGCCAGCAGTTACGGTGTGACTCATTTGTCATACATTATTTTTTTATACATATCCAGGTTTGGATCCAAGAACTATCAAGATTGTCTTTGTTCTCTGGGAAAATGGCCTAATTTGCCACATATTTTAGTAATGAAAAGTGGAATTAAAATAACAAAAGAAGAATATAAAGACAATATAGTACTGTAGTTTTTCCAAGAATACTGAATAGTATGAAAATGTACAAAATGTTAGTCACTTTAGCTGCCGCTATATGGTGCCTCTGTATGGCATTGTATTCTTCCCAGGAAGCAATGTTTCTCGGGAAGTGTACATGTCAAATTTGGCATCTGATGGAGCATGTCAGAATTTTAATATGGAATGTGCCATATAATGTCTGCATTAAATTGGAGTCTAACAAATATAAGGGGACAGAAGGTCCCTACAAACTGCTATTAATGTGTTAATGTGGCATTGTACAATTTGGAGATTGTATGGAGCCGTAACAATGCAACTAGTAATGTGTAAATCACCATGCTTTTGAAATGCAGGAGGAAACAGCATTACCCTGTATTGCTATGTGTATACCCATATTGGAGTTTTTACATTTTTTTCTGGAGTGTATCCTGTTATGGATGGTGTTTCTGTTGGTTTGTTGCTGGTTGTGAAGGAGTTAAAGGGAACCTGTCACCTAGAATATGCGTTCTGACCTATCAGCAGACGCATGTGTGCCCTAATTACACCTCCCTACCCATCCCTGTGTTATAGAATTGAATAATATGAAAGAAATTTGAAAACATTTTACCATTTTATTACCTTCATATTTCCTATGTAAATTAAAGAGCTTCTGGTCACAGGGGCGGCGCCTTGCCCTATGGGCGTCTGCATACTTTCCGTGGTATCACGCCCCTGTGGGCGTGATACCATGGAGCCACATGAGCAACGTCACCGTTGCTCATTCTATCCTGCACACGTTTACACTTACTATTGTGGCAGGCTTCTCCTTGTCAGTTTCAGACGCGCACTGCGCATGCGTAGTGCGCGTCTGAAGCCGGCGCGTGAACACCCGGAAAAGAAGCCTGCCACAATGCGCGCAGGATAGAATGAGCGACGGTGACGTCACTCATGTGACTCCATGGTATCATGCCCACAGGGGCGTGATACCACAGAAAGTATGCAGACGTCCATAGGGCAAGGCGCCGGCCCTGTGACCAGAAGCTCTTTAATTTACATAGGAAATATGAAGGTAATAAAACATTTTTTATTACTTTCACATTATACAATTTTACAACACAGGATGGGTAGGGAGGTGTAATTAGGGCACACATGCGTCTGCTGATAGGTCAGAACGCATATTCTAGGTGACAGGTTCCCTTTAAGATTCTTCCTCAAGATGTTTCTGGGCTCCCTCCAGTGGCCAGTGCTGGAAGTGTGTCAGGTTCCTTGCTTGTCACTGAGACAGGTCCGCGGGGCTTAGATCTAATCCCAGTGGGCCAATCATGTCCAGCCAGGGGAGTATACAGAAATCATTGGGCCCCATAGCAAAAGTCTGAATGCCCCCCCCAATAAAAAATAGAATAAAATATTAACATAATAAACAGCATAATAGCATATACGTTACTGGGGGCGGCTTACACGTTACTGGGGGGAACATACAAGTTACTGGGGGCCAGTGGGGGGGCATACAAGTTATTGGGGGGTGCATATACACAACTTGTGAATCAATCTTTATCCTAGCCAGGCTATACATCTACCAGCCCAGTAAGTAGACTATTACCGAGCATGGCTCCGTCTGCAGAGGACCAGTCTAGGCAGTGCTGTGCGCCTGTGCTCCTGTTTTGTTACTGTGTGCGACGCCTGACGCCTGCAGAGCACCGCAGTGCCTGACGCTCGCAGAGCACCACTGCGTTACTGAACAACACCCACCATATCAAAACCAATAATACTACTATACATTGCAAAATAATGCCGCCACACCATGACCAAATATTATCACCACACGGAGTCTGAATATAAGCACCATCCTGTTACTGAGCAAAGTCCACAGCACAAAGACCAGTGGGTTCACACCACTACAAACTCCCCCCCCCCAAAATCTGCAGTGTGTGAACTTGGCTTAAAGTAGCGATGTCCTCCTTCGTGCCCCTCAACACACACACAATATAAATTTTCACATCTGTCTCCCCCATATAATGGGAACAGTTATGACCTTCTTTATAGCCTTAAGAACCATAATAAATCACTGCTCAGTATAGGGATAATGCACACAGTGATGTCACATTACAGGGATAACACACACAGTGATGTCACATTGCAGGGATAACGCACACAGTGATGTCACAGTACAGGGGTAATACACACAGTGATGTTGCAGTACAGGGGTAATACACACAGTGATGTCACAGTACAGGGATAATACACACAGTGATGTCACATTACAGGGCTAATGCACACAGTGATGTCACATTACAGGAGTAATACACAGTGATGTTACAGTACAGGGGTAATACACACAGTGATGTCACAGTACAGGGATAATACACACAGTGATGTCACATTACAGGGCTAATGCACACAGTGATGTCACAGTACAGGGGTAACACACACAGTGATATCACAGTACAGGGATATTATACACAGTGATGTCACAGTACAGGGATAATACACACAGTGATGTCACATTACAGGGATAATGCACACAGTGATGTCCCAGTACAGGGATATTATACACAGTGATGTCACAGTACAGAGATAATACACACATGGCAGATCAAAGTATTATAGTGTGCCTGTGTGGGACCTCAATACCGGCTAGAGTGGATGACGTAGGACGCATCTGCGCAGGCGGAGGAGGGGACGCCGCGCTCTCCCACTGCTCGGGTCCGGCTGCCGCGGCCTGCTGCTGCTCGGTGGCTCGAGCGATGGGCCGGATCCCGGGGACTCTAGCGGCGCTCCTCGCCCATGAGTGAAAGGGGGTTTGGGTGTGGGGATTGTTTATTGTCCGTGACGCCACCCACGGTTGTGGTGATTGAGTGAACACCACCGCTGCTCTGGCTGGGGATCCCGGGAGTGATGGTGTGGAGCAGCCAGTTGTTGTGTTGCCCCTCCGTGGGCAGGGGTTGGTGATCCCGGGGCCCAGTGATGGGGTTGGGATGGTGGACAGGCGGGTATGGGGCCTGTGGAGGTGCAGGGGCGCCGGGACAGCGCTGTGCCGCACGGCATGGAGGTACTCACTCAGCCAGTAAACACGACACAGTTCTCGGTAAACAAACGGCTGGTTGGACGGGTCCCTCGGATGGTTCACGGTGCTGCGGTTCCCTGTAGTTAGCGGTGACGGTCTCTTCCCTGCACCTATGTAAAGTCCTTTTTGGTAGCGATGGGTTCCCACCGGTTACCCACTCCTCGGCTTCAAGCTGGGCTGAAGGAGCTCTACTCTTGCCCGCAGGCGCTGGCCCTGGGAAACTTGTGCCCTGGCGGTGGCGGTGTCTCCCCTTCACGGATGGGCTGTTGCCTTCAATCGGGACTTGGTTGTTGGGAGACAGACGTCCCCTTCACTGACGGATTTGGCAAATTATGGCGACTCCTAGCCTTGCCGGGATCCGAAAGGCCCCTGCCCTGGTGCTGACTGTTCTTCGTATACTGCTCCAGACCGCCGGGTCACCACCCGTCCGCGGTCCTTCCAGCAACCTCCAAACAGTCCCCCTGCAGACTATCACCGTTGTCCGCTGACCTTGCTGTCACAGTCCGGGGCACACACCCGGACTAACTTCAGGCTTTCTTAACTGTTTCTTTTCTGTCACCACTCTTACTGTCCTCCTTTGCCACTTCCTTCTACTTCACTTCCCTAACTTAACTTCCACTTCACTGTTTACTCCTTCACCTCCTAAACTGAACTCCAAACTCTATCTTGACTCTTCACTCTCCTAAACTCATCTGCCTGGTTTTCCCGCCTCCAGGGCTGTGAACTCCTCGGTGGGCGGAGCCAACCGCCTGGCCCACCCCCTGGTGTGAACACCAGCCCCTGGAGGAAGGCAACAAGGATTTTAGGTTAGCCTTGGTGTACCTGCAGGGAATGTGGGGTGCATGTGGTGTTGTGACCTGTGACCCCTGGCTTGCCCAGGGCGTCACACATCATGCACCCCGGGCTTCAGAAGAAGGAGGATAAAGATGGCCGAAAGAAGAGGCACTGGTACCGGAGAACAGAGACACCCATCCGACCGGTCTGCACCGCTCCACCCCTTAGGTGTGTATTAAAGTGTTTTTTTACATTCTACACAGCGGCCTGGGCTCTTGTATACAGGATGATAGAATGCTGTATATAAGAGACCTCTGGTGGTGGCTGAAGCTTTAGCAGAGCCAATATACCAGCGCTGTGCAACAGAGCATGAAGCAGAGCTAATATATCAGCACTGTGAAACAGAGACTGAAGCAGAGCCAATATACCAGTGTGTCGCCCTGGGCAAGCCAGGGGACACAGGTCACAACAACACACACACCCCACATTCCCTGCAGGTATACCAGCTAACCAGAAATCCTTGTTGCCTTCCTCCAGGAGTCTGTTTATGCACACCAGGGGGTGGGCCAGGCGGTTGGCTCCGCCCACCAAGGAGCTCACAACTCTGGAGGCGGGAAAACCAGGCAGTCTAGTCAGGGAGGAGGAAGTGGAAGGAGTGGAGGAGTAGCCCAGGCAGGGCTAAAGTAAACAACAGAGAAGTGAAAGAGAAGGAAAGAAAAGTGGAAAAGGAGGAAAGCAAGAAGTGGTGACAGAGCAGAGAGTGTGCAAGCCTGAGAGCCCAGCTTTGTGTAGGGCTAGAACAGCAAGGTCAGCGACGGCGGTGACTGTCCGGAGGGGGACCGTTTGGAAGTTCCTGGAAGGACCCCGTTGGCTGTGTGCCCGGTGGTCTGGAGCAGTGTTCCGAAAGACAGTCAGCACCAGGGCAGGGGCCTCTCGGACCCCGGCAAGGCTAGGAGTCGCCAAATTTGCCGAATCCGTCAGTGAAGGGGACGTAGATTCCCCCAACAACCAAGTCCCGATAGAAGGCAACAGTCCAACCTGTACAACAGAGGCACCGCCACAGCCAGGGCACCAGTCTCTGAGGGGCAGCGCCTGCGGGCAAAGTGTAGTGCTCCTCCGGCCCAGCTTGAAGCCGGGGAGCGGGTTACCGGTGGGGACCCATCGCAACCATCCGTACATACAGGTGCAAGGAAGAGGGACATCACCGTCACCTACCGGGAAAGCAAAGCAGCCGTCTGTAGGACCGTCCTACCAGCCGTTTGGTTTACCGTACAAACTGTGTCCAAGTCTCAGGCTGAGTGAGTACCATAGTGCCGCAAGGCACAGCGCTGCCCCCGCGTCCCTGCACCCACCAGGCCCTGCACCTCCCAAGCCATCACCGGGCCCCGGGATCACCAACCCCTACCCACGGAGGGGCAACACAACACCTGGCTGCTCCCCATCACCATCCCCGGGATCCCCGCATTGAGCAGCGGTGGTGCTACACATCACCACAACCGTGGGTGGCGTCACGGACATTATCCCAACACCCCCAACAACCCCCCTTTCACTCACGGGCGAGGAGTGCCGCTCGAGGAAGCCCCCGGGATCCGGCCTACGGCTCGAGCCACCACTAAGCAGCCGGACCCGAGCAGAAGGGGTGAGCGCGGTGTGCTGACACCCTCCTCCCCGCCCGCGACAACTTGGCGTCACGAACAGGATCTTACCGCTCTGCCGTCTGGTAGAGGTGCGCCTTGTTACCACCGGAGGTATCCGGCAGAAAAATTTCAGAAGCCGCCATCTTTGGCGCGAAAAGTTCCCGCTCGAGCGTCTTCTCGAGCACTAGAGGCGCGAAGGCCAAAACCCCGCCCCGAGAGAGAAGGGGCCGGAAAGAGCTAAGGGGGACGCGATGGCGGCCGGCCGCATGTAGCTGCGGCTATAAAAGCAGGGATGCCAGGACTCTGCAAATATCCCGTTCCTGGAAACAAACGAACCAGCCGTCATGTGGATGCCGTCCCGCGACACCGTACCCCCCACGCCTGGAACCGCGGCGTGGGTGGAGATCCGGACCGCGCAGCTCTACCAAAGGCTGCAGGTGAAGATGCAGCTCCTCATGGAGGAGTGGGAGGCCGACATGGCGGACGTTGTAGCCACCGTGCGGAGACGCGAGGAGGAAGCGGAGAAAGGGAGGGTGAGTGACCCACGTCCCGACGCCCTTGAGGGGCCGGTCATCGCGGCTGTGGGGCCCGGTCCAAGCCCTCTCCCTTCGCTGCCTCCCTCGCCACCCGTCCCGGAGGCCATGACCCCGCCACTAGGCCTGCTACCACCGCAACCGGTAGCAGTACCCAGCGTCCCCGCCCAAGCGGGCCAACCTGTAGCCGGAGCCCGCAGCAAGTCCGCAGTGTTGCCGTGGAAGACTCCGAAGACCGAACCGGAGGCATCCCCTGAGAAACTCCCCGAGCCGGAGCCGATGACCCGCTCCGGGCCGAAGGCCCAGCAGCGGAAAGCCCCTAGGCCCATCCCCCACACCTCGGCTGAGGTAGCGCCGGGTTGTTGCTGCAGGGCAGCGCCCAAGGCCATGACACCGCGGGATATGCCACCCACCTTCCTGACAGTGGGTAACGTTCTGGATGTCCCGCGGGGCCCGACCCGTGCGCCGGCGCTGGCAGCAGCGCCGTACTGGGATAGGGAGCCGGTACCGCTGGGCCTGGAGATCGCCGAGAGGGAGAGGAGGAAGGCCGAGCTGGTGGCCAGAGCGATCCGGGAGAAAGAAAATCTCCGGCAAGCGACCTTCCGTGACCGGGGACCGCTGTACGAGGGACAGGTGAGGCGGTTTGATGTCCGCCGGGGCTACGGGTTCATCTATGAGCCGGGCCTGGAGGCCGAGGTGTTTGTAGCCCGGCGGGACGTGCATGCTCACCTGCCCGAAGAACATCCCGGCCGTAACCTGATGCCGGGAGATATTGTACAGTATACCCGGCACTTTGGGGAGCGAGGATGGTTTGCGCTGGACGCTAAACTCAGGAGGGGCCCGGAGGCCCGAGCGAGCGCAGACCTCTACCCCTTGCCGGCAACCCCAGCGCTTGAAAGACCGGAGTAGGGCAATGGAGGCCCGCAGCACCGTCCCCGTTGGGACCACCTGCTTGTTTGAAAAAGTTTGAAAGTTTGCCAAAGTTGAAAGATGATGAAAAATAATTATCCGAGTTTTCACCTGATTGTCTGCTGTGATTAGCAACCGGCTGGAGCCGGCACCGTTGTCCCCGTGGGGACCGTTTAAAAAAATGCATGGGAACTATCCATGGACAAGCCCGTGAACTCTGCAGGGCAACCACAAACGTTAGTGGCTTGTAAATATGTTTGGTACCGTTACCGTTTCCGCAGGCCGCCTCCGGAGAGGCAGGTTGGAGGGAGGGCCCTGAGCAGAGCAGGCCAGGGCCCAGCCACCAAAGGAACCGGTGGCTACCCTCTGGAGGGAAGGACAGATCCCGCTCGGGTACCGTGTGCTGGACTGTGGGTCAAGGGGTGCTGCCTGGGTTTTAGGGGCAGCATCAGGGCCAGGTTACTTGGGTGGGAGAGAGCGGAAACCGTGACCGTATACCGTTGAAACGTTAAAAGTAAATGTGCCTCCCATCTTGGGAAGAAGTTATTAAAAATGCTTATGTTTGTTTAACCTAGTTATCCCTTTTACAGAAAAATAAAACCGGTGTAGGACGGCAGCCCGCGGACGGTCTGCGTTTTGCTAAGGGGGAATGTGTCGCCCTGGGCAAGCCAGGGGACACAGGTCACAACAACACACACACCCCACATTCCCTGCAGGTATACCAGCTAACCAGAAATCCTTGTTGCCTTCCTCCAGGAGTCTGTTGATGCACACCAGGGGGTGGGCCAGGCGGTTGGCTCCGCCCACCAAGGAGCTCACAACTCTGGAGGCGGTAAAACCAGGCAGTCTAGTCAGGGAGAAGGAAGTGGAAGGAGTGGAGGAGTAGCCCAGGCAGGGCTAAAGTAAACAACAGAGAAGTGAAAGAGAAGGAAAGAAAAGTGGAAAAGGAGGAAAGCAAGAAGTGGTGACAGAGCAGAGAGTGTGCAAGCCTGAGAGCCCAGCTTTGTGTAGGGCTAGAACAGCAAGGTCAGCGACGGCGGTGACTGTTCGGAGGGGGACCGTTTGGAAGTTCCTGGAAGGACCCCGTTGGCTGTGTGCCCGGTGGTCTGGAGCAGTGTTCCGAAAGACAGTCAGCACCAGGGCAGGGGCCTCTCGGACCCCGGCAAGGCTAGGAGTCGCCAAATTTGCCGAATCCGTCAGTGAAGGGGACGTAGATTCCCCCAACAACCAAGTCCCGATAGAAGGCAACAGTCCAACCTGTACAGCAGAGGCACCGCCACCGCCAGGGCACCAGTCTCTGAGGGCCAGCGCCTGCGGGCAAAGTGTAGTGCTCCTCCGGCCCAGCTTGAAGCCGGGGAGCGGGTTACCGGTGGGGACCCATCGCAACCATCCGTACATACAGGTGCAAGGAAGAGGGACATCACCGTCACCTACCGGGAAAGCAAAGCAGCCGTCTGTGGGACCGTCCTACCAGCCGTTTGGTTTACCGTACAAACTGTGTCCAAGTCTCAGGCTGAGTGAGTACCATAGTGCCGCAAGGCACAGCGCTGCCCCCGCGTCCCTGCACCCACCAGGCCCTGCACCTCCCAAGCCATCACCGGGCCCCGGGATCACCAACCCCTACCCACGGAGGGGCAACACAACACCTGGCTGCTCCCCATCACCATCCCCGGGATCCCCGCATTGAGCAGCGGTGGTGCTACACATCACCACAACCGTGGGTGGCGTCACGGACATTATCCCAACACCCCCAACAACCCCCCTTTCACTCACGGGCGAGGAGTGCCGCTCGAGGAAGCCCCCGGGATCCGGCCTACGGCTCGAGCCACCACTGAGCAGCCGGACCCGAGCAGAAGGGGTGAGCGCGGTGTGCTGACACCCTCCTCCCCGCCCACGACACCAGCGCTGTGCAACAGAGCATGAAGCAGAGCCAATATACCAGCGCTGTGCAACAGAGCATGAAGCAGAGCCAATATACCAGCGCTGTGCAACAGAGCATGAAGCAGAGCCAATATACCAGCACTGTGCAACAGACAATGAAGCAGAGCCAATATACCAGCGCTGTGCAACAGAGAATGAAGCAGAGCCAATATACCAGCGCTGTGCAACAGAGAATGAAGCAGAGCCAATATACCAGCGCTGTGCAACAGCATGAAGCAGAGACAATATACCAGCACTGTGCAACAGAGAATGAAGCAGAGCCAATATACCAGCGCTGTGCAACAGAGCATGAAGCAGAGCCATTATACCAGCACTGTGCAACAGAGCATGAAGCAGAGCCAATATACCAGCACTGTGCAACAGAGCATGAAGCAGAGCCAATATACCAGCACTGTGCAACAGAGCATGAAGCAGAGCCAATATACCAGCACTGTGCAACAGAGCATAAAGCAGAACCAATATACCAGCACTGTGCAACAGAGCATGAAGCAGAGACAATATATCAGCACTGTGCAACAGAGAATGAAGCAGAGCCAGTATACCAGCACTGTGCAACAGAGAATGAAGCAGAGCCAATATACCAGCGCTGTGCAACACACAATGAAGCAGAGCCAATATACCAGCACTGTGCATCAGAGCATGAAGCAGAGCCAATATACCAGCACTGTGCATCAGAGCATGAAGCAGAGCCAATATACCAGCACTGTGCAACAGAGCATGAAGCAGAGCCAATATACCAGCACTGTGCAACAGAGAATGAAGCAGAACGAATATACCAGCACTGTGCAACAGAGAATGAAGCAGAGCCAGTATACCAGCACTGTGCAACAGAGCATGAAGCAGAGCCAATATACCAGCGCTGTGCAACAGCATGAAGCAGAGACAATATACCAGCACTGTGCAACAGACAATGAAGCAGAGCCAATATACCAGCGCTGTGCAACAGAGCATGAAGCAGAGCCAATATACCAGCACTGTGCAACAGAGCATGAAGCAGAGCCAATATACCAGCACTGTGCAACAGAGCATGAAGCAGAGCCAATATACCAGCACTGTGCAACAGAGCATGAAGCAGAGCCAATATACCAGCACTGTGCAACAGAGCATGAAGCAGAGCCAATATACCAGCACTGTGCAACAGAGCATGAAGCAGAGCCAATATACCAGCACTGTGCAACAGAGCATGAAGCAGAGCCAATATACCAGCACTGTGCAACAGAGCATGAAGCAGAGCCAATATACCAGCACTGTGCAACAGAGCATGAAGCAGAGCCAATATACCAGCACTGTGCAACAGAGCATAAAGCAGAACCAATATACCAGCACTGTGCAACAGAGCATAAAGCAGAACCAATATACCAGCACTGTGCAACAGAGCATGAAGCAGAGACAATATATCAGCACTGTGCAACAGAGAATGAAGCAGAGCTAATATACCAGCACTGTGCAACAGAGAATGAAGCAGAGCCAATATACCAGCACTGTGCAACAGACAATGAAGCAGAGCCAGTATACCAGCGCTGTGCAACAGACAATGAAGCAGAGCCAATATACCAGTGTGTCGCCCTGGGCAAGCCAGGGGACACAGATAACAGCACCACTACACCCCACACTCCAGGTAGGCACACCTGCTAACCAGAAATCCTTGTTGCCTTCCTCCAAGAGTCTGTTGGTGCACACCAGGGGGTGGGCCAGGCGGTTGGCTCCGCCCACCAAGGAGCTCACAACTCTGGAGGCAGGAAGTAAACCAGGCAGATAGCTCAGGGACGAGCTGGAGTGAGGAGTAGCCCAGGCAGGGGCTAGAGTAAACAACCAGAAGTGAAAGTAAGGAAAGGAAAGTGGAAAAGGAGGAAAGCAAGAAGTGGAGACAGCGCAGAGAGTGTGAAAAGCCTGAGAGCCCAGCTTTGTGTAGGGCTAGAACAGCAAGGTCAGCGACGGCGGTGACTGTCCGGAGTGGGACAGTTCGGAAGTTCCTGGAAGGACCCCGTTGGCTGTGTGCCCGGTGGTCTGGAGCAGTGTTCCGAAGGACAGTCAGCACCAGGGCAGGGGCCTCTCGGACCCCGGCAAGGCTAGGAGTCGCCCAATTTGCCGAATCCGTCAGTGAAGGGGACGCAGATCCCCCAGCAACAAAGTCCCGATTGACGGCAACAGCCCGACCATTACCGGGGAGACACCGCCACCGCCAAGGCACCAGTTTCCCCAGGGCCAGCGCCTGCGGGCAAAGTGTAGAGCTCCTCCGGCCCAGATTGCAGCCGGGGAGCGGGTAACCGGAGGGAATCCACCGCTACCATCAGTCAAACAGGTGCAAGGAAGAGAGACGTCACCGTCACCTACCGGGAGTGCAGGTGCAGCCGTCTGTGGGACCGTCCTACCAGCCGTTGGTTTACCGTACAAACTGTGTCCGTGTCAGGCTGAGTGAGTACCATAGTGCCGCAAGGCACAGCGCTGCCCCCGCGTCCCTGCACCCTCCAGGCCCTACACTTCACATCTCTTCACCGGGCCCCGGGATCACCAACCCCTACCCACGGAGGGGCAACACAACACCTGGCTGCTGCAATCACCATCCCCGGGACCCCCACACTGAGCAGCGGTGGTGCCATCACCACAACCGTGGGTGGCGTCACGAACTATAACCCCAACAAACAACCCCCCTTTCACTCACGGGCGAGGAGTGCCGCTCGAGACACCCCGGGATCCGGCCCGCAGCTCGAGCCACCAGGAGCAACTGCCGGACCCGAGCAGAAGGGGTGAGCGCGGTGTGCTGACACCCTCCTCCCCGCCCGCGACAACTTGGCGTCACGAACAGGATCTTACCGCTCTGCCGTCAGGTAGAGGTGCGCCTTGTTACCGCCGGAGGTATCCGGCAGAAAAATTTCAGAAGCCGCCATCTTTGGCGCGAAAAGTTCCCGCTCGAGCGTCTTCTCGAGCAGTAGAGGCGCGAAGGCCAAAACTCCGCCCCGAGAGAGGAGGGGCCGGAAAGAGCTAAGGGGGACGGAAACAAGATGTCTGCGCCCGACGAAGCCGCTGGAGGAGCGGTGGTCGCAGCCGCAGCGGCACCCGCGGATGGGAATGGGCCTGCCCAGGTCCCGGCCGTACTGGCGGGAGGTGCCGCGGCCCCCGCGCTTGCTCAGGTCATGCCGTTTTCCTTGCCCTATGCGCCCGGAGCTGCCTGGCTACCACAGTATGATGGGAAACCGGATGCCTTGCAGGCCTTCCGGAAAAAGCTTAACCCGTTGCTGGAGCTGTACCCCCTGACTGATAAGCAACGTGCAGCGATAGTGCTAGGCCAGCTAACCGGTGCGGCGGAGCAGGAAGCGGAGACCTGGGCCGAGGGGGACCGGCTCTCTGTAGCCACCATCTTCGAGAAGCTACAGACTGCCTTCGAGACCCGGACTGAAGCTGAGCTGAGGATGCAGTTTTACCAGTGCCGGCAACGAGCTGGGGATAGCATTCGGGACTATGCTCTACGCCTGCAGGCCGCCCTCCGCACGCTGAAGCGGGTGAACGCTATTAATGAGGCGGATAGCAATAAGATGTTAGTGGAGCAATTTGCGCAGGGGATGAGGTCCCCTGAGGATCGTAAACAACTCCGGCTGTGGGCCCTGGAACACCCTGATGTGGACTTCGCTGTGTTAAAGGAGCGGGCTATCAAAGCACTACAGCCCCCAGCTGCTGAAGCTCTGGAACCCGTCCTGTGGCCCGTTGAGACAGCTCCCGTTGTGGCGACCCCAGCCAAACCAACCTCCTTACTACCCGCAGCCTCGAGCAGCACAGTGGAAGAACTGGCAGCCCAGGTCCGTCGCCTGGACGGAGACCTTGCCAAAATCCTCGCTGCGCTTCAACCTCTGACCAGATCTCAGCCCCCAGCGCAGATACAGCTTGCTGACAGTCCCGAAGATGTTCCCTGGATGCAGCAGAGAAGCGCTAACAACCCACGGAGCAGACCTCCAATCTGCTACAAGTGCCGTAAGCCGGGCCATGTTTACCGACAGTGCCCGTTAAACGAGCAACCCCTGGGGCCCCGGGCCAATCCTCAGGAGTAGAACACCGTGGCCCCCCGGACTGGCGAGACCGATACGTCGGGGCCCGCCCTATCATCCCTGTGGCTGTGGACGGCATACCCGTGATGGCTCTCTTGGACACTGGATCACAGGTAACTACCATACCGTACACATTGTATCAGCGATATTGGGCCACAGACGAGCTAGCGCCTCCAGACAATAGTATAAATTTGATTGCCGCTAATGGACTTCCATTGACCCAGGTGGGGTATAAAGAGGTGGCTATGACAGTGGGGCAAGCTGAACTGCAACACCAGGGTATGATTGTGATCATGAATGAGCCTAGTGATCATAACCCGAAAATAGTGTTGGGAACCAATGTGATGGAACACTGCATGGCTGATGTGCTGAACCTTTTGCAGCAGCTAGCCGCCACGGCGGCGGGGAGCCGGCAGAGGGCTGTACAGCGTGAGATCCGCGCCCTGATGTACCGCCAGCATGTAAGCTCAACCGGAGGGGAGATTGGTGGAGTGCGAGTGATGGATGTTGCTCCATTGACTGTGCCCCCTAGGAGTGAGATGATGATCTGGTGTAGGGCAGCAGTAGGGCCTCAGGGGCGTGACTACCCTGCGATGATGGAGCCCATGCCTTCCGAGCACTGGCCCACTGTAGTGGCCGCCCGAGGGGTGGTAGATGTGAAGAAAGGGAGAGTGCCTGTGAGAGTGTTGAACTGTGGGGAGGAAGAAGTCAGGCTCCCCCGGTATGCCACCATTGCCAAGCTGCTCACCCTGGACCCTCACACTATCCAGGAAGCCCGTCCATCCACACTCCCACCTACCACCAGCACTTCCCCACCCCAGGGGGACACCAAGGAGTGGCACCAACAGCTACATGTGGGCACTGATGATACCCCTACACATCACAGGGCAGGGGTACACAGGGTAGTGCAGGAGTACGAACAGGTTTTCAGTAAGCACCCCCTAGACTTTGGGCAGATCAAGGGGGTCCAACACCACATCCCCACGGGTGAACATCCCCCTATCAAAGAGAGGTATAGACCTATTCCCCCTGCACATTATCAGTGTGCCAAAGATATGTTGAAGAATATGAAGGAGGCAGGGGTTATTCGGGACAGTTGTAGTCCCTGGGCCGCTCCGTTGGTACTGGTCAAGAAGAAGGATGGTACCATGCGGATGTGTGTGGACTACCGGAAGATCAACCAGATAACCCATAAAGATGCCTATCCATTGCCTCGTATTGAAGAATCTTTGGCTGCACTGAGAACTGCAAACTACTTCTCGACCCTTGACCTCACCAGCGGATACTGGCAAGTGGCCGTGGCCCCCGAAGACCGGGAAAAGACCGCCTTCACCACCCCGATGGGGCTATGCGAATTCAATAGCATGCCGTTTGGGCTGTGCAATGCCCCCGGGACCTTCCAACGATTGATGGAGTGCTGTCTGGGACATTTAAACTTCGAGACCGTCCTGCTGTATTTGGATGATGTGATTGTTTATTCCCAGACGTATGAGGCCCATCTGGAGCACCTGGCCGAGGTGTTCGCGTCCCTTGCCAAGTTCGGGATGAAGTTGAAGCCCTCGAAGTGCCATCTGCTGAAGCCCAGGGTGCAGTATCTAGGACACGTGGTGAGTGCGGATGGTGTCGCCCCCGACCCGGAGAAGATCACTGCCATCCAGAGCTGGCCGAGACCAACCACAGTGAGGGAAGTAAGGCAGTTCCTGGGTCTGGTGGGGTACTATCGGCGCTTTATAAAGGGGTACACGAAGATGGCTGCCCCCATGCAAGATCTCCTCGTGGGACAGACCAAAGGTGGTAGACCTATTGGAGCCCCACTGTTGTGGGAGGACAAGCATGAGGAGTCCTTTGGCCAGTTGAAGGCGGCCTTGACCGGAGAAGAGGTCTTGGCGTACCCTGACTATGGGCGCCCGTTCATCCTCCACACGGACGCCAGTAACGTGGGGTTAGGAGCGGTCTTGTCCCAGGTCCAGGATGGGAAGGAGAAGGTGATTGCCTACGCCAGCCGAAAACTCCGGCCGACCGAAAGGAACCCTGAGAACTATAGCTCCTTCAAGCTCGAGCTATTGGCGTTGGTGTGGGCTATCACAGAGCGGTTCCGCCACTACCTGGCGGCAGCAAAATTCACCGCGTTTACGGACAACAATCCGCTAACTCACCTGGACACGGCCAAGTTGGGCGCGCTGGAGCAGCGGTGGGTAGCCCGGTTAGCCAACTATGATTTCACCATAAAGTACCGAGCTGGTCGTGTCAACATTAATGCAGATGCACTCTCCCGGATGCCCCATTTGTCAGAAGAGGGGTGTGAGGATGACGACCTCGAGGAGATTGAGTTGCCTGCGTTTCACCAGCCGCCTACTGAGAGGGTACAAGTATGTCAGCAACGGGCGGACCTGGACCCGCGGCCCAGTCAAGAGTGGCAGGACGCCCAGGACCAAGCGCCGGCTGTCCGCCTTGTCAAGACCCTGGTGGAACAAGGTGCTATGGGAATAGACCCTGCCGCTCCAGCCGAAGCCCAACGCTTGTGGAAAGAACGAAAACGGCTCTACCTACACCAAGGGAGGCTGTACCGTGAGCTGATCAACCCAAAGACCCATGAGAAAATATGCCAGTTGATCGTTCCTCAAGCTGAGGTTGCTACTGTCCTGCGGGCATACCATGATGGTGCTGGCCACTTCGGGTGGAAGAAGCTGGAGATGCTGTTGAGGGAGCGGTTCTATTGGAGTGGGATGCGTGAATCGGTGGAAGCCTGGTGCCGAGAGTGCGGTCCTTGTACACTGAGGAGAAAGGACGAGACTAGCCAGAGGGCACCGTTACATCCCATAGTCACCCATCAGCCGCTGGAGCTGGTCGCCCTGGACCATGTCAAACTCACCCCCAGCCGAAGTGGGTACACCTACGCGTTGACCATGGTAGACCACTACTCAAGATTCATGGTGGTAGTCCCCGTTAAGGACTTGACTGGTCGAACCGCTGCCCGAGCGTTCCAGGCCTATTTTTGCCGACCCCATGGGTACCCCGAGAAGGTGCTGACTGACCAAGGCCCGGCTTTTGAAGCAGAAGTGTTTCACGAATTCTGCCAGTTGTACGGCTGCAAGAAGATCCGGACCACTCCGTACCACGCCCAGACCAACGGCATGTGCGAGAAAATGAATCACTTGGTCCTGGGGCTCCTCAAGACACTACCGCTGGAAGAACGGAACATGTGGCCGGAAAAGTTACCCGACTTGGTCGACATGTACAATAATATCCCATCCAGCTCGACGAAGTGCACCCCAGCGTATTTGATGAGGGCCCGGCCTGGCCGCCTACCGGTGGATCTGGAGATGGGGTTGGAGGCTCCGGAAGCACTCCCTTCAACAGCAGAGTGGGAAAGTCGGAGGAGGGCTCAGTACCGGCAAATCCAGGAGTATGTAGAGAAAAACCTCAGTCGAAGTCGAGAACAGCAAGAGCACCGGTTCAACCAGAAGGCGCCTGCAGGTCCTCTCCAGCCAGGAGATGTGGTGCTGAAACGGAAGAGAAAAGCCCACAAACTGGATGATCAGTGGGAGCAGGTCCCTTATGTTGTACAACCCACCGAGTGGGACAATGGGAAGACCTACCAGATCAGTCGTGACCAAGGGGGCACCCTGGCCACAGTTTCTCGGGACCATCTAAAGAAATGCCCCCCAGCGTTAAAAGCAGAGGCTGAAGTACCGGTTCCTCCACCAGTGGAAAAGGCAGCAGAGGTAATCCACACTGTAATGGGTGACTTCCCAGCAAACTGGCCTACACAGAACGGCGCGGTGATACTTCCAGTGATACTGTTCCCACAACCCGTGGATGAAGAAGTAGTGGAAGCGGTTAACCGTGAGCCAGAACCAGTGCCAGTGCCCAGGGATGAACCTGTACCCAGCCCCCCTGCACCTCCGCCTGCCCCACACTATAGCAGGGAGGAGGAACCGATCGTTCCCTCTACCCCACTGTCTAGCACCACTGACACCGGGCCCCGAAGGTCCACCCGTTCCAACCTAGGTAGACCCCCACTTAGGTACAGGGAGACCGTTATATGAGTAAGAGGGGCCCGCAAATGTAAAAGAGTGTTGTGTGTTTGTTTGAAAAGTTTGAAAATTTTGAAAAATGAAAAATGATTTACCGAAGTTTACCTGATTGTCTGCAGTGATTAGCAACCGGCAGGAGCCGGCACCGTTGTCCCCGTGGGGACCGTTTAAAGTTTAAAAATGCATGGGAACTAGCCATGGACAAGCCCGTGAACTCTGCAGGGCAACCACAAACGTTAGTGGCTTGTAAATATGTTGGGTACCGTTACCGTTTCCGCAGGCCGCCTCCGGAGAGGCAGGTTGGAGGGAGGGCCCTGAGCAGAGCAGGCCAGGGCCCAGCCACCAAAGGGACCGGTGGCTACCCTCTGGAGGGAAGGACAGATCCCGCTCGGGTGACTTGTGCTGGACTGTGGGTCAAGGGGTGCTGCCTGGGTTTTAGGGGCAGCATCAGGGCAAGGTTGCTTGGGTGGGAGAGAGCGGAAACCGTGACCGTACACCGTTGAAACGTTAAAAGTAAATGTGCCTCCCGTCTTGGGAAGAGTTGATTAAAAATGTTATGCTTATGTTATGTTTAACCCTGTTATCCCCTTTTTACAGAAAAATAAAACCGGTGTAGGACGGCAGCCCGCGGACGGTCTGCATTTTGCTAAGGGGGAATGTGTCGCCCTGGGCAAGCCAGGGGACACAGATAACAGCACCACTACACCCCACACTCCAGGTAGGCACACCTGCTAACCAGAAATCCTTGTTGCCTTCCTCCAAGAGTCTGTTGGTGCACACCAGGGGGTGGGCCAGGCGGTTGGCTCCGCCCACCAAGGAGCTCACAACTCTGGAGGCAGGAAGTAAACCAGGCAGATAGCTCAGGGACGAGCTGGAGTGAGGAGTAGCCCAGGCAGGGGCTAGAGTAAACAACCAGAAGTGAAAGTAAGGAAAGGAAAGTGGAAAAGGAGGAAAGCAAGAAGTGGAGACAGCGCAGAGAGTGTGAAAAGCCTGAGAGCCCAGCTTTGTGTAGGGCTAGAACAGCAAGGTCAGCGACGGCGGTGACTGTCCGGAGTGGGACAGTTCGGAAGTTCCTGGAAGGACCCCGTTGGCTGTGTGCCCGGTGGTCTGGAGCAGTGTTCCGAAGGACAGTCAGCACCAGGGCAGGGGCCTCTCGGACCCCGGCAAGGCTAGGAGTCGCCCAATTTGCCGAATCCGTCAGTGAAGGGGACGCAGATCCCCCAGCAACAAAGTCCCGATTGACGGCAACAGCCCGACCATTACCGGGGAGACACCGCCAAGGCACCAGTTTCCCCAGGGCCAGCGCCTGCGGGCAAAGTGTAGAGCTCCTCCGGCCCAGATTGCAGCCGGGGAGCGGGTAACCGGAGGGAATCCACCGCTACCATCAGTCAAACAGGTGCAAGGAAGAGAGACGTCACCGTCACCTACCGGGAGTGCAGGTGCAGCCGTCTGTGGGACCGTCCTACCAGCCGTTGGTTTACCGTACAAACTGTGTCCGTGTCAGGCTGAGTGAGTACCATAGTGCCGCAAGGCACAGCGCTGCCCCCGCGTCCCTGCACCCTCCAGGCCCTACACTTCACATCTCTTCACCGGGCCCCGGGATCACCAACCCCTACCCACGGAGGGGCAACACAACACCTGGCTGCTGCAATCACCATCCCCGGGACCCCCACACTGAGCAGCGGTGGTGCCATCACCACAACCGTGGGTGGCGTCACGAACTATAACCCCAACAAACAACCCCCCTTTCACTCACGGGCGAGGAGTGCCGCTCGAGACACCCCGGGATCCGGCCCGCAGCTCGAGCCACCAGGAGCAACTGCCGGACCCGAGCAGAAGGGGTGAGCGCGGTGTGCTGACACCCTCCTCCCCGCCCGCGACACCAGCACTGTGCAACAGAGCATGAAGCAGAGCCAATATACCAGCACTGTGCATCAGAGCATGAAGCAGAGCCAATATACCAGCACTGTGCAACAGAGCATGAAGCAGAGCCAATATACCAGCACTGTGCAACAGAGAATGAAGCAGAACGAATATACCAGCACTGTGCAACAGAGAATGAAGCAGAGCCAATATACCAGCGCTGTGCAACAGCATGAAGCAGAGACAATATACCAGCACTGTGCAACAGCATGAAGCAGAGCCAATATACCAGCGCTGTGCAACAGTATGAAGCAGAGACAATATACCAGCACTGTGCAACAGACAATGAAGCAGAGCCAATATACCAGCGCTGTGCAACAGTATGAATGAGAGCCAATATACCAGCACTGTGCAACAGAGCATGAAGCAGAGCCAATATACCAGCGCTGTGCAACAGCATGAAGCAGAGCCAATATACCAGCACTGTGCAATAGAGAATGAAGCAGAGCCAATATACCAGCGCTGTGCAACAGCATGAATGAGAGCCAATATACTAGCGCTGTGCAACAGAGCATGAAGCAGAGCCAATATACCAGCGCTGTGCAACAGACAATGAAGCAGAGCCAATATACCAGCGCTGTGCAACAGACAATGAAGCAGAGCCAATATACCAGCGCTGTGCAACAGAGCATGAAGCAGAGCCAATATACCAGCACTGTGCAACAGAGCATGAAGCAGAGCCAATATACCAGCACTGTGCAACAGAGCATGAAGCAGAGCCAATATACCAGCGCTGTGCAACAAAGAATGAAGCAGAGCCAATATACCAGCGCTGTGCAACAGTATGAATGAGAGCCAATATACCAGCACTGTGCAACAGAGCATGAAGCAGAGCCAATATACCAGCGCTGTGCAACAGCATGAAGCAGAGACAATATACCAGCACTGTGCAACAGAGAATGAAGCAGAGCCAATATACCAGCGCTGTGCAACAGCATGAAGCAGAGACAATATACCAGCGCTGTGCAACAGAGCATGAAGCAGAGCCAATATACCAGCACTGTGCAACAGAGAATGAAGCAGAGCCAATATACCAGCGCTGTGCAACAGCATGAATGAGAGCCAATATACTAGCGCTGTGCAACAGAGCATGAAGCAGAGCCAATATACCAGCGCTGTGCAACAGACAATGAAGCAGAGCCAATATACCAGCGCTGTGCAACAGAGCATGAAGCAGAGCCAATATACCAGCACTGTGCAACAGAGCATGAAGCAGAGCCAATATACCAGCACTGTGCAACAGAGCATGAAGCAGAGCCAATATACCAGCGCTGTGCAACAGAGAATGAAGCAGAGCCAATATACCAGCACTGTGCAACAGAGCATGAAGCAGAGCCAATATACCAGCACTGTGCAACAGAGCATGAAGCAGAGCCAATATACCAGCACTGTGCAACAGAGCATGAAGCAGAGCCAATATACCAGCACTGTGCAACAGAGCATGAAGCAGAGCCAATATACCAGCGCTGTGCAACAGAGAATGAAGCAGAGCCAATATACCAGCGCTGTGCAACAGTATGAATGAGAGCCAATATACCAGCACTGTGCAACAGAGCATGAAGCAGAGCCAATATACCAGCGCTGTGCAACAGCATGAAGCAGAGACAATATACCAGCACTGTGCAACAGAGAATGAAGCAGAGCCAATATACCAGCGCTGTGCAACAGCATGAAGCAGAGCCAATATACCAGCGCTGTGCAACAGAGCATGAAGCAGAGCCAATATACCAGCGCTGTGCAGCAGAGCATGAAGCAGAGCCAATATACCAGCGCTGTGCAACAGAGCATGAAGCAGAGCCAATATACCAGCGCTGTGCAACAGAGCATGAAGCAGAGCCAATATACCAGCACTGTGCAACAGAGCATGAAGCAGAGCCAATATACCAGCACTGTGCAACAGAGCATGAAGCAGAGCCAATATACCAGCACTGTGCAACAGAGCATGAAGCAGAGCCAATATACCAGCACTGTGCAACAGCATAAAGCAGAGCCAATATACCAGCACTGTGCAACAGAGCATGAAGCAGAGACAATATACCAGCACTGTGCAACAGAGAATGAAGCAGAGCCAGTATACCAGCACTGTGCAACAGAGAATGAAGCAGAGCCAGTATACCAGCACTGTGCAACAGAGCATGAAGCAGAGCCAATATACCAGCACTGTGCAACAGAGCATGAAGCAGAGCCAATATACCAGCACTGTGCAGCAGAACATGA
This sequence comes from Anomaloglossus baeobatrachus, assembly GCF_048569485.1. Taxonomy (NCBI): domain Eukaryota; kingdom Metazoa; phylum Chordata; class Amphibia; order Anura; family Aromobatidae; genus Anomaloglossus; species Anomaloglossus baeobatrachus. The sequence goes on along the minus strand of NC_134356.1, from coordinate 404,820,157 downwards.
AGCAGAGCCAATATACCAGCGCTGTGCAACAGAGCATGAAGCAGAGCCAATATACCAGCGCTGTGCAACAGACAATGAAGCAGAGCCAATATACCAGCGCTGTGCAACAGAGCATGAAGCAGAGCCAATATACCAGCGCTGTGCAACAGACAATGAAGCAGAGCCAATATACCAGCACTGTGCAACAGAACATGAAGCAGAGCCAATATACCAGCACTGTGCAACAGAGAATGAAGCAGAGCCAATATACCAGATGTGGCCCTGCAGAGGGGTATCAGAGTAGGAGGGAAGCCGCACGCAGCTATGGCAGCTGTATATGGGGGTTCCCTCCTACTCTGATACCCCTCTGCAGGGCCACATCTGGTATATTGGCTCTGCTTCATGCTCTGTTACACAGCGCTGCACCTTGCATTTACTTATGGCTTACTGATGGTTTCCCTTTTAGTACAGAGATATTACACAGAGGGATGACACAGCACAGGGCAGTTTCTGTAGTGTTACAGGCAGACATCTGCACATTATACTCACCTGCTCCTGTGCAGTGAGATGTTAGTGGCTTCTGCCTCCACTTCCTGTGGCTCCTCCTGGCTGTGTTCCATTCCTCTTCTCTGCTTTTTCTGCCTGGTGCTTCTGCTCTGCTTCTTCTTGTTTGCTTAACTCTCTTCTTGCTCTGCTGCTTCTGCACTGCTTAGCTTTCCTTATCTTCAATCTCCCGCGCAACACTGAACAAGTTCCGCCCCCTCTCCTGATTGGCTGTTCTCCTCCTGGCAGCTCTCTCAGCTTTCTGACTGGAAGAAGACGCTGCCCAGCCACTCCCCCCTCTACAGCAGAGGCTGTGCTGTGTGCAGTGTCTGCATCTCCGTGCTGCAGCCGCCTGGAGATATTCAAACAGTGCGGGCTCCCAGCTGCTTGGTGACCGTCCCAGGGAAGCCCACCCGTGCTGCGATGAGGAAAGTGAAAGTTTACACACACAGCGGGCAGCCGCTGTGGGCCCAATCAGGTCACGGGCCCCGTAGCAGCCGCGTGGCCTGCCTCTATGGATGGTACGCCACTGTGTCCAGCCCTTAGTGTATAAAGGAAGAGATTCTGCCTCTGATGCTGGTGATATTGTTTCCTGCATCCGTTGTTGCTCTAGAGAACATTTCTTGAACACCAGGGTCTCCTGTCATGTTGGCCGTGTGCCTGTGACCTGCCAGACACTTCTCCAGCGCACTCCAGCTTGTCTTTTTCTCATAGAGATCTCCAGTGCTGTCTGCTGCAGTTTGTACGCTTTTTTGGATGCAATTTTTGACCTTTTTTTTTTTGTCATCCTGATCTCGCCTTTGGAGCCTGGAATAAGTACTTTGTCTTCTTTCCTGTGACTGAATGGTTTTTATGCATTCTTCTCTTGTGTACAATGCTTCTTTTGATTCTGTTTCAATTAGTTTTGAAATGCTATGGAAACTGTTCATTCTCAGTGAAAAAACACATTTTTCACAGTTTTTTTTTCTCTCTGTCTGAATGTTATTCTGCATTTCTTTTCACTCAAATATAGTTGTGTGTTTTTGTTTTTTTTTTATTTTTTTTTGTGACAACCTCTTTGGATGCTAATCGTGTCTGGTGTTTTGAACAAGAGTTCCCTGATATAGTGGTTGGTTGAGCGTGTTGTCCTTAGGGAATTTTGATCATTAGTAGTTGGCATATATTAGGCGTTTTTGCTGGCTTCACCCAGTGATCTATCGTATCCTTTTGTGTCTTAGTTAACAGGGCCTCTCTTTGCTTCAGTCTATTCCTAACCAACTGTGTATTGTTTGCTTCTTATCTCATCATCAATATATGTTGGGGGCTTTAACTATCTCTATGGGGCTGCTCTGAGGCAAATTACGATTTCTTTCTTCTTCTTTGAGGCTAGCTAGTTTCTTAGACGGTGATGAGGCGTCTAGGTATAGTAGGTGTGACGACATGGACTCTGTCAGTGCCTAGCATGGGTTAAGTTTCTTAAAATTTAGCCAGACATGATGATAGTTTGTTTATAAACGGGGGATACGCCCCTCATTGTTTCTACAAGACTCTCAGAAGTCTAGTGTTAAAGTTCTTGTTGACTCATGTAATTGCCTTGGCCAGTGAAGGTCCGATACCCAGACAAATCAATTATGCGAACCTCCCATTGTATTACTATGTGTATTGCTAGATGCGATGTAACTTAGCTGTTTCTCCCTCGTCTCTGCCAGAGACCATTACTACTAGGGATATTTTGTTTATGGCATGAAATCTAGTCAATACGAGTCCTGTCTTATCCACCAATCATGAAGACCCCAATGGTCTGAATGGAGAGCTCAGGGGTATAAGAAGGAGGACTATCCATTGCCAGGTAAGACTCTTGTTACGTGATACCAATCTAGGATCTGCGGATCCGATGGGCAAGCCATAACCGAACCTGGATTATAATACTACATGGACTTCAGCATCAAATGCAAGGATTCAGCTGAGATATCAAGGACTACCTAAGGAAGGAATCCAGCTTTGGACAATCCCGTCACCTGACTACAAGATTTCCGGTCCTCAGCCAGCTTCCTAAATCTGGTGTTATTCCATTCTTGGTGGGTGCCCGCCGAAAGCGGGGTGCTGCTGGTTTGGAGTAAGTAGCCCTGGAAGCTCTGAGGCACGGACATTCTAATCCCACTGGCCACTAGCATACACATTTGCACCACCAATGTGCTCTGTGTAGTACTGTCCTGCCATTGCAGGCTTTACTTGTAGATTTTCTCCCCTGATGAACTCTCTTATTATATAGAGAGGGAAACATGTTGGGAGGGTGTGCTTTTCATCAGGGTTAGCATTCCTGACTTGGGTGCTGCCCTTGTAAGGGCGGAAGCATTTTTTGCAGGGGCACGACAGGGGTAGGGTACTTGGATATTGGTGTCACCCCCCCCCCTCCTCAGGTCCGGTTTGGCCCGCTTTCGCCTTGGATTTTTCCGGTGGTATCTGGTTTCCTCAGGAGAAGAACTGGGTGAGATCTATAGATCTATCCAATTATTTATTCATGAACTGCACTGCACTTTGTGTTATTATGCTTTTAGATTAATGATATTAAAAGTTAAATTTTAATCCTTGCTTTAACTGGTAATCCCTGTTGAGCCAGCGGAAGGGTGAGAAACTGTTGCCGGTTACATTCTGTGGTTTTGCTGGTTATGTGCCATATGGCGTTAAGGCTATGTGCCCAGGTTGCGTCCTATCCCTGCAGAAATTTCTGCAGCGATTTGAACAGCACATGTGCACTTCAAATCGCTGCAGAAACACTGCGTAATGAATGCAGTGAAAAAGCCAACTTCATGCGCTCTGGGTGCAGCCCCCACCATAGACCTGCATTCAAAGCGCACGAAAGAAGTGACATGTTGCTTTTTAGAACGCAGCAATTTGGCAGCATGCAAATCGCTGCGTTCTAAAACGCAACGTGCGCATGGATTATACACAATCTTCATAGATTGTGCTGGGGACGCAGGACACATGCAGTTACACTGCAGTGCAGAACGCAGCGTAACTGCATGCAAATACGCAACTGTGCCGCCCCCGTGCCAGCCTGGTGCTGCTCGGATCCGGATCTACAGTACGGCTCGAGGGGTTCTCCGGATCCGGGGGTCGCGCGGACACTCCGAATAAAAAGGGACGTATTTATACGGGATTGGTTGTAAAATGTCTGTGATGCCACCCACGGTGTGTGGTGAGATGTAGCACCACTGCTGCAGTTGCGGGGGCTCCCGGGGACGTTGGGCTAGCAGCTGGATGTTAACCCCTCCGTGGGTAGGAATGGATGTCCCGGGGCCCAGTTTCTCTATGCTGAAGATGGTGATTGCAGGGTCCGGCGCACCCGGTCAGGCTGGGGGTGTTACTTACAGTCGAATAAAGCACACAAGTCCTGTGGTAAACCAAGGTGATGGTGGCCAGCTGCCGCAGACGGGTGTATCAGGTCCCACACCCGGGCTAGTAGTCAATGCCTTTCTCCTCTGCACTTCATGTTGCTCCAAGATAGACTTCCCGGTGTGTAACACGGGGAGTCCATTCCCGGTCCTTCGGTTGGGAGCCGTGCCCATCTGACGCTGACCCTTGGGATCTACGGACCCTGGCGGTTGCCCTATCCCTCTCTGTGGGTGGTTGTCTACTTTTCGGGACTTAGGTTGGGACAGGACCTAAAATCCTGCCCTCAATTGGTTAATTAGCTAGGCCGTTGGTGCCGATCCTGGCTTCAGGGTCCAAGTACACCCTCTGTGCACGGTTTCCAGGTCGGTTCTCCGGTGTCGGCACCGGCGGGCTACAACCCTGTCCTGGTCCACCTCGGATCTCCGGCAGCCGTCTTCCCGTCTCCTGCTGGCATTGGCTACTGTCTGCCACCTAGCCAAGGTGTCAGGGCTCCGACCCTGGCACCTGTCAGCTTGCAGTTCAGGCCTTGACTGCCTGAGCTCGCCTCCTCCACTCCACTCTGTACTTGACTCTAGACTTATCTGACTGTTTTTCCCGCCCCGGGTTCTCCAGACCCCTAGGTGGGCGTTCCCTTACCGCCTAGTCCCGCCCACTAGTGTGCCTGTCCTTCCCTGAGGGGGGTGACTAGGGTTTCAGGTCGGCTGATTTAACCCTTTGTGGGCTAGGTGTTGTGCGGGGGTCTATGTGTACATCTACCTGGTTTTCCAGGGTGTTACACAACGTGTTCACATAGCCTAATTGTTTGGGGATCCACTAAAGTCTTAATATTGTGATTCCCTCATCCTGTGTTGTCTGAGTAGTATTCCGCTCACGGTTAAGGAAGTTGGGTGTTCAGTTGGGATGAGCCCTGGGCCATGCAGGCTTTCTAAAGGCGGCCGGGTCAGCGGACGAGAGTGTGGCGCCCCAGGACCTGGTCGCCACAACAGCATTGCCCCTCCAGAGGGTTAATGCTGAGCCTGGAGGTAATTGGGGGAAACCTTGGCCAGTAAGTTCAACATCCAACGCAGTTTCTCCCTCAGGCCAGCAGGGGGAGCTCTGAACCTGGAGTTCCAGGGAGCATTCCTCAAGTCTGACCTGAGGGAGGAGTTAGTGGTCAGTCTGGAGAGAGAAAGCAGAGAGAGCAGACGCAGAGTAGTCCTGTCCTGTGGACTGGGGCCTGGAGCTGGAGTAGCTTGGCCCAGTGAAGCAGGAGGAGCAGAGAGGCACAGAAGAGACTCAAACATCGGAGTCTGTGGTTGCCAGGGTATAAAATCCTTCCCTTGTGGCCGAATCCGGAGGGCAGGAGAGCTGCAAGCCCCCTGGCCCATCAGCAATCTGGAGGTACAGCTGCATTCCAAGGGCCCGGTGTGGACTCCAGCAGAGAAGCACCAGAGAGGGCCTGCGCAGCCTACCACACAGAAAAAGGGACGAACCACCGGTCCCAGCAGCAAGAGGGCCATTGCCAATCCAGAGAGCAGGGTCCTATAACAGTAAGGAAAGAACAGGAGTAGGCCTCATACTCATCTGGCCAAAAAGATACCTCAGTTACTTCCAGGCCGGCCGGATCCCTCTACCACCTGTAACGGTCTCCCAGGACTAACCGTTTGCAAAGTAAAAGAGGAGAAGGTAAAGAGACTGTTGTTTGTGTCCGGTCCTTTCACCGCCTGTCGGCCCTGCACTACACCTTACACCATAGACTCTCACGAGCACCAACAGTGTCCCCGGGGCACTGCTCCACCTGTGGGGAGCAGTACCACTATTGCTGCCATTCCATCACCCCGGAGGCCTCATACAGCAGCGGCGGCTTAATAGCTGCAAACCACAGGTGGCGTCACGACAAATATAAACTTTATTCACCCCAAGTCACCAGCCATATTAATTGACACCCACCAGGGCCATGGAGCCGGGCCCCGCCACCACTGACGACCCCCGGATTAGTCCGGCCCGGCACCGGGTGTCCCATAGCCCTGGGGTGGGCGAGTCAAGAGCACCCAATGACCCCCGTGTCTCCACAGTAGGCACGCTCCACCGCTATTTTTAGTTGTGAATATATAGTCAGGGGGTTGCAGCCCGTTCGTTTCCAACCACTCCTGTGCTCTACTTTTGGGTTTTACCAGGCTTTTTCCTCCTGGAATCTTAGGGTAGTGGTTCATAGTTCTTAGGTTGCATCTGTCCCTGGATAGGGAGGGAATTTACCCTTGAATGGAATATTTACGGGAATGTCAGCAGTCTCCTGACCATAAAAGTGTCCCTTCCAAACATACCTAAAAATGTGAGTGACTCTATTCCAGAGGTGTAGCTAGTGGTTAGATTCAAGGGAGGACAAAACTGCTAAGTGGGTACCAGGGCCAGACTGGGATGTAAAAGCAGCCCTGGCACACAGATTCCACCAACCCACATACTAAAATACCACCCATCCTCAATGATAGGGTATAACTTCCATACTTGAGATAATTAAACAAGTTGTTCAGGATTAATTTTTAAATGCCCATATGACTGCAGACAGAAAACAATAAACCCACGAATAATTACCCTCACAAAGTCCAATGTTACCTCTTCAACAGGACAGGAAAAATGATAGTGTGCAGTGTATATATTCAGAATAATAGCGACTGATGCCTATGTATATGCATTAAATAGGAGATACTGAGGTCAATTTATATACCTCATATAGGAGACACTAACGATGATGTACACATGTAACGATGATGAAGGATAACTGGAGTTAGTGATTATGCATAAGATAGGATACACAGAACCTGATGTATATACACCACATAGGATACACTGGGGTTGATATGTACAGTATATAACAAGACAAGACATTTCCATGTCTTATCCTTTGAGACACCAGGGGTCTAGACCTCTGATTTAGAAAAAATGAGCTTTAACAATTGACCTAATTGACATAATGGTCAGAGTTTACATTACATTACAGTTCCGACTTTTTCTGCCCTCAAATTGCGCAACCAAAAGGACAATGTCTGTATTTAGTGCCAGCCTTTCTTCATTTGTTTCATTTTACTTCACATTTGCTGCTAATTGGAGTTCTACAGAATACATTTAAAGGGACCAGACAATGTCTGGTTTATGCTATGTTCACATGTTGCTTTTTTGCGGCTTTTTTCTGTAGGCAAAACCGCCTCTCTTGGCAGTAAAGAAGCTGCTTGCAAAAAGAAGGTTTTGCTGTGTTTTTGCAGTTTTTTTTGTTGAGTTTTTGCTGCATTTTTCTTACAGATTATATGTGTTGTTTGTCTATATACATGTTTAATAATGTTTGTTTTATTCACCAAAAATGCAGCAAAAACTTATAGTTGCATATTTGGAGAATTTTTCCACTTCCCCATTGCTTTCTATGGTGAAAAAACGCTGCAAAAACACTGAAAGAATTGACATGGTGTAGTTTTCAAAAATTGAGTAGCTTTCGAATTCAGTCAGAAAAAAAAGCAATCATGTGCATCAGATTTCTGAAATCTATTATCTCGTGCTGGTACTGTATATAAGGCAGTACTAAAAATAATAGGAAAAAAAAAACCACTGCACAAATGAAACATGTGAACATAGCCTAAGGGTGAAAGCTGTCAGACAAAAAATGGGTTGTAATTTCCCTGGCTTGAATGGTTGGAATTAGCCATAAGCAAATGAGGTAAAGTTGTAATTCGCCGGTTTGGGCAGATGATCGCAGGGAATTTGATTTCTAGAGAAGTTATGCCCCTCAAATTTAATTTCCTTTAATATGCTCTGGAGGCTTCTTTGACTGTTGAATCCTCAGCTTCCTCATACTAGGCTGGGACTTGTGGCTCTGATGAGGCCCAGGAGGGTCGGGAGAGTTGCAACGTCATGACATTTGAGCACGCTTGTGCAAAATCGTCCCGGACCTCATCAGAGCTGGAAGTCCCAGGATGGCGTGAGATGCTCAAGGCATTAAAGCCCTCAGCGCGGTGATAAAAAGATTCGGTGAGGATCAGATGCGTGATGGTGAGGAACAGTGTATTAAATCTATTGTTTTCTATTGTGAATCAAGAGATCCTTGGCGTCAATGTAAAATCTGGAAGAAAGCCCCCCCCACCTAACAAGTGCCATTAACCCCTTCACAACCGGCCGATTTTTCGCTTTCCGTTTTTTTTTTTGCCATTCTTTTTCTGAGAGACGTAACTTTTTTATTTTTCAGTCAATATGGTCATGTGAGGGCTCATTTTTTGCGGAACGAGCTGCACTTTTAAATGAAACCATCAGTTTTACCATATAGTGTACTAGAAAACGGCAAAAGAAATTCCAAATGCAGAAAAATTGCAAAAAAAGTGCGATAGCACTATGGTTTTTGAGATATTTTATTCACTGTGTTCACTATATGGTAAAACTGATGTATCTATGCGATGCCTCAGGTCAGTGTGAGTTCGTAGACACCAAACATGTATAGGTTTACTTTTATATAAGGGGTTGAAAAAAAATCGGAAGTTTGTCCGAAAAAAGTGGCGCACGTTTTACGCCATATTCCGTGACCCGTAGCGTTCTCATTTTTCGGGATCTATGGCTCAATGACGGCTTATTTTTTGCGTCTCGAGCTGACGTTTTTAACGGTACCATTTTTGCGCAGATGCTACGTTTTGATCGCCTCTTATTGCATTTTGCGCAAAAGTTGTGGTGACAAAAAAAGTCGTTTTGGTGTTTGGAATTTTTTTGCCGCTACGCCGTATACTGATAAGATTAATTGATTTTATATTTTGATAGATCGGGCGTTTCTGAACGCGGCGATAACAAATGTGTGTATATTTTTTATTTTTTTAACCCTTTAATTTTCAATGGGGTGAATGGGGGGTGATTTGAACATTTAGGTTTTTTTGTTTTTTTTTGATTTTTTAAAACTTTTTTAACTTTTTTTTTTTTATTTTACTAGTCCCCCTAGGGGGCTATTGCGATCAGCATTCCGATCGCTCTGCAGTATCTGCTGATCACAGCTACAAGGCTGTAAACAGAAGATACTCTCTCTTTCTCTTTTGCTGTGCCGCTGGCACAGCGAAAGTGAAAGCAAGTCAGGTGTGGTACAGGAGTCATCACATGACCCTGTGCTACCATGACAACTATCGGAAGTCACGTGATCGCGTCACGTGACTTTCGGTATTGGGCGGTAAGTAAATGTTTACCGCGATCGCACTTATAATGGCGCTGTCACATATTGACAGCGCCATATAAGGGGTTAAGCGGCACGAGCAGATAACGATTCTGCTCGTGCCTAGCAGGCACACATCTCAGCTGTGAAAATCAGCTGAGATGTGTGCCGATCGCAGCATGATGCTGCCGGCAAACCGTGGGCAGTAACATTATGACTGCTAGGACGTAATTTTACGGCCCGCGGTCGTTAAGGGGTTAAGAGTACGCTCACACTAGTGTATAAAAAAAAAATCTGTCCAATTTTCATACAGAAAAGCTGGACGATCTTTTTCTCACTTGACAACCGTGTGCAATCTGTTTTTTTTTTGTTCAGGAGCTATTATTCATTTACAGGACCATTTACAGTACCCAATGCTACAGAATGGCATTCTAGCCGTAAAGAAATGAATGCCACTTGGATGGTCTGGTGGCATCTCATTATATTTTGCCTCCATAGACTTGAATGAGCGAGTATTGTCCGATTTCTGTGTGCACTTGCAGTAAACTGCAACTTCTTTTCTAAAGGTTCGGTTCTACGTGCGGTTTGCACGGGCGAATGCAATCCGATAAAACATCGAATTGCTCTCACTCTAGTGCAAAACTATGGGGCAGTGTCCATCTGCGATTGATTTCTCATGCCATATCGGCCTGTGGAATGGATCGCAGCATGCGGCGTTTGGTAGCGATTCTCGGCTCACGCACCCCCAATTCTATGGGAGTATGTGAAACATCGCACTGCACTTACATGTAATCCGAGCCCAGTGCTATAAACCAGAGACAGGCATCGGAGGAGATGGGGAGAAAGTGCTCCCTCCCTCTTCTCAGCAGATGTGATACGATCGCAAGATCGCATGACAGTCGCATGAACCTCGGCTGACAACCGCAGCTAAGGATCATTAGCCTATCGCCTCTGATGCTCTCGCATCGGAAGCTATACGCTAGAGGAACCGTACCCTTATGGTACGTTCACTTGAGCGTATGACTCGGACTAGTGCAGTGCGGGAAAATCTGGCATTGCACTCTGACCAATGATAGTCAATGAGGGAGAACAGATGGTCAGCTTTTTTCTCATCCAGATTCTGGATTAGCAAAAAGTCGCAGCATGCTGCGATTGTCAGCGAGAGATGTGTCATTCAAAGCCATACAAGTCTATGGGTGCCAGTGAAACATCAGACTGTACTCAGATCCTAGTGCGATATATGCACAGGCTGACAGTGAAGTAGATAGGGAGATTAATCCCTCCCTCTCCTCCGCAGCTGTGATCTGATCACAGTCACATGACACTCGGTTCACATTGGCTGCAGAGGGTCATTAGCATATTGCATCCAATGCACTCACATCCGATGCCATACTATAGTGTGAATCCAGCCTAAGGCTGAATACGGCTGATAAAAAAAAATCACATATCTGCACGGCTGAGAAAAAAAATCAAATATCTGCACTGCTGAGAAAAAAAATCACATATCTGCACTGCCTCATTGCATAACATGAGTCCTAGTGCAATGCCTTTTTTTCTCGCTTTGCACTCGTCAGAATATGAGTGAGCCCTTATACTGATACTGGTATCTTGCTATTCAATTATTGGCCTAACGGTCAAGCTGAGAATTACTGTATTATTTGCTACATAAAATTAAAAACATTTTTTATAATGGTTAACACTGTACTACACTATTATAATATTATACTAAAAAAGATAATCTAAATAATAGATAACCACACATGTAACAGAGAACAGTTCTCTCAGAATAAAAAAAATAGACTTGAAATATGAACATGACACAGTCTTATTTGTAAAACTGTATTTCGTAATGTTTTAGGATCAGATGCAAAATGTGGGTAATACTACACAATGTGCAAATATTTGAACACATCAGGTGATAACTCTTGAATCCATTGTCCAGGGACACTTTGTTACCAGTCAGGTGCACAGCGTGACTGGTGTTCTATAAACAGAAGAGGAAGTCATATGCTCGTCTTTAAAGGTAATTTTTTTCACAACACTTATTTACTCCTTTTAAAAATTAAATGCATAAAATACTAGGGTAGTTGTAAAGGATCTCAGATTAGGCCGGGGCCACATGGGGACTAATGTGATCCTCGCATGACACTCGGCTCACGCTGGCAGCACAGCAGGAGCAAAGTGTTATGCGAGTGTCATGCGATCGGACCTCAGCTGCGAGAGACGGGCCGGCACTGCCGAGGGGAGGGAGGAATTTATCTCCCTCTCTCCTCCGTAGCTGGCTATTGCCATTCTCGCCCTGCACTCGCGGTACACTGGTGTACCGTGAGTGAAGTGCGATCTTTCTCTAGGCCCATAGACTTGAATGGGTGTGAGAGAAAGAGTCTTGCATTACAGTCGCAGCACGCTGCGATTGTTTTCTCGGTCCGATTGGGGCCGAGAAAATAATCGCTCATGGGTGCTGACACATTTAACATTGGTTCGAGTGGATTGCGATGTTTTATCGCACTCCACTCGGTCTGATTTTCATACCGTGTGTCTAAAGGCTACTTTACACGCTGCGATATCGGTCCTGATATCGCTAGTGTGGGTACCCGCCCCCATCTGTTGCGCGACACGGGCAAATCGCTGCCCGTGTCGCACAACAGCCGTCACACATACTTACCTGTCCGGCGACGTCGCTGTGACGGGTGAACCGCCTCCTTTCTAAGGGGGCGGTCCGTGCGGCGTCACAGCGACGTCACTGAAGCGTCACTGAACCGCTGCCCAATAGCAGCGGAGGGGCGGCGTCACAGCGACGTCACTGAAGCGTCACTGAACCGCCGGCCAATAGCAGCGGAGGGGCGGAGCTGAGCGGGACGTAACATCCCGCCCACCTCCTTCCTTCCGCATAGCGGCCGGGAGGCAGGTAAGGGGAGCTTCCTCGTTCCTGCGGCGTCACACGCAGCGATGTGTGCTGCCGCAGGAACGAGCAACAACTTCGTTACTGCTGCAGTAACGATTTTTTAGAATGGACCCCCATGTCGCGGATTAGCGATTTTGCACGTTTTTGCAACGATGCAAAATCGCTTATCGGTGTCACACGCAACGGCATCGCTAATGCGGCCGGATGTGCGTCACAAATTCCGTGACCCCAACGACTCCGCATTAGCGATGTCGCCGCGTGTAAAGCCCGCTTTAGGCCTTATAGATATTATAGCGATACCTGTGCCTTGGTTCCATAGATACTGGAGAAAAACCAAGTCATGAATAATACCCATAAAATCAATTTTATTAATTATAATATTTAAAAAGTCACAAAGGACATTCGACGAAACAAACACACAGTGTGTGTGTGTGTAGTGCGCAGGATACACACTTGGTGAAGAGGTATAGGAAGATAGTGCAGGAGCCTAAGGTTAATATACTGAAGGATATTTTAGGTTGGATACCAGGGGTGCTGTCTATCCCTCCTCTCGGTCCTGCCTAGCAATGGGGCTTTAAGCACCCTAGTTTAGTGGTGCCCCCATTTCACGTCGGCTCACCCTCTCTCTGTTCCTAACTACCTCAAAACATTCCACCACCAGTTATCAAATAAGTGCAAGGTGCAAATAGATCAAGCACATAAATACCAGACATACGTAAATTACTGATAGGGTTTGGGAAGAACCATATCACTGTTATAGTTTTCACATATAACTCCAATCAAGTACAAAAAGAATCTAGGAACAAGACTCCAGTATACATAACAGGGTTCCCAGCATGTAAAAATACAGCCCAGAAAAATAGATATCAGACTAAAAGATCTATCTGATACAATATGAATTTAAAGCAGATATAGATGATCTGATATCAATCACATATAGATAGTCAATATACAATAATGATTAGTGGGAAGAACCACCCTACTATTGGTTGGTAGTCCTCCAGGGCTACAGTGATTAAATGGTTAAATATCCCAACTCTCACAGTCTTCATAAACAGATAACACGTGTCTGGTGCAAAATCCTTAAACCCTACGCGTTTCCCCCCACTTGTAGTTTGGGGTTCATCAGGGGATCAGGTAATGACAGCCGGGAGCTGAATCGCTTCTCAGTTGTCCAAATAGCCACCCAAAGGATCGTCTGTCCGTTACCTGTGTCCCAGCTGGTTAGTTAACCTGAGTGCAGCAGGTGGATACCTTGTCTCTCTGTCTTATACTTCATTTTTCATCAATACCTACAACACTTTTTCACAATGTACAAGTGCATCTCAATAAATTAGAATATCATCAAAAGTTAATTTATTTCAGTAATTCAACACAAAAACTGAAACACATATTATATAGATTCGCATTACATCGACCACAATTAAGAACGTTTACCTGCACTCCTGCGCTCCCAATATAAGCTGGCCCCTCATCGCATACACCATACTTCCTTTAGAAAAAGCGTGTTGTGAAACAGCTGTTAAGGAGGTCCCTTTGCCACTAGAACCAGCCTCCTATACACTACCAGGTATCGTATAAGCTCTCTTTAGTATTTACATTGTGCTCTCCATTCAGCTGCACGTTTTCCCTGCTTTGGGCATTTTGCCATTTACCGTCATAGTTTTCACCAAGAGTTAAGAAAGCCATGGAACCCATAGGGTGTAAGGGTGACATGACAGTCTGGAGGGTAGGGAGATGATAGGGTTAAATGGTGATATTATTATAGGCAGGTGGAAGTGTCGCGGGCGGGGAGGAGGATGTCAGCACTGCGCTCACCCCTCTGCTCGGGTCCGGCTGCTGCTGCTCAGTGGTGGCTCGAGCGGTGGGCCGGATCCCGGGGGTTCTCGAGCGGCGCTCCTCGCCCGTGAGTGAAAGGGGATTGGGTTTTGGGATATTGTCTATTGTCCGTGACGCCACCCACGGTTGTGGTGATTTGTTGGCACCACCGCTGCTCGGTGTGGCAATCCCGGGAGTGATGGTGTGAAGCAGCAAGTTGTTGTGTTGCCCCTCCATGGGTAGGGGTTGGTGATCCCGGGGCCCAGAGATGAGGTGGGAGATGCAGGGCTTGGTGGGCGCAGGGTCGCGGGGGCAGCGCTGTGCCTTGCGGCACTGTGGTACTCACTCAGCCTGAGACGTTGACACAGTTCTCGGTAAAACACACGGCTGGAAAGACGGTTCCCATGGACGGCTGCACTTGCTTTCCCCAGTAGGTGACGGTGATGTCCCTTTTCCTGCACCTAATGTTGTTGATGGTCTCGATGGGTTCCCACCGGTAACCCGCTCCCCGGCTTCAAGCTGGACCGGAGGAGCTCTACTCTTTGCCCGCAGGCGCTGGCCCTTAGAAACTGGTGCCCTGGCGGTGGCGGTGTCTCTATTGTAATGGTTGGGCTGTTGCCTTCAATCGGGACTTGGTTGTTGGGGGATCGACGTCCCCTTCACTGACGGATTTGGCATATTATGGCGACTCCTAGCCTTGCCGGGGTCCGAGAGGCCCCTGCCCTGGTGCTGACTGTCCTTTGTACACTGCTCCAGACCGCCGGGCCACCACCCGTCCGCGGTCCTTCCAGGAACTTCCAAACGGTCACCCCTCCGGACAATCACCGCCGTTGCTGACCTTGCTGACTCTGGCCTGCACACAGCTGGACCCACTTCAGGCTTTTCTACTCTCACTTTTACTCCTTTTCTTCAGTTTTCTCCTTTGCTCCTTCTACCACTTCACTTCCTTCTACTTTCACTTCCTTAACTCAACTCATGTTTACTCCTTCACTTCCCTAACTGAACTGCTCTCAAGCTCTTCCCTGAGCTGACTGACTGGTTCTTCCCGCCTCCAGAGCTGTGAACTCCTCGGTGGGCGGAGCCAACCGCCTGGCCCACCCCCTGGTGTGAACATCAGCCTCTGGAGGAAGGCAACAAGGATTTTGGGTTAGCTTTGGTGTTCCTAACTGGGGTGTAGGCTGTGGTGGTGTGATGACCTGTGACCCCTGGCTTGCCCAGGGCGTCACATTCCCCCTTAGCAAAATGCAGACCGTCCGCGGGCTGCCCGTCCAACACCGGTTTTATTTTTCTGTAAAGGCATAAAAAGTAAACGGTAACATATTTACATTTTTAATACTTCTTCCCATAGCGGGAGGCACTTTACTTAAACGTTGCAAACGGTTTACGGTTACGGTTTCCGCTCTCTCCCACCCAAGCAACCTGGACCTGATGCTGCCCCTAAAACCCAGGCAGCACCCCTTGTCCCCAAGTCCAGCACAAGTTACCCGAGCGGGATCTGTCTTTCCCCTCCAGAGGGTAGCCACCGGTCCCTGTGGTGGCTGGGCCCCAGCCGGCTCTACTGCGGGCCCTCCCTCCAACCTGCCTCTCTGGAGGCGGCAATACGGAAACGGTAACGGTAAACAACTTATTTACAAGCCACTAACGTTTGTGGTTGCCCTGCAAGTTCACGGGCTTGTCCATGAGCAGTTCCTCATGCAAACTTTTTAAACGGTCCCCACTGGGACAACGGTGCCGGTTCAATCACTGTTAGACAATCAGATGACTTCTTCGGTAATCATTTTCAGCTATCATCATTTTCAAACTTTTCAAACACTTTCAAACATGAATTCACACAGACTTCCTGACCCCCCCTCTTTAAAGGACAGTCTCCCTGTACCTAAGTGGGGGTCTACCTAGGTTGGGACGGGTGGACCTTCGGGGTCCGGTATCAGTGGGGCTATGCAGTGGGGCAGAGGGAACAACCGGTTCCTCCTCCCTTCTATCGTGTGGGGCAGGCGGAGGCATAGGGGAGCTGGGTACAGGTTCATCCCTGGGCACTGGCACTGGTTCTGGCTCACGGTCGACCGCTTCCACCACTTCTTCATCCACAGGTTGTTGGAACAGTATCACTGGAAGAATCACCGCGCCGTTCTGTGTAGGCCAGTCTGCTGGGAAGTCACCCATCGCAGTGTGGATCACCTCTTTTGCCTTCTCTGCTGGTGGAGGAACTGGTGCGTCAGCCGTTGCCCTCAATGCTGGTGGGCACCTTTTCAGATGGTCCCGGGAAACCGTGGCCAAAGTGCCCCCTTGGTCACGACTGATCTGGTAGGCCTTCCCATCTTCCCACCCTGTGGGTTGTATGACGTATGGGATTGATTCCCATTGATCATCCAGCTTGTGGGTCTTCCTCTTCCGCTTTAACACCACATCTCCTGGCTGGAAAGGGCCCGCAGACGCTTTCTGGTTGAATCGCTGCTCCTGCTGTTCTCGACTTCGACTTAGGTTCTTCTCCACATACTCCTGAATCTGCCGGTATTGTGCTCTCCGCCGAGTTTCCCATTCAGCTGTCGAAGGGAGTGCTTCCGGGGACTCCAACCCTATTTCCAGGTCCACCGGCAGGTGGCCGGGACGAGCCCTCATTAGGTATCCTGGGGTGCACTTTGTCGAGCTGGACGGGATATTGTTGTACATATCGACCAAGTCGGGTAGCTTCTCCGGCCACAGGTTCCGCTCTTCCAGCGGTAACGTCTTGAGGAGTCCCAGGACCAAGTGGTTCATCTTCTCACACATGCCGTTTGTCTGGGCATGGTAAGGGGTGGTCCGGATCTTCTTACAGCCGTACAACTGGCAAAACTCGTGGAACACCTCCGCTTCAAAAGCCGGGCCTTGGTCAGTAAGCACTTTTTCTGGATATCCATGTGGGCGGCAGAAATAAGCCTGGAACGCTCGAGCAGCAGTTCGACCAGTTAGGTCCTTGACGGGGGCAACCACCATGAATCTTGAATAGTGGTCTACGATGGTCAACGCGTAGGCGTACCCACTTCTGCTGGGGGTGAGCTTAACATGGTCTAGGGTGACCAGCTCCAGCGGTTGATGTGTGATGATTGGGTGTAGGGGCGCCCTCTGGCTGGTCTCATCCTTCCTTCTCAGCGTGCAAGGACCACACTCTCGGCACCAGGCCTCTACCGACTCCCGCATCCCACTCCAGTAGAACCGCTCTCTCAACAGCATCTCCAGCTTCTTCCACCCGAAGTGTCCGGCACCATCATGGTATGCCCGCAAAACAGTAGCCACATCAGCTTGGGGAATAACCAACTGGCAGATTTTCTCATGGGTCTTCGGGTTGATCAGCTCACGGTACAGCTTCCCTTGATGTAGATAAAGCCGTTTCCGTTCCTTCCACAAGCGCTGGGCTTCAGCTGGAGCGGCAGGGTCCATTCCAACAGCACCTTGTTCCACCAGGGTCTTGACGAGGCGGACAGCCGGCGCCTGGTTTTGAGCTTCCTGCCACTCCTGACTGGGCCGTGGGTCCAGATCCACCCGTTGTTGGTGTATTTGTACCTTCTCAGTTGGTGGCTGGTGAAATGCAGGCAGCTCAATCTCCTCAAGGTCATCATCCTCGCCCCCTTCTTCTGACAAATGGGGCATTCGGGAGAGTGCATCAGCATTAATGTTGATACAACCAGCTCGGTACTTGATGGTGAAGTCGTAGTTGGCTAGCCGGGCCACCCACCGCTGCTCCAATGCGCCCAGCTTGGCTGTGTCCAGGTGGGTCAACGGATTGTTGTCCGTGAAAGTGGTGAATTTTGCTGCAGCCAAGTAGTGGCGGAACCGCTCGGTGATAGCCCATACCAATGCCAGGAGCTCGAGCTTGAAGGAGCTGTAGTTCTCGGGGTTCCTTTCAGTTGGCCTAAGCTTCCGGCTAGCATAAGCTATCACTTTCTCCTTCCCATCCTGGACCTGGGACAGGACTGCTCCCAGTCCCACATTGCTGGCGTCAGTATAGAGGATGAATGGGCAGCCATAGTCAGGATACGCTAAGACTTCTTCCCCAGTCAAGGCCGCTTTCAGCTGGCAGAAGGATTCTTCATGCTTTTCTTCCCACACCAGTGGGGCCCCTAGGGGTCTACCACCTTTGGTCTGTCCCACGAGGAGATCTTGCATGGGAGCAGCCATCTTCGTGTACCCCTTGATAAAGCGCCGGTAGTACCCCACCAGACCCAGAAACTGCCTTACTTCCCTCACTGTGGTTGGTCACGGCCAGCCCTGGATGGCAGTGATCTTCTCAGGGTCGGGGGCGACCCCTTCTGCACTTACCACGTGCCCCAGGTATTGCACTCTGGGTTTCAGCAGGTGACACTTAGAAGGCTTCAATTTCATCCCGTATTTGGGAAGGGACGCGAACACCTCGGCCAGGTGCTCCAGATGGGTTTCATACGTCTGGAAGTAAACAATCACGTCATCCAAGTACAATAGGACGGTCTCGAAGTTTAGGTGTCCCAGACAGCACTCCATCAGCCGTTGGAAGGTTCCTGGGGCATTGCACAGCCCGAACGGCATACTATTGAATTCACAGAGCCCCATCGGAGTGGTGAAGGCGGTTTTCTCACGGTCTTCCGGGGCCACGGCCACCTGCCAGTACCCGCTGGTGAGGTCAAGGGTAGAGAAGTAATTTGCAGTTCTCAGTGCGGCCAAAGACTCTTCAATACGAGGCAGTGGGTAGGCATCTTTATGGGTTATCTGATTAATCTTCCGGTAGTCCACACACATCCGCATGGTACCATCCTTCTTCTTGACCAGTACCAACGGAGCGGCCCAGGGACTACAGCTGTCCCGAATAACCCCTGCCTCCTTCATATTCCTCAACATGTCTTTGGCACACTGGTAATGTGCCGGGGGAATAGGCCTGTACCTCTCTTTGATAGGGGGGTGTTCACCGGTGGGGATGTGATGTTGGACCCCTTTGATCTGCCCAAAGTCTAGTGGATGTTTACTGAAAACCTGTTCATACTCCTGCACCACCCTGTACACCCCTGCTTTGTGATGTGTAGGAGTATCGTCAGTACCCACGTGTAGCTGTTGGTGCCACTCCTTTACCACCCCTTGAGGCGGGGAAGTGCTGGTGTTAGGTGGGGAGACTGAGGGACTGGCTTCGTGGATGGTGTGGGGATCCAGGGTGAGCAGCTTGGCAATGGTGGCATACCGGGGAAGCCTGACTTCTTCCTCCCCACAGTTCAACACCCTCACAGGCACTCTCCCCTTCTTTACATCCACCACCCCTCGGGCGGCCATTACAGTGGGCCAGTGCTCGGAGGGCATGGACTCCATCATAGCAGGGTAGTCACGCCCCTGAGGCCCTACTGCTGCCCTACACCAAATCATCATCTCACTCCTAGGGGGCACAGTCAATGGAGCAACATCCATCACTCTCACTCCACCAATCTCCCCTCCTGTTGAGCTTACATGCTGGCGGTACATCAGAGCTCGGATCTCACGCTGCACAGCTCTCTCCCGGCTCCCCGCCATTGTGTCGGCTAGCTGTTGCAATAGGGTCAACACATCAGCCATGCAGTGCTCCATCACATTGGTTCCCAGCACTATCTTCGGGTTATGATCACTGGGTTCATTCATGATCACAATCATACCCTGGTGTTGCAGTTCAGCTTGCCCCACTGTCATAGCCACTTGTTTATACCCCACCTGGGTCAATGGGAGTCCATTAGCAGCAATTAGCGTTATACTATTATCTGGGGGTGCCAGCTCGTCTATTCCCCAATACCGCTGGTACAACGTGTATGGTATGGTGGTTACCTGTGATCCAGTGTCCAAAAGAGCCATCACTGGTATGCCGTCCACAGCCACGGGAATGATGGGGCGGGCCCCGATATATCGGTCCCGCCAGTCCGGGGGCCCACGATGTTCTACTCCTGAGGATTGGCCCGGGGCCCCAGGGGTTGCTCGTTTACCGGGCACTGTCGGAAGTAATGACCAGGCTTACGGCACTTGTAGCAGATTGGAGGTCTGCTCCGCGGGTTATTAGCACTTCCCCGCTGCATCCAGGGAACATCCTCGGGGCTGTCAGCAAGCTGTATCTGTGCTGGAGGCTGAGATCTGGTCAGAGGTTGTAGTGCAGCAAGGATCTTGGCGAGGTCTCCGTCCATGCGACGGACCTGGGCTGCCAGTTCTTCCACTGTGCTGCTTGGGGCTGCAGGTATTGGAGAGGTTGGTAGGGCAGGGGCCGCCACAACGGGGGCCGTCTCGACGGGCCACGGGGCGGGTTCCAGGACTTCAGCAGCTGGGGGCTGTAGTGCTTTAATGGCCCGTTCCTTTAACACAGCAAAGTCCACATCAGGGTGTTCCAGGGCCCACAGCCGGAGTTGCTTGCGATCCTCAGGGGATCTCATCCCCTGCACAAATTGCTCTACTAACATCTTGTTGCTATCCGCCTCATTGATAGGATTCACTCGCTTTAGCGTGCGGAGGGCGGTCTGCAGACGTAAAGCATAGTCCCGAATGCTATCCACAGCCCGTTGCCGGCACTGGTAAAACTGCATCCTCAGCTCAGCTTCAGTCCGGGTCTCAAAGGCAGTCTGTAGCTTTTCAAAGATGGTGGCTACAGAGAGCCGGTCCCCCTTGGCCCAGGTCTCCGCCTCCTGCTCAGCCGCGCCGGTTAACTGGCCCAGCACTACCGCCGCATGTTGCTTATCGGTCAGGGGGTACAGTTCTAGCAACGGGTTAAGCTTTTTCTGGAAGACCTGCAAAGCGTCAGGTTTCCCGTCATACTCCGGTAGCCAGGTAGCTCCGGGCGCATAGGGCAAGGAGAACGGCATCGCCTGAGCGAGTGCGGGGGCCGCGGCACCTCCCGCGAGCGCAACCGGGGCCTGGGCAGGCCCATTCCCATCCGCGGGTGCCACTGCGGCTGCGACCGCCGCTCCTCCAGCGGCTCCGTCGGGCGCAGACATCTTGTTTCCGTCCCCCTTAGCTCTTTCCGGCCCCTCCTCTCTCGGGGGGGGGGGTTTGGCCTTCGCGCCTCTGCTACTCGAGAAGACGCTCGAGCGGGAACTTTTCGCGCCAAAGATGGAGGCTTCTCAAATTTTCCTGCCGGACACCTCCGGCGGTAACAAGGCGCACCTCTACCAGACGGCAGAGCGGTAAGATCCTGTTCGTGACGCCAAGTTGTCGCGGGCGGGGAGGAGGGTGTCAGCACTGCGCTCACCCCTCTGCTCGGGTCCGGCTGCTGCTGCTCAGTGGTGGCTCGAGCGGTGGGCCGGATCCCGGGGGTTCTCGAGCGGCGCTCCTCGCCCGTGAGTGAAAGGGGATTGGGTTTTGGGATATTGTCTATTGTCCGTGACGCCACCCACGGTTGTGGTGATTTGTTGGCACCACCGCTGCTCGGTGTGGGGATCCCAGGAGTGATGGTGTGAAGCAGCAAGTTGTTGTGTTGCCCCTCCATGGGTAGGGGTTGGTGATCCCGGGGCCCAGAGATGAGGTGGGAGATGCAGGGCTTGGTGGGCCCAGGGACGCGGGGGCAGCGCTGTGCCTTGCGGCACTGTGGTACTCACTCAGCCTGAGACGTTGACACAGTTCTCGGTAAAACACACGGCTGGAAAGACGGTTCCCACGGACGGCTGCACTTGCTTTCCCCAGTAGGTGACGGTGATGTCCCTTTTCCTGCACCTAATGTTGTTGATGGTCTCGATGGGTTCCCACCGGTAACCCGCTCCCCGGCTTCAAGCTGGACCGGAGGAGCTCTACTCTTTGCCCGCAGGCGCTGGCCCTTAGAATCTGGTGCCCTGGCGGTGGCGGTGTCTCTATTGTAATGGTTGGGCTGTTGCCTTCAATCGGGACTTGGTTGTTGGGGGATCGACGTCCCCTTCACTGACGGATTTGGCATATTATGGCGACTCCTAGCCTTGCCGGGGTCCGAGAGGCCCCTGCCCTGGTGCTGACTGTCCTTTGTACACTGCTCCAGACCGCCGGGCCACCACCCGTCCGCGGTCCTTCCAGGAACTTCCAAACGGTCACCCCTCCGGACAATCACCGCCGTTGCTGACCTTGCTGACTCTGTCCGGCACACAGCTGGACCCACTTCAGGCTTTTCTACTCTCACTTTTACTCCTTTTCTTCAGTTTTCTCCTTTGCTCCTCTACCACTTCACTTCCTTCTACTTTCACTTCCTTAACTCAACTCATGTTTACTCCTTCACTTCCCTAACTGAACTGCTCTCAAGCTCTTCCCTGAGCTGACTGACTGGTTCTTCCCGCCTCCAGAGCTGTGAACTCCTCGGTGGGCGGAGCCAACCGCCTGGCCCACCCCCTGGTGTGAACATCAGCCTCTGGAGGAAGGCAACAAGGATTTTGGGTTAGCTTTGGTGTTCCTAACTGGGGTGTAGGGTGTGGTGGTGTGATGACCTGTGACCCCTGGCTTGCCCAGGGCGTCACAGAAGAAGTTGATGATTGGTTAGGGAGGGGAGTATGGTGGAGGAAAAGGAGGAGCTGCATGGGTATATAGGAGGAGGTGGTGGTCAGTTACCTCCTCTTGTACTTCCTGGACGACAGCCTGGGGAACCTCCATCATGACATCTAGCCTGATGGATCCGGACATTGCAGATTTGCAGCTTGGACAGCTTGAACTGGACGGGGATTGCAGAGAGGATCTCCAGGTGATCAGCGGTAGCGGCGCACGGGCCCCTGGCAGTGCAGTCCCACATCAGGGCCGCCGGGGTTACCCACTGGCGCCTTCCCCTCGCTCCCCCAGTAGCAGCGGGCGGCGGTCACAGCCCCCCCGCAGGTATTCCCTGGGCGTGGGGGGGGGGGGCGAGGAGGTGAGGTCAGAGCCCCTCCGGGGACCCTCCACGGCGGGTCGAACATCAGAAGCGTCTGGCGGCTGCTCCGGCCGGCGAGAGGAATCTGCGTTCCGACCGCGAGGGCCGCGAGGTGGGCATGGCCAACACGGGGGCCCACTTTCGGGCCTCCAGCTGGAGTAGGAGTGACTGCGGCGGCTCCTGGCTGGGAGCGCGTCCGGCGGCAGAGTGAGGCCAGCAGAACCCCTTGCAGTCGGCGGGGGGGACCGCGGGGCTGCAGACGTCAGGAGATCGGGTGCCAGGAGAAGGTCGGGTGCGCCGATCCCTTGCTGGCAGTGATTGAGCCTGACGGCAGGAGGTCAGAGAGACCGCCCGGCCACTTATATCGATCATGCAGCCCCCCAGAAGTAGTGGTCTCCCTTGGGGGAGGGAGGACCCGGCGACAGGAGGCCTGCGGTGGCCCTGGAGGGCCGGGGACGGCGACGGCTGTGGTCCAGAGCCGGGCGTCAGTGAGTTCGGGTGTGGAGCCCCCTGGCACTCGGCGAGGGGGAAGGGTGCAGTAACAAGAAGTCGAGACCCGGGGTGGCGGCACGGGGGACAGGACAGTCTCCTGGGGCTGTCACCGCAGGTCAAGCGACGGAGCGGAGGACGACTTTGCCCACGCGGCGGCTTGCAGGGGTGGCCATGGTGGGGGAAGCACGGCGGAGCTGCCTCCCGGATCCAAGATGGAAGAGGACGACGGCGGCGGCGAGGGGAAGGAGGAGGACTTCGGGATGTCAGTAGTTTCGGACAGATGGATGGCAGAGGACAATGGGGCGGCAGTTCCGGCGGGTCGCTGAGCTGCGGTTGAGTGAGAGACGGGGTCCCCGGGGGGTTTGGGTCATGTAGTGGACGCTGGGCTAGAGTAGGGATGAGGTGGTGCCATGGCGGTATAGCCATGTGGATGAAGGTGGCGTCAAGACGGTGGTCACAGTTTCAGGGTGGGGTATGCACTTTTAGGTCATTGAGACTCACGGGATGATCGCGGGTTGCGCAAGCAGGGGAGACGGAGCATTTAGTTGAAGGTTCATTGGTCGGGTTTTATGAGGAATCTTCTTCTGCATGGTAGTTCATATTGGTTGGATTACGTTGGGCGAGGTAAATGGGTAAGGGGGTCCCGCAGTACGGAGTGTCCGGGGAGTTTTCGGGGGATTTCGTGAGTGATGAGTGTGAGGGCAGGGCTACGGTATAGCGTAAGGGTTGCTGTGGATCAGTGGAGCAAGGAGAGCGGACATGTGGGAGATGGTGAGGCGTTGGTTGTTATCATGGTTTTTGTGGGTTTGAAACCGCATTTTGGGTGCGGCGTGTTTGGTGCAGTTTGGGGTATTGTTAGTTTGAGGGCAATATGGCTTGGTCCTGGGAGCTGGATGGATTGTGTTGGTGGATGGTAGCCTAGGGGCTAATTCGTGGTTAGTTCTCTTATTGTCCCATTATGGAGCTTGGTGCTGGGGTGAATGAGGGTCCAGCGGGCCTGAATTGGGGTTCCTGTAGGTGGTGGGCAGCTTTGGGCGGTTGCTGGTGAGCTTGGTACTCTGCAATGGGGGCCTGCGGTTGGAACAATGGCGTTCCTCGTACACACGTGAGTATGGGGGGCTATGCAAGTTGGGTTGGGACTTTTGGATTGGGGCCTTGTCGTGCAGGGAGTGGTAATACATGTGTCCTAAGGTGTACTTTGTAGTGCATGCGACTTGTTGTTGGTGTGGTTTGCTGAAGGAAGTGGGACGTAAATTATTGTTTGGTGAGGTGCGTTGGGGACCTTGTGGATCGAAAGTAATGCTCTGGCACCTTTGCCTCAGCCATAGGTGCAGGGTCAGAGTTGTGATTGCGTTGTGGTTTTGTGGGTGTGTTAACTTTGGTGGATATGGTTCCGTTAGGTCGGGGGGGCTTCCTGGTAAGTGAAAGGGGCCCACATTCAGATGATGGTTGTCCGACAGTGTGGTGGTTGAGTACGTGGGAAGGTCTTGACCTTTTCTGGGTAAGGCAGATTGTGCCTTGTTGTTTTTAGAGAGTTTTGATGACAGACCGCATCAGTCGGGGGAGACCGGTAGTGATTTATTGCTCTTGGGGAGCGACATGTTAATGCATGTGTTGTGAGTCTGGGGGAAGGCCGAGGGCAGTTTCTCCCTCGCCTATTGGTTAGACTGCAGGGGACGGCTTTAAAGGAAATTAGGAGGTTATGGATCGCAATTATTGCCAAGTGGGGTCACTTTAACCGTTTCCCGCGGGGGGGGAACTTGGTTTCAGGGTACAAGTTGACCCAGTCAAGTGGGCAGTATACGTGTGATCCTGTTTGTAATATATCAACCCCAGTTGCAGTTGAATCCTGCTGGAGACAGGAGGAGGGGCATGGTGATGGTACAGCAGTTTACTTGGTCAGTAATGGGTAGGCCGAGGGTGCTGTCAGTATTGCAGTTAATTCATCTAACTGATGCCGGTGGGGCATGGCGGTGATCCAGGAATGGTTTGGGAGCTCGTGGCACAGTGTGTCGGGGTGCTTGAGTGGCCGTCAGAGGGAGCCAGTGATGTGGCTGGGTCCCTGTTGAGGAGGAGACCGGGTTACCTAAAAGTTGTTTTAGTAATATGGGGTGGTACTGGCTTCTATGTAGGATGGTGTGGATAGGAATGAGGTGGATTCCTGTACATTGTTTTGGGAACCGAGTCGTGGTATCAAGGGTGTTTGACATGTGGTGGTGGCCTTGTTATGAGGTGGCCACGGTGTTGTGGCCCGTCTTGAAGGGCAATTAAAAAAAAAAAAATATGAATAAATTGGGATACGGGTAGGTTTGAAGTGATTTGAGGTGGCATGTGCGGTCACCAAGGATGATGGGAGTGTGGTGTAGTAAGGTGAGTTGGTAACGTTGGCTGGTGCATATATGGGATGCTCAGAGTTTGAGTTGATGGATGGATGCGTTTAACGGTTGGTTTTTGGCTTGCATGTTGGAGAAGCAAGCGTTGGGTGTGTGGGGGTCCAGGCCACGCAAGGTGTCACGTGGCCTGTCCTGTGGCGGGGGTAGGTCTGGTCCAGAGGCGGTTTAACGGATAATGTTATTTGATTGGAGAGTCACTGGTAGGATATAGTGGCTCCGGTTAAAGGGATCTTGCACGCATGGGGTCCTGCAAGGTTGGGGTATTGATCCGTAGGTGATTAATACCTCATTTCCGGCCCGGTGTGTGTGTCGCGGCCAGGGATCATGTCTTGGTGGTGGAAGGTGGTTTCTGGACCAGTCCTACCCAGGGTTACGTATTGGATTACGTACTGTATTATTATGGTATTACCTATTGTTAAATGTTGGGGACGCCCGTTGGACGGCATCCCCTTGTGTTAGTGTGTAAACAATAGGCAATAAAGGGCTGATGTGGCCAATTTTAACCAAAGTCATAAGCAGTGTCCGTGTATTATTTATACAGGGTAGGGGTCATTAGGAGTAATACAGGAATTAACGACCGGACAAATCCCTTCTGGAACTGTCAAGCCCATACAGCAGGGTTGTGCATGTGCAATGGTTAAGCAGCACTCTGTTAATTTCTTGTGGCATACTTATGTGGGGCACATTCTTGTTTATATGCCTGACTGCAGGTGCATACATATATTTCTCTTAAACATGTTCCACCATTAGTTTGTCACATTTGAGCTTTTCACTTTATATTCAATTCATTATTATACTGGCGTGTATACAAACAATACAAATACCATTTATTTAACCGTATCAATGATCTGGCTGGTTCTGTGTGGTAATTTTGTTACCTCTCACCCCCCTATAATTAACTCCTTCCTCTCCACACTACCATTGACCTATTCCATACATTGTATGTTGTTTGTACTATTTTCTATTTGACTTTTAATTAATAAAATACATGATTTTTGTACCAAAATTGTGCTTTATCTCCTTCTCCTTTTTTGATATGTCTTCTGGAGTTGGCACCTTTCCTGAGGGATACTACTCAGTTATTCCCTCGGTGTATTAATTATGGCCAATTTTTTGTATTTAATATATTATATAGAGTCATTACAAACAGAGTGATCTATTTCAAGTGTTTATTTCTGTTAATATTGATGACCATGGCTTACAGCCAATGAAAACCCAAAAATCATTATGGCAGAAAATTAGAATAATCACCACAAAACACCTGCAAAGTCTTCCTAAGCGTTTAAAATTGTCCCTAAGGTGGCCTTTACACGCTGCGACATCGCTAGCAATTGCTAGCGATGTCGAGCGTGATAGCACCCGCCTCCGTCGTTGTAGCGATATGTGGTGATCGCTGCCGTAGCGAACAATATCGCTACGGCAGCATCACACGCACTTACCTGCTCTGTGACGTCACTGTGACCGCCGAACAATCCCTCCCTCAAGGGGGAGGTGCGTTCGGTGTCACCGCGACGTCACAGCGACGTCACTAAGCGGCCGCCCAATCAAAGCGGAGGGGCGGAGATGAGCGGGACGAACATCCCGCCCACCTCCTTCCTTCCTCATTGCTGGCAGGACGCAGGTAAGGAGAGGTTCCTCGTTCCTGCGGTGTCACACGTAGCGATGTGTGCTGCCGCAGAAACGAGGAACAACATCGTTACTGCAGCAGCAACGATAATTGGGAAGAGGGGGCATGTCACCGATTAGCGACATCGCTAAAGCAGCCGGATGTGCATCACAAAACCCGTGACTCCAACGAGATCGCTTTAGCGATCTTGTAGCGTATAAAACCACCTTTAGTCTGGTTCAGTAATCTACACAATCATGGGGGAGACTGCTGACTTGTCAGATGTCCAAAAGGTAGTTAGTGACACACTCCACGAGGAGGGTAAGTCACAAAAGGTCATTGCTAAAGAAGCTGGCTGTTCAGCGTGCATATTAATGGAAAGTTGAGTGGAAGGAAAAAGTGTGGTAGAAAAAGGTGCACAAGCAACCGGGATAACTGCAGCCTTGATAGGATTGTTAAGAAAAGGCCACTCAAGAATTTGCGGGAGATTCACAAAGAGTGGAGTGCTGCTGAGTCAGTGCCTAAAGAGTCACCACATACTGACGTATCCAGGACATGGGCTACAACTATCGCATTCCTTGTGCCAAGTCACTCACGACCAATAGACAATGCCAGAAGCGTCTTACGTGGGCCAAGGAGAAAAAGAACAGGACTGTTGCTCAGTGGTCCAAGGTGTTGTTTTCAGATGAAAGTAAATTTTGCATTTCATTTGGAAATCAAGGTCCCAGAGTCTGGAGAAAGAGTGGAGAGGCCACAATCCAAGCTGCTTGAGGTCTAGTGTGACATTTCCACAGTCAGTGATGGTTTGGGGAGCCATGTCATCTGCTGGTGTAGGTCCACTGTGTTTTAGGCCTCTGCCACACTTACGTGACAAAACGTAACGTTTTTGTCACGTACGTGTTAAAGGGGTGGTTTTGTCCCCGTGTGCCGTGTTTATGGCACGTACGTGTTCTCTGTGTGTTATACGTAATAACACACGAAGAACGGAAAGCCCCGCCCCGCTGACGCTGCTTCCGGCCCCCAGTGAAGAAGAAGCGTTGTTCAAATTCACTGGGGGACGGATGCAGGGGACAGCCGCGGCAGAGACTGCAGGTATGGTGGAGGTGAGTATGTGTTTTTATTATTTTTACACTGACACGTGTCTTTCTCCGGCGCGTGTCACACGGGCCCACATCCACACTACATTCGTGTGGTACGGGTGTGGGCCGTGTGATACCCGTGCTGCCGGAGTAACACGGACATGTCAGCGTTTTTAAAAAACGGACACACGTAAGTACGGAACGGACACACGTTCCGTTCCTGAATACCTACGTGTGTCCAAAACAATAACAATATATAGGACCACGTGGGCCCGTGTCTCCGGTACGTGAAAAAAAAGGCACACACGTACCGGAGGCACGTGAGTGTGGCAGAGGCCTTATTAAGACCAAACTCAGTGCAGCCATCTACCAGGAACTTGAAGAGCACTCTATGCTTCCCTCTGCCGACAAGCTTTATGGAGATGGAAATTTCATTTTCCAGCAGGACTTGGCACCTGTCCACATATACTGTATATCTGCAATACAGTTTACCTGTTCCTGCTACATCTCATCCCTCTATCCACATGTGTGAAAAAAATCTACGAATGCGAGTTGATAGTAATATGATTTCTTAAAGGAACACAAGAAACTTAATATTTAATGCAAAAAGTGCATTCTTGTGCAAAAGTGGTGCTCTCGCTAAACTAAAATCTAAAAATCTGTGTGACGAAGGCTTTACAAACTCTAAAAGCAATGTCTTCACCAGATTTAAAACTGCACATGTATTATGGAAGACTTAGGCGGGCTTTGCACGTTGCGACATCGCAAGCCGATGCTGCGATGTCACACGCGATAGTCCCCGCCCCCGTCGCAGGTACGATATCGTGTGATAGCTGGCGTAGCGAAAATTATCGCTACGCCAGCTTCACATGCACTCACCTGCCCTGCGACCGTCGCTCTGGCCAGCGACCCGCCTCCTTCCTAAGGGGGCGGGTCGTGCGGTGTCAGAGTGACGTCACACGGCAGGCGGCCAATAGCGGCGGAGGGGCAGAGATGAGCAGGATGTAAACATCCCGCCCACCTCCGTCCTTCCGCATAGCCGCCGCCGGCAGGTAAGATGATGTTCCTCGCTCCTGCGGCTTCATACACAGCGATGTGTGCTGCCGCAGGAACGAGGAACAACATCGTACCTGTCGCGGCACCGGCATTATGGAAATGTCGGTGAATGCAACGATGATACGATAACGACGTTTTGCGCTCGTTCATCGTATCATCTAGCATTTACACAGTTACGATGTCGAAAGTGACGCCGGATGTGCGTCACTTTCGATTTGACCCCACCGACATCGCACGTGCGATGTCGCAACGTGCAAAGCCGCCCTTACTCTCAAGTATTTGAGATATATAAGGATGGCTGTACACCATTAGATTCCTCCTTATACCTCCATACATATTCAGTATCATCTCAATAGGAATACTCTGTAATTTTTGCTCCATAGAAAACACTAGCCTTGATTCTTACGTCTAACACCAATCATGCCCATAACCACAAAGCGACTAAACGTGGCTATGACCCATTATGTTCCTCCTTATCCATCATATACATGTAGGCTCTTCTCAATAGGAATAGAGCGTGCAGTGGTGGCTTATTTTCCTATTTCACTTAAAGGCTTATTCCCATGTAAATCTGTAATGGCTAGAAGAGTATATTTATCCTGCACTCTACGCTGAATGTTTACATCGGGGATTATTTGTAAATCTCTGAAAACCGTGATTCAGACAAGATTCCCAATGTAAAATTCACTGTAATGAGTCAGACGGAGTCACTTTGCACTCCTGTCTGACCTGTGGTCCGGTGGTGTCCATCTTTTTATGTATGTTTTTGTACAAGCACAAAAGCGCAGTCAACAACAGTTTTGCTCACCTTTGAAAAGACAGACATTGCTGAACAGAAGCCAGATGGAGACTGGAGTAACTCTATTGCCTCACCAGTGAATGCATTTGTCTGAGGTTTTATCTGAATCGCGCATTTCGGAGATGTAGATGGAAATACCAATGTAAGCGCTCAGCATAGTGTACAGGGTAAACGTGAACTGCTCCAAAATGTTCTGTACCCAAAACGCCAAATAACATGCAATCCAACCTACGAAAACACAAGTCCCCACTCAGGTTCATCATCTGTTAACGGAAATATAATGGGCTTCCAAGTTACTGGTAGCACAAAGGCTCTATGGTCCCCCCCCCTGAAAAAATAAATCCAGCAAAATCTGGGCTTCCGAATCCAAATGCCGCCCTTCCTTTCCAGCCTCACAATGTGACTAAACCACAGTGAGCATCCACATGTTTGGCATTGTTGTTGGGAGGAGAGCCTGTTTACAGGGTGCAGGTTTCCAGAAGCACGAGATGGGCACAATGTACGGGCACTACAATGTACTGGGCACAACAATTTGCAATTTTTAATTCTGCAACATTCACTGCTTTTGACTCAAAGGGTGTTTTTCCAGACACTTAATCATCACTACACACATAAATGAATTCCCAAAGGGGCGTAATTTTCAAAATTTGGTCACTTGTATTGTTCTGGCACTTAGGGTCTCTGCAAGGGGAGTCCGCATACTATTCAAGGAAACTCTATGCTCCAAAAATCAAATTGCACTCCTTCCCTACTGTGCCCTGCCGTATGGCCAATCAGTATTGTACAGTCACATGTGGGGTATTGCCACTTTCAAAATAGATTGTGTAACACAATATGGGGCCTTTTTGACT
The DNA here is from genome assembly GCF_048569485.1 of Anomaloglossus baeobatrachus. NCBI lineage: Eukaryota > Metazoa > Chordata > Amphibia > Anura > Aromobatidae > Anomaloglossus > Anomaloglossus baeobatrachus. The sequence continues at coordinate 404,789,309 of NC_134356.1, read as the reverse complement.
TATTCCACTTGTGAAAATTGGAAATCTGGGGTTAAAGCAACATTTTAGTGGTAAAAATGTAATTATTTTTTTTTAACCACCCACTAGTATAAAATGTTGTTACATACCTGTGATATCAATATGCTCACTGCACCCCAGGAGAATTCATTGAGGGGTTTAGGCTGTAAAATGGGGTCAATTATGGAGGGTTTCTGCTGTTATGGCACCTCAAAGACTGCCAATGTGACATGGCACCCACAAACAGTTCCAACTAAATCTGAACTCTAATATGGTACTCCTTAACGTTTTCCCTTTGTACTGTGCCTCAAAAATATTTTTTGACCACGTATGAGGTATTGACGAATTGCGCAACAAATTCTATGGTCCATTTTTTTCCTGTTACCCTAGTGAATTTGAAACTTTTTGGGTTAAAGCAACATGTTTGTTGTTAAAAATGTATTTTTTAATTCTCATGGCTCAACGTTATAAAATTCTGTGAACCATCTAGGGGTTCTAGGTGCTCACCAAACATCTAGTTAAATTCCTTGAAGGGTCTATTTTCCAAAATGGGGTAACTTGTGAGGGAGCTCTACTATTTAGGTAAGCCAGTTAGCCACTGTTTAAGCACCTCAGGGGCTCTCCAAATGCAACATGGTGTCTGCTATCCATTCCAGACAATTTTACGGTCTAAAAATCAAATGTTGCTCCTTCCTTTAAAAGCCCTGCGGTGCACCCAAACTGTTGATTTTCACCACATCTGAGGTATCCGTGTTCTCAGGAGAAATTGCCCAACAGATTGTATTGTGCATTTTCTTCTGTTACCTTTGTGAAAATAAAATATTTGTGGTTGCAGCAACAATTTTGTGGTAAAAAAAAAATATTTTTATTTTCACAGCTCAACGTCATAAAATTCTGTGAAGCACCTGGTGGTTCAAGTTGCTCAATAAACATCTGGAAAAATGTATTGAGGGGTCTAGTTTCCAAAATGGAGTCACTTGTGGGGAAGAACCATTATCTAGGCACCTCAGGGGCTCTCCAAATATACAGACAAAAAAGAATTTTAAATTTCAGCCTACCGTCATATCTATAGTACTCCTCAGTTCCTGAAGCACGGAAACAACCAGGGCATGGACTCCCAGAGGTAAGTAGCTTCAGACACCATAAGACAATAATCCAGCACCAGGGAAAAAAGGCTTCATCATAAATTAAAATTTAACTTTTATTGGATCCCATATTAAAATCCATAGAGAGATATATTAAAATTCTAGGAAACCTGATATGTTTTGAATATAACAAATTTGATCCTTACTCATATGTAACTGTGCCGCCCCCACGCCAGCAGTCGTGCTGCTCAGATCCGGATCTGCGGTATGGCTTGTGGGACTCTACCGGACCCGGTGGTCACGCGGATGCTTTAGAATAAAAAGGGGACGTATTTGTACGGGTGTCGTTGAAAACTGTCTGTGACGCCACCCACGGTGTGTGGTGAGATGTAGCACCACCGCTGCTGCTGTGGGACTCCCGGGGGCGATGGGCTGGCAGCTGGATGGTAACCCCTCCGTGGGCAGGGATGGATGCTCCGGGGCCCAATGTCTCTGTACAGGGGATAACGGCAGGGGCCGGCGCACCCGGTCAGACCGAGGATGTTATTCATAGTTGAATAAATCACACAAGCCCTTTGGTAAACCAAGGTGATGGTCGCCAGTTACCGCAGACGGGTGTATCTGGTCCCACACCCGGGCTGGTGGTCAATGCCCCTTTCCTCTGCACTTTGTGTTTTCTGTGGTGGACTTCCCGGTGTGTAATGCAGGATTCCGCTCCCGGTCCTTTTGTTGAAAGCCGTGCCCGTCAGACGCTGACCCTTGGGATCTACCAGGCCCTGGTGGATGCCCTATCCCTCTCTGTGGGTGGTTGTCTACTTTTCAGGACTTAGGTTGTGACAGAACCTATAATCCTGCCCTCAATTGGTTAATTAGCTAGGCCGTTGGTTTCGGTCCTGGCTTCAGGGTCCAAGTACCCCCTTGTGTGCACGGTTTCCGGGTCGGTTCTCTGGTGTCTGTACCGGTGGGCTACAACCCTGCCCCGGTCCACCTTGGATCTCCGGCAGCTGTCTCTTCGTCTCCTGCTGGCGCTGACCACTGTCTTCCACCTAGCCAATGTGTCAGGGCTCTGACCCTGGCACCTGTCAGCTTCACCTCCAAACTCACTGACTTCCAAAACTTAACTTTTCCACTCCCTGAGCTTAACTGACTGTTTTCCCGCCCCGAGCTCTCCAGACCCCTAGGTGGGTGTTTTCCTTCTGCCCGGTCCCGCCCACTGGTGTGTCTGTCCTTCCCTAAGGGGGGTGACTAGGATTTTATCGTCTGGTTTAACCCTGTGTAGGAGCGGTGTTATGCCTACTCTGTGTGACTACCTGGTTTTGCCAGGGCGTTACATAACCTGGACTAGTGTAAGAGACCTAATATAACTTTCATTTAGAGGAAGGAAAACTCCACAACTAGAACCACCGAAAACCAATCAATCAAGTCAGGATAATCAGGGAGGGATAGTATTTGATTCACATTAGTTCTCAAGTTCACTCAAAATAAATTGTTCTAATATAGACTCTGATTAAATATCACAAAGACACATAGTGTGATCATAATTCAGATATTACCTATACCTTATACCACTGTCCCTCCCTGATTATTCTGACTTGATTGATTGGTTTTCGGTGGTTCTAGTTGTGGTGTTTTCCTTCCTCTAAGGCCTCTTTCACACATTCGTGAAAAACCACGCACGTTTTTCACGGACATGTCACAGGTGCGTTTTGCCCTCTGTGAGCCGTGTTTATGGCCTACGTGTATTCTCCGTGTGTTATCCGTAATAACACACGGAGAACGGGAACTTTCTGCTCACCGGTCCCTGGCGTCGCTGTCCGTGGTGCTGATCTTCGGTCTCTGGTCCTGCCAACTCCCCGCTGCTGCAGCTTCCGGCCGCAGTGAAGTGAATATTCAATGAGCATAATGAGCGGCGGTCGGAAGCAAGTGACAGCAGTGGCAGAGACAGGAGGGCTGGAGAAGGTGAGTAAAGTTTTTTTTTTTTTTTTTTTAATTTCTCAAACATGTGTTTTCTCTGGCGCGTGTCACACGGAACACCTCCGTGTGGTCCGTTTGCGTTCCGTGTGACACCCGTGATGCCGGAGAAAAATGGACAAGTTGACGTGTGGAACACACGGACACACGTATGCTACACACGGTCCATGGCAGAACACGCACGTGAGCGCAGACCCATTTATTTTAATGGGTCTACGTGTGCCCGTGTCGTGCCCGTGTGTTGATGGGTCTACGTGTGCCCGTGTCTGTACGTGACGAAAAGGACCAAACATGTACCGGAGACAAGGACGTGTGAAAGAGGCCTAAATGAAAGTTATAGAAGAAAAAAGAAGTCCAGCGCAGTCCTCAGAGTGTGTCTTTAAAATATTCCACGTTTTATTTCAAATATCCATAAAAATTCATATACAAAGCGGTCAGCAGGGAAAATAAGTGCTTACAGAAACCCCATAGAACTACGCGTTTCGACACATAGTCTTACTCATGTTCAAATGAGGGGAGAGTGTCGGTTTCCTAAATGGTGTGGCTCACACCCACTCTGATTGCATGCACATGCAACATTTTCCTCTGGTTCACAACCAAGATGAAATAGAGAATAATTGCGGATGCGATTTTTTAGTAAACAGAGGAGAGAAAAATAGTGAAACAGTTTGTTAAAAAAGAGGAAAAAACATCTGAAGATTAGCGTCAGTGTGAAACATAAAATCTGAATAAAATACATGATGTAATCATGTATGATTGAAAAATACACGGATAAATTTTCATGTCCAAAAGTTGCAAGGTACTATGTATATTATATTATATTAATGGATAAAGGTTAATAATATGCTCATATAAATAGGCATGTATATATCAAATATCATAGACCCTTGTTAAAGAGTGTAAAATATATCCGTGGTATTAGATCCAAAATCACATGTAATCATATAAATTTATATTATTAACGGAAGATAGCAGCTTATCTATGAATTCCTTATACAGTAATGGTAGCAGGTATTAAACCCCCCAAAGAGCAAGAATATATATGGAAAAATGGCACCAATCAAGTTTATAATTATTCATTATTTTTATATTAAGTTTATATTACCCAGAGAGAGCCTTCAGTATATTTTATGTCATCCTGATTATTATGTCAGATTAAATCCAATATAGTGTCTAATAAGATAAGCTATCCTTTCCCATATATTTTATCATTATTGTGATATGATTGTTCCAATATTAAGATAGTATTGATTTTAATTATTATTATTATTATTTATATCTTTGTTTTATTATCATCACAATTTTAATGACATATCAAACAAATATATATTTTGGTGTTCATAATAGTTGTTCTATATACAATCTTTCAATCTAGTATATCATATAGCAACTGCAATTATTGGCAAAATCAGCATCCCAAACTTGATTCCAATGGAATTTAATTTTTTATTTTTTAATTATTTTTTAAATTATTTTTTAAAAGTCATTATTAATTTTTATATATATTGGGAAATTATTGCATGTAATTAGATGGAAAAGAAAACAACCAAGTATTATTTCGACTTGATAATTTAAGAATGGAAAGGGCAAAGTGAGTTCACATTATCTCCAGACAACATATTAGAAGAAATAATGGTGGTACATCCAGACGATCTCAGGGAAAAAATTAATAATGTGAAATAAGATCTTGACGATTGTTCATGCCAAAAGGTATCCTTGTTTCTAGCGTGAGGATCCAGTATGTTTCCCTATTAAGGAGTTTTCTCCTATGGTCCCCACCCCTGATAGGTTTATACACCTTCTCAATACCAAGGAATCTAAAGTAACGGAGATCGCCTGCATGTACCGTCTGAAAATGTCTAGAAGCAGCTGATACGGAAACAGCCTGAAAATTAGTCGCATCTGAAAGGTGCCGTCTTATTCTAGTTTTTAGCGGACCCGTGGTGCATCCTGTATATTGAATATTGCATGCTGTACATACAATAAGGTAAACGACATAGTTGGTATTACAGTTAATGAATTCGTTAATTTTAAATTCTTTGGAATTTTTGATTTAATTAAATGTCCGGCTTTTTAATGTATAATTGCAAGCTTTACACTTTGTAGCTCCAGACTTGAAAAATCGCTTTAGATCCAGCCAACCACCACTATTATGTTTTTTGTTTTCTATACTGGTATAGAGGCTGGGGGATAAGAGATTGCCAAATGTGGGCGCTTTTCTGGCCAAGTAACCAATTCCTCCCTGAATTATGTTCTTTAATTTTAAATCTTCATTCAAAATGGGAAGGTATTTTTTTATAATATTAACGATTTGAGGAAACTGATTACTGTAATTAGTTACAAAATTAATGTTATTGTTATATTTATTATTGTTTTTATTTTTGTTATTTTTATTGTTGAAAAGTAAATCATTCCTATCCATTTTTTTCACAATATTTTTGGCCCTATTCAAAATCCAATTATGGTATCCCCTACTGCTCAGTCTGTCACAAACTTTATTTTCTTCAATAAGATAATCTTCATGGTCAGTACAATTTCTCCTGATGCGGATCAGCTCTCCCACAGGTATATTAATTTTTGTGTGAAATGTGTGACAAGAATTAGCTGTCAATATAGAGTTACAGGCTGTAGGTTTTCTGTATGGGGTCACAATCAGTTGATTGGTGATTCCTACTGATAGTGTTATATCCAAAAAATGTATTTTTGTATCATGGGATTGTGTTGTAAATTTTAAATTATATTCATTTTCATTGATGTAACTAGAAAATTTGGTGATTTCATCCAGTGAGCCAACCCAAATCAGCAGCATATCATCCAGGTAGCGTCCGTACCAGTGGATGTTGCCGCTGAATGGGTTGGTATCGCTGTACAAAATGAAAGCTATATTATGTCTCTCACACTAGTCCAGGTTACCTATGAGTAAGGATCAAATTTGTTAGATCCGAAACATGTCAGGTTTCCTAGAATTTTAATATATCTGTCTATGGATTTTAATACGGGATCCAATAAAAGTTAAATTTTAATTGATGATGAAGCTTTTTTTCCCTGGTGCTGGATTATTGTCTTATGGTGTCTGAAGCTCTCCAAACATAACATGGCTTTCGCTATCCATTCCAGACAATTTTGCGCCCTACAATTCAAATAACTATTTTTTCCTTCCGAGCCTTGCTGTGCACCCAAACAGTTAATTTCTACCACATATTGGGTTTCAACGTACCCAGGAGAAATTGCACAACAAATTGGATTTTGCATTTTTTGCTTTGTGAAAATGCTAAATTTGGAGCTAAAGTAACATTTTTGTGGGAAAAAGTAAAATTTTATTTTTTTCCTCCCTTATTACTTTAGTTATTGTGAAGCATCTGAAGGGTTGATAAACTTCTTAGATATGGTTTGAGCAGTGTGAGGTGTGAAGTTTTTAGAATGGGGTCACATTTGGGCATTTTCTGTCACATAGGCCTCTCAAAGTCACTTCACATGTGATGTGGTACCAAAAAAAAAAAGATTGTTGTAATTTTTTTAATTGTATTGGAAAATGAAAAATTGCTGATAAACTCTGAACCATTCTAACTTCCTAACAAAAAATAAGTTACAGTTGCTGTTACTGTTGGGATTGCTTGTATAGACAAGTTATCAGCCATCATAATCTTATGTATATGTATTATGTGGCGCCCCTGAGGCTCTGGTCTCCATAGGGTACTGCACCCCAATTAGGGTGCGGTATGTATCTTAGGTAAGGGGGGGGTTAATCACCGGTGTTCCACATTCATACAAACAGCTCAGGATCCTTCACACAGAGTGGGTTGTCTCAGGGTAGGCAGGGGGTTGTCATACGAACATGGACTTCCCGGTCACTGAAGGCAGCCACCTGTGGGGCAGGTTACACTTAGAATAGAAATAGGCACAACACACGCACCTCGAGAACAGACCCGTCAGGACCATAGTTCTGGCAAGAAATCTCTGGAAAACTTGGACTTTACTGGGCCCAGGGGCTTGGAGCAGGAGCTCAGCCAGGGTACCTAACTGAACTGAGGAAGGGGACACCCTAGAAATAGGACTCTCACTCCTTGTCTCCTACTACACCGGTGGTGGCCCCTTACCGGACCTGGGATAGACCGGAGCCCATCCCGGCAGTGACCAGTGTGACCAGGCTGGCAGCCATAGTTGTGAATAAACTACACCCTGACCCCGCAGAGACTGTGTTGGCTCATCCTTACCGGCACCGACGCCCAACGCTTAGGTGCCAACAGCCATTAAAACCCTCATCATCCACCCGGGTCCCGCGTGGGGAGTGACACCATCCCGGCTGCCTTAAACACCTGCCCCGGAGAGGAACCCTGCAGCAGTGGCTACTACTGGCTGCATACCACAGGTGGCGTGATGACATACTTTTCCCAATACCCCGCTTCCCCCACCATTTAACTATACGCTTTGGGGCAACGGAACTGGGCAAGGCCACCTCGTGACAACACCTGACCCGATCTGAAATGGTCCAGTGATGAGTAGGCTGACTGCCTGCCCCGTGGGGCGCTACGTATAGATGCAAAATGAATGACAAGAAAGGCTAATTACACACAATTCCAATTAGATAACAAGGCTAGATAAATTACAGCTTTGTTCTTATTCTGCTATTCATCCTTTAAAAAAAAACTTTGAGGACTTCCTGCTGAGGAGTCAATGAGCTTGGAGTATGTGTTAAAAGGTACCAGTGAAAAGGATAACATTTCAATCTGCTCACCTCTTCTGTATGACTGGAGGAGTAAGTCACAGAATATATGTTCACTACATAAAACAGTTATGAATCCTATGCCTCTAGTCAGGGCAAAATGTTGTCAATGCCAGTGGTATCAAAATGTATGGCATCACTCATGAATGAAGGGAATCATCTATCATCAATCTATCTATCTATCTATCTATCTAGGGGCGTAACTACCGCGGTCGCAGAGGTCACCATTGCGACGGGGTCTGGCAGGTTTGGGGCCTACGGCCACCTGGCATATTACTCAGCTCCTTTCAGAAGCTTCGCTGATCTGTCGCAGACCACGTGGTCGCTATATGACCCGTTGCCGCTGCCGCTGACACCGGGCCCCCTCCCCCGTCATCCCGCACAGCAATGATGAAGCATAGAGCGTCCGGTTCCGCTCTATGCATCATCATTCTCCCCAGTGTCTGTGCGGTGACGTCACTCCTGTGCGACTGCTGTACTGAGTCATGCAGAGCGCAGGGTGGAAGGATGATGATCAGAGCAGTGGGGGAACAAGGAAAGGTGAGGACGGAGCAGCGGTGGAAGGAGGAGAGAATTGAGGATGGAGCAGTGGGGGGACTTGTTGTTTTCTTTATATAAATTAGTGAGTACACAGTGGCCAGAGGCCTGGGGGGGTTGCATTATACATGGAGGACTGGGGAGGCTGGCTGCATTATTATACATGGAGGCCTGGGGAGGCTGGCTGCATTATTATACATGGAGGCTTGGGGAGGCTGGCTGCATTTTTATACATGGAGGCCTGGGGGGCTGCATTATATAAGGAGGTCTATGGGGCTGCATGATAAACATGAAGGACATCTTATAAGTGGACTATAGGGGTGTAGTATACATGGAGGTCTAGGGGGCTGCCTTATACAACATGAAGCACACCTTATATATGGAATAGGGGTGCATTAGACATCGCAGAGTATGGGGTTACACAATACAAGATGAAGGACACCTTATACATGGAATATAGGGGTGCATTATACATGGAGTATGGGGCTGCATAATACTATATGAAGTTTTATGGGTTTGCATTCTAATACATATAGGACTATGGGGGCTATATTGTAACATATGGAGGACTATGGAGCCTACCTTATACATGGACTATGGGGGCGTATTATAAAACATGGAGGCCTATGTGGTACAGTATAATATATGGAGAACTATGGGGTGAATTATAATATATGGAGAATTATGGGGTGAATTATAATACATGGAGAACTATGGGAAATTCATTATAATAATTGGAGGGCTATGAGGGCTACTTTATACATAGAGGACTATGGTGGTGCATTATAATATATGGAGGACTATGTAGTGCAGTATAATATAATATATGGAGTACTATGGGGTGAATTATAATATATGGAGAATTATGGGGTGAATTATAATACATGGAGAACTATGGGAAATTCATTATAATAATTGGAGAGCTATGAGGGCTGCTTTAAACATGGAGGACTATGGGGGTGCATTATAATATATAGAGGACTATGTGGTGCAGTATAATATATGGCGTACTATAGGATGAATTATACATGGAAAATTATGGGAAATGCATTATAATACATGGAGAACTATGGAGGCTCATTCTAATATATGAAGGGTTATGTTGGACCCTTTATACTATATGGATGGCTATGTGGGGGCCATTATAGTATTTGGAGAACTATATACAAGGGGGGACAAAGATACAAGCAGGGGTGGGAACATTTTTTGCTGAGGGAAAAAAGGCTCTTTTCCTCAGCACCCACCTTTCCCATGCTCTGCTATACATCTTCTCTCAGCACCCAGCTTTCCCATGCTCTGAAATAGCAAAGCTGGGTGCTGAGGGAAAGATATATAGCAGAACATGGGGAAGCTGGGTACCGAAGACAAGATGGATATCAGAACATAGGAAAACTGGGTGCTGATAGAGGGATTTCATATCATGGGAAACCTGGGTGCTGAGGGTAAGAGCCAAGTGTCAGAGTCATTATCACGTAGCCCGAGTGTCAGTGTCATTATCCCGTACCCCAAGTGTCGGTGTATGTGGAGAGGGGGGGCCCAGGTTGGTGTGAATTTTGAACCGTGGCCCATAAAACTCTAGTTACGCCACTGTATCTATCTAGCTATCTATCAATATATCTATCTATCTATCTATCTATCTATCTTTCTGCCGCTATGTCAATTTGTTACTGAAATATAGCTACAATATGGTTTGATTTGCTCCATGATATAAGGCATTTTTATACAAGGGCCAGTGGACAGGAAATTTGACACTAAGGCTATGTTCGCACGTTGCGTTTTTTACCGCGTTTCTGCAGCGTTTTTGGCAGCAGCGTTTTTGCGCAAAAACGCATGCGTTTTTGATTTCCAGCAAAGTCTATGGAAAAAGCAGAAATCCTGTCTGCACTTTGCTTTTTGTTCAGCAGCGTTTAATTTGCATATTTGTGGTCAAAAACCATGCTGAAAAAGAAGCAGCATGTCAGTTGTTTTTGCCATTTCTGCAGCGTTTCCTTAACATTGGAGTCAATGAGAAATGGCAAAAAGCAACCAAAATCACAATTCCAGCGTTTTTCATGCTTTTTACCTGCTTTTCAACTGCGTTTTTGGCTCCAAAAACGCATGCTTTTCTGGCCAAAAATTAATGGGTTCTAATGTTCCTTTACACACACACACAATAACCGAAAATTTAAATGTTAAAAAATAATAAACTTTAGCTATTTTTCTGTTTAAAATGTGCATAACCACTATTATTACATTAAAATTGATAATTTCCCATATAATTTTATTAAAAGATAATTTTATACTTTTTTTCTCTTTTTTCATTCTTTTTGACTAATTCAACTTTATTTCTCAGTGTCTTGATCTCAAAAACGCATCTGCAGAAACGCAGGTGAAAACGCAGGCAAAAAGCGCTAAAAACGCACTAAAAACGCGGTAAAAACGCATGCGTTTTTAGCGCTAAAAAATGGTCAAAAGCCATTTGGTCAAAAACCAAGGGAAGGAAAACGTGCAGAATAAACTGCAGGTACACCGACGCAACGTGCGAACATAGCCTTAGAGGACACTAAGGCTGGCACTCACCAGTTGGGTGGAACGGGTGTTGAGGCAGAACAATACCGCACCATCCACTCACCAGTGTAGATCAGGGCGACTCCTACTACACTTAAGGCCACTTTACACACAGAGATAAATCTTTGGCAGATCTGTGGTTGCAGTGAAATCATGGACATATTGTTCCATTTGTACACAGCCACAAACCTGGCACTGATTGTCCACAATTTCACTGCAATCACAGATCTGCCGCAGATTTATCTCTGTCTGTGACAGGGCCTTTACAGTCACAGCCAACTTCAAAGTGTTGTACAGGAATGTAGAGTGTAATGAGAGTGGTATCAAGCAGGTGAAGAAAAGGAAGATTTATCTGCTTAATAAACTTTTCTTCAATAGCATGTTAGGCATTTTCTCACCTGCATGTCAGTAAGGAAATTAGTTGAGGTTACACAGACAGCCAAGAAACCTTATGGTAGTTGCGGTCATATTGTGACTGCAAGTGTTAGAGCAGCTTTTTCCTGGGAATTTTGTGTATTCAAACTAGCTGTTGTCTTTTGTCACGCTACAAGATGGAGGGCAGAGATAGAAGACCCACTGCTCCCAGACCAGAACCAGAATTTCCCCATAAAGGCATGACTAAGTGCTCATCCAGTCTTAACGGTAGCCTATAATAGTGAGGTTGGACTTGGCTGACGATAGGCACCAGGTACCACTCCGAGGCAGTTCTTGGTTGACGCATTCCACCTAGGGGCTGGTCTGCACAAAAGTGACAGGAGGATAGCTTTATGAGACAGTGCTTTAAACAGTTGAGTCTTGCATATATCCGATACAGAGCTTAGGATTGATGGCTATTAATATTGCTGAAGGTGCAAATCAGATCTACTAAGAACTCATGAGGTTCCAACACTTGAGAGTTTGAACATTGAAGGCATCGGTAGCTAAGACCAGCAGGAAAGCACACATCTGTGAGGGAGACACCAAGATGAGAAACAGAGAACATCCTGTAGCTAAGACTGGAAAAAGACCTCAGCTACCATGTTTCTCAGAAAATAAGACCTAGCAGGAATTTTCAGGGATGCTTACATATAAGACATCCCCTTAAAATAAGACCTAGCTGTGGTCAATAATGAAGTGTCATGCAGCGGTAAAAAAGTTAAAGACACTGCAGGACACTTCATTATAGACAGCGGGCACCCCCTAAAGAAAGAATAAAAAAGAGAGAAGACCCCCGATCATACTCACCAGACACCGGAGCAGGTGGGCGCATCAAGGTCCTGCGGCGGAACACACACACACACATCAGATCACATAAACACACTATAGATCGCATCCACACACTCACCACATCCAGCAATATCGCTTGGTTCTCGGCGGCAATACTGTGCAGTGCAGTGACCTTCCAGGACCTGCCAGAAGATCACATGGCCGGAAGCATGTGGTATCTCCGGATGTTGTGAGTGTGTGCGCGCGTATATGCGATATTGTGAGTGTGTGAGTGTATGCGATCGGATGTGTGCGTGTATGGTGTCTGATGTGTGTATGTGAATGTATACGATCAGATCTGTGAGTGTCGGCACGAGGCAGAGGAGAACGGCGTACAGCACAGCTGCTGGGAGTGCCCACAGGAGAGCACAGTGAGGAATGATATGAAAGCTGTGTGTGTGTGTGTGTGTGTGTGTCTGATGTGTGACTGTGTTCTGATGTGTGAGTGCCGGCCAGACACAGGGGAGCACAGCTGCTGGGAGATCACAGGGAGGAATGATGTTGAATGTGATGTGTGTGTGTGTGTGTGTGTGTTTGTGCATATGAGATCTGATATATGCGAGTGTCAGCCAGATGTAGGGAAGCACAGCTGCTGGGAGATCATAGGGAGAAATGATGTGGAATTTGATGTGTGTCTGTATGAGCATGAGCGAGTGTGATGTGATCTATGCGCGTGTCAGCCAGATGCAGGGGAGGCGTGCAGCATACCTGCTGGGAGATCACAGGGAGATCTGGGAGCCATACAGATGCCCGGGGCTGGTAAGTATGACGATCCTGGGAAGGGGGGGTCTGATTCTTGTGGGGGTTAAACTTCCCCCTAACCATGTCTCCTTGAGAATAAGACACCCCCTGAAAATAAGACCTAGTGCTTTTTTCAGGGCAAAAAAAAAATATATAAGACAGTGTCTTATTTTTGGGGAAACAGGGTACATCTCTGGGGTCATGGATATGAAGTACATTACTATGTAAAACTATGTAAAAGTAAGAATGCTTTCTAAAATAGAAGTGTTAATGGTATATTAGTATCAATTAAGAAAAAAGGTGAATGAATAAAAACAAAATCAATATCAAACTAATTTCGATGTGGCCACATTTTGCCTTCAAAAGGAGCATCAGAGCACCAATTCTTCTAGGCACACTTGAACACAGTTTTTGAAGAAACTCAGCAAGCAAGATGTTCCAATCGTCTTGCAGAATGAACCAAAGATCTTCTGTGGATGTAGGCATCCTCAAATCCTTCTGTCTCTTCATGTAATCCTAAAAAAATATTTAAAAGAACTGAAGTCCTCAGTGGTTGATACCTTTTAATAGCTAACTGAAAAGATGGTAATAATAGCAAGCTTTCGAGACTCTCAGGTCTCTTCTTCAGGCTCAGTTCTTCAGGCTAATCCTAGACAGACTGAATGATGTTTAGATAAGGGCTCTGTGAGGACCATCTCTTCCAGGACTCCTTCTCCTTCTGTACGCTGATGGTAATTCTTAATTAAAATGGCTGTATGTTTGACATTATTGTTTTGCTGCAGAAAACATTTTATAATGTTTGAAAGCCTCAATAAACTCAGTATGAACACACAATAGCAAAATGCTTCAGGAAACGTTAACAAAACGCTTCAAAATAAATAAAAAATATGCCAGCACTTTATGAAACTGTTTCTGCCTCATCAATTTTTCCTGCCTGAAAAAAAAAAGTGGCCCAAGACTCTTGATAGGTTCCCATTAATCAAGACTCTCCAATATGTAACTTACATGCAAAATGATTGCAAATGTGTTAGTACCGTAGAACCAAAAAATCATTGTCCAACTCCAATTTGTTCTTCAAAATTAATGGCTATGTATTAGTAATAATTTAATTTGTAATTTTTAAGCTAAAAGTGTGAAACATGTAAAATCCCCTTTAAAGATAATATTCCCTCCCTGGCTCTTTTCAGAAACAGACTAAACTGAGCTTGTCTCCGCTTTGCTGCATGTTCCCTGTGAGCTCTCCTATGGTGATGTGACAGACTACACGTACCTCGCTCATGCTGTTTCAGGGAAATTTCGTCTGGGGGGAGATGTGTGCTTTTGGGCTGAAAGCTGCATTTTGATTTATAAAATTCAAGTGTCTCTTTTACACCATGTTACATATTTGACTCAAGCAACTCACTAAACCTAAATAATTCCAGATAATTTTTTACAAATTTTTCATCATTAACTAAGGAAACTACTTTGTATATAATCTTCCCTTTAAACGCTTCTCTTTTCATAGGAAGCCTTAGCTGAAATTTCAGCATTAAATGTAGCATTTCTGAATAGTTTAAATATAAATTTTTTGTCATTGGGGATTTCTGGTTCTGAGAAGTTTGCACTCAGTTATTCTGATGTGTTCTTGGTTATGGCCAGTGGCTAAAATGACATTTTGCAATCCCTGAGGAACGTTTAAGAAGTGTTACAGGAAATTAAAAAGGGGCAGACGTTTCAGCAGAACTATAATGGTTCTTACTTTACCACCTCCTAAATCAACTTCAAAAACAACCATGGAAAAAAAGTCCAACTGAGTGGATAATAGGATAAATTAAGTATTCATTATAAATGCATAATTACCTAATATGTCTGCAGAAAAGCTGTGGCTCATTATCTACATTATAGTACATGTGTAGCCCATGAATCAGCATGAAGAAAATAATAGCGGTGAGGTGAATGTATAATACATATAATCAGATGGAAAAACTGCAGGTAGATTAGAACATTGTGTGCTGCATGTCGCTTATGTTTGTATACTTCTTATGCAAGAATGTCATTATCCACAGCCTGTGCTGGCGGTGATGGGATTTCCATGCCCTGATTTGCATGACCCAGTTTTTATCGCGTGACATGGGTAATGATCTGATGAGCTGGTCTGAATCACCTTCCACTGTGAGGGAATCAATAGGTTTCTATTCTAGGACTGGACCCAAAGCGACACTGATAGACAAAAATAGATGTCATCCATGGATATCTATTGTGTATGATTCACAGTGGGTAACTGATATTCAATGAAGAAATATGAAAAATCACAGTAATTGAAGTACATTTATGTCTGTCCCTTTTAGTTTATTAGCATGTCTCGAAAAACAGGTAACAGAAAATAATATAATTTATAATTAACTCCTTCATGCGCCGATACTCTAATAATATGTAGCATATAATGTTCTGACAATTGATAGTGACATTTTGATTGCTGTATGAAAACATAAAGCTGCTCCCCCAGATTATCTCCACTGCTTCATATATTAAGCAAAGTTATAGCACGTCTATATGAAATGCACTATGGAGAAATAAGAGCGTCCTGTCCCTTTAAATTCTGTGTTCCATGACACTGGTCAGCAACCAATAAGATTGCTGGATTTGAAAAAATAAACACAAACAAACTGTTAGTCCTCCTCTGTCTGTTGCAGACAGTGACCAGTGGAGTTGGATGTCGGTGAGTAGCTGCCATCACATCACCTGATGGACCTGACACTGATTTATCTCATCTCGATGCTTCATTCCTGTTATCTGGAATCCGCTGATGATTTTATCATTTCACCTAAACTCAAAATAGGCGAAAACATCGGGCAGAGCAGAGAATTCTGCCACAACAGCTGCTGTCACCAGAAACTAGGGGGCGCTATCAGTGTAATCTGTATTTACTGGTGCACTGTGCTCCCCCTAGTGGCTGCAGGAAAGCAGAATTTTATGTTTAGGTTACACAGGACACTGCTGCCGGTATTATTTATTGGGGCATTATTTACCACTAATGTCAGTGCGATTAGTGACCTCGCACCGTTATTGGGGGTCAGGCTCTATGTGCTGGTAATGAAGACACTTTCGCTGCCATTTTTGTGTGGTTACCTGTATTTATTTGCATGAAGAACATAGAAATCCATGTATTCCATATATCTTTATATATGGGCCCCAGTATAATCCAATGTACAATGTTTTGCATATGGTATTACCTATACTGGAGACTACAAACACCCAGTATAGACTTGATTTGATCATGTTGCCTCCATGTATGGGTGTAATGGGGTCCGATGCCTGGGTGGACGCTCACTATGAATATGTGTGGGAAGTTGCAGTGTTTGTGTCTTTATCAGATCTGTGACTAAATCTTTTTTGGATTTACAGATTTTCCAACGGATTCTACAATTCAGGACATTTACAGGATGGCAGCGAGCCGCAGCTCTCTGGAGGTCCGCAGCTTTATTATACAAGGACTCGTCCTATTGTCCATCCCTGATGAGTGATAACTAGACACTCACCGGATTCCGTTTTCTTTAGGACTCCTACCGCCGCTAGTAATGCGTCTTCGGTTCTGGACACGTCTCATGTCATATTACCATTTTATATAATAGAATTTCCAGTTAATCTGAGAATAAAGTGTCATTTCTATAATCCAGCATTTAATAATCCAGAACATGTATTCGTCCAGCACATTGTAAATTGAGCAGAAAGTCAGTTCGAAAATAGTTTTCCATAGTAATTTGTGTGATTTTCTGTGCACAGAATCATTCAGAATCCAGCAGGTCACGGTGATTTGAGTTAATGGAATTTTCCTGTAATTTCAAGGGGTACGTCTCACATAGCGAGATCGCTGCTGAGTCACAGGTTTCGTGACGTACCAGGGACCTCATCAGCGATCTCGCTGTGTGTGACGCTAAGCAGCGACCTGGCCCCTGCTGTGAAATCGCTGATCGTTACACACTGTTCTGGTTCATTTTTTGGTCCTTGGCTCCCGCTGTGCAACACGCATCGGCATGTTTGACTGCGGGAGACCAATGAGCACCGTCTCTGTGTAAGCAGCGTACGCTGGTAACCAGGGTAAATATCGCACTTTGCTTAGTTACTCGATATTTACCCTGGCTGCGTGTGCAGGGAGCCAGCGCTGGCAGTCTGTAAGCAGCGTACGCTGGTAACCAGGGTAAAAATCGGGTAACTAAGCAAAGCGCTTTGCTTGGTTAACCGATATTTACCCTGGTTACCAGCGTACTCCGCTTACAGACTGCCAGCGCTGGCTCCCTGCACACGCAGCCAGGGTAAATATCGGGTAACTAAGCAAAGCGCTTTGCTTAGTAACCCGATGTGTACCCTAGCTATGTATACAGGGAGCCAGGGCTGGCAGCCTGTAAGCGGTGTACGCTGGTAACCAGGGAAAATATCGGGTAACCAAGCAAAGTGCTTTGCTTAGTTACCCGATATTTACCCTGGTTACCAAGCGCAGCATTGTTACACGTGGTGGCTGGTCGCTGGTGAGATCTCGCTCACCAGCGACCATGTAGCGACGCACCAACGATCCCTGCCAGGTCGGATCGTTGGTGCATCGCAACGTGTGACGAGACCCTAAGGGTCTGATGCTTTCTGGACATTGTATGATTGATCCCATTATCTGGTTGTGTTTTCTCTCCAACTTGTCCCAGCACCAAGGAGGAGGCAGAAGATCAACTTCTCATCTACTGCACCAGATTCCTCCAATCACCGATCTTGAAGATAGAGGTGACTGATCACACCGCATAATTATGTCCTCATGTTCTGTCCATAGATGTAAAGGAACGTCTCAATATGCAATTAACTGACCCTTCTTTTCTTAGCACCTGATGCCAACCAACTGCGAAGCCCAGGAAAAATATCTGCCGTTTCCTTTATAAGAAAAAAGACCTGAGCCGCCATCAAGAGCAGAAGAGCAGAATGAAGAGGTTGAAGATGAGAAAGAAGACACTAATAAGAAAAAATGAAATCATTCAGGAATTAAATGAAGAATGGTGCAAAATACAACAACAAGCGTTTAAAACCAGCTGGCAAAGAGACAACGAGTTCAGAAACAGCCGGCAAAGAGACGAGTTCAGTACCAGCCAACATGGAGTCAATGGGTTCAGAACCAGCCGGTACAGAGTCAACAAGTTCAGAACCACCCGGCAAAGAGAAAACAAGTTCAGAACCAGCCGGCGCAGAGTCAACGAGTTCAGAGCCAGCAGGCAAAGAGACAGCGAGTTCAGAACCAGCCAGCAGAGAGTCAACGAGTTCAGAACTAGCCGACACTTAGTCAACCAGTTCAGAACCAGCTGGCATGGAGACAATGAGTTGAGAACCAGCTGGCACTTAGTCAACGAGTTCAGAACCAGCTTCCACCCAGTCAACAAGTTCAGAACCAGCTGTCACTGAGTCAAAGAAGTCAGAACCAGCTGGCACAGATTCAATGAGTTCAGAACCAGCTGGCACAGATTCAAATGAATTCAGCACCAGCCGGCATAGAGTCAACATGTTCAGAACCAGCTGGCATAGAGTCAACAAGTTCAGAACCAGCTGTCACTGAGTCAAAGAAGTCAGAACCAGCTGGCACAGATTCAATGAGTTCAGAACCAGCTGGCACAGATTCAAATGAATTCAGCACCAGCCGGCACAGAGTCAACATGTTCAGAACCAGCTGGCATAGAGTCAACAAGTTCAGAACCAGCCAGCACAGAGTTAACAAGTTCAGAAGCAGCTGGCACAGAGTTAACAAGTTCAGAACCAGCCGGCACAGAGAGAGATGATCCACCAGCAGTCCATGTTCAAATACATCAGCTGCAACCTCAGAGGAATAAGAAACACCATGTGGAACATCCTCCTCAAAACGATGAGATGCTGATGGACTGTGTGGCCCCAACATACAAGCTGTAAGAACATCAACAGCATCAAATGTAGTAAGTATAATAATAATAATAAAAAACATATAATAGTAATTAATAGCTTTAGAAATAGGTTAAAATTGTGGTAAAAACATTAAAAAGACATATAGGTAGAGCAGTCATTTAGTATCTAATATCATATGAGCAGTAACTCTAACATTAATTGTATAATAATGATAATTAGAGCGATAAAAATAATCTCAGCAGGTTTGATCCAGGGTTCTCGGACTGATCGCCTTTTCCTGGGGTCAAGAAGGAATTTTTCCCCCTGAGACACAAATTGGCTGAATGTGTCTGGGGTTTTTTTCCTTCCTCTGGATCAACAACTTTAGGAATAGGAATCTAAGGGGTACTTTGGACACTACGACATCACAGGTGCGATGTCGGTGGGGTCAAATTGAAAGTGATGCACATCCGGCATCGCAGGTGACCTCGTAGTGTGTAAAGCCTAGATGATACGATTAACGAGCGCAAAAGCGTCGTAATCATATCATCGGTGTAGCGTCGGCGTAATCCATAATTACGCTGACGTGATGGTCCGATGTTGTTCCTCGCTCCTGCGGCAGCACACATCGCTGTGTGTCAAGCCGCAGGAGCGAGGAACATCTCCTACCGGCGTCACCGCGGCTTCCGTAGGATATGCGTAGGATATTTTCACAGAGAAAATAGAAAACATCCGCCAAGAGATCAGCTCCCAGCCACCAAGCTTTGTGAATCCCATCCCTCCCCATGTCCCATCCAGCTCACTTTCCACATTTGACCCAGTCACAGAGGAGGAAGTCTCCAGGCTCCTCTCTTCTTCTCATCCTACCACTTGCCCTACTGATCCCTTCCCCTCACACCTTCTCCAGACACTCTCTCCGGTTGTCACCACTCACCTAACAAATCTTCAATCTCTCTCTCTCTTCTGGTATCTTCCCTTCCTCCCTCAAACACTATATCATTACTCCATTATTAAAAAAACCTTCCCTTGATCCGTCCTGCGCAAGCAACTACAGACCAGTCTCCAATCTCTCCTTCATCTCTAAACTCTTGGAGCGCCTGGTCTACTCTCGTCTCACCCACTACCTTTCCGCTCACTCTCTTCTAGATCCTTTACAGTCTGGCTTCCGCCCTTTACACTCAACAGAAACTGCCCTTGTCAAAGTGACCAACGATCTATTTACAGCAAAACGTAACGGTGACCACTCTCTGCTTATTCTTTTTGACCTTTCTGCCGCCTTCGACACTGTTGACCACAGTCTCCTTCTCTCTATGCTCCATTCTATCGGCCTAAAGGACACTGTTCTTTCCTGGTTCTCTTTCTATCTTTCTGGCCGCTCATTCAGCGTATCATTTGCTGGCTCCACATCTTCTCCTCTTCCTCTAACTGTTGGAGTCCCTCAAGGTTCAGTCCTTGGCCCTCTTCTTTTCTCCCTCTACACTGCCCCAATTGGAATGACCATCAGCAGATTTGGCTTCCAGTACCATCTTTATGCTGATGACACACAGTTATACACCTCATCCCCTGAGCTCACCCCAGCTGTACTACAGAACACAAGTGACTGCCTGACTGCAGTTTGCAACATCATGTCTGCTCTCTATCTGAAACTTAACCTTTCCAAAACTGAACTTCTGCTTTTCCCTCCATCTCCCAACCTTCCTAAACCTGACATCTCCCTCTCTGTGTGTGGCACAACGATAAGTCCTAGGCCGCAGGCCCGCTGTCTGGGTGTTATACTTGACACCGATCTCTCCTTTACCTCCCACATACAATCTCTTGCCCGCTCCTGCCGCTTGCACCTCAAGAACATCTCTAAAATCCGCCCTTCTCACAATGGAAACGACAAAAACCCTCACCGTGGCCCTGATCCACTCTCGCCTTGACTACTGTAACTCTCTATTAATTGGCCTCCCCCTAACTAGACTCTCCCCTCTACAGTCCATCCTTAATGCAGCAGCCAGGGTCACCTATCTGGCTAACCGCTACTCGGATGCCTCTGCTCTGTGCCAGTCATTGCACTGGCTGCCCATATATCACAGGATCCAATTCAAACTGCTTGTTCTCACCCACAAAGCTCTCCAGAGTGCAGCACCCCCCTACATCTCCACCCTCCTCTCTGTCTATCATCCCACCCGTTCTCTACGCTCTGCAAATGACTTTCGACTAACATCCACACTAATTCGAACCTCCCACTCCCGAATCCAAGACTTCTTCCGAGCTGCACCAAACCTCTGGAACGCTCTACCCCAAGAAGTTAGGACAAATCACAACTTACTCAGCTTCAGACGCTCCCTAAAAACGCATCTGTTTAGGGCGGCCTATCAAACTCCCTAGCCAAACTAATTTCACCTAATCCCTCTACAACGTCTCAGAACATAACCCCACATCAAACTCCATGGCACCCAAATGCATCTCAAGGCTCTGGCCAACTGGTCCAGGAAGCCATTATCTATCCCCCATGAGATGGCTGGATTGTCATTGTAAATAAGCACTTGTACCTTGCCCCTCCCTCCACCTCATTGTAGATTGTAAGCTCTCACGAGCAGGGTTGCCATTTTTCCCTTTAAATATTGTATCTTCTATAATTGTTACTTGTTTGTATATGTTTATGTATATGATATGTATATGTATATGAGCCTCCTGAATTGTAAAGCGCTGCGGAATATGTTGGCGCGATAGAAATAAAGATTATTATTATTATATTATTATATTATATGCGGAAGGGAGAAGGTGGACGGGATGTTTACATCCTGCTCATCTCCGCCCCTCCGCTCCTATTGGCCGCCTGCCGTGTGACATCGCAGTGACGCCGTACGACCCGCCCCCATAATAAGGAGGCGGGTCGCCGGTCAGAGCGACGTCCCAGGACAGGTGAGTCCATGTGAAGCTGCCGTAGCGATAATGTTCGCTACGGCAGCTATCACAAGGATATCGCAGCTGCGACGGGGGTGGGGACTATCGCGCTCGGCATCGCAGCATCGGCTTGCGATGTCGCAGCGTGCAAAGTACCCCTAAGTTATAATTATAGTAAAGTATCAATACAAATGTTAGTAATAATAGTAATAATAAAATAGCAATAATCCAGAGATATCTAGTATAAAATATTACAGAGTAGAATAATAATAATAGAATAGTAATAAGATCAGTAAAATAGCAACAAACTAAAAATAACAAATAATAATAATAATAATAATAATAATATTACCATATGTACCGTAATGACTAGAATAATTAGTATATAATTAATAGGTATTAGGGCATTTGATCCAGGGTCCTCGGGCTGATCGCCTTTTCTCGGGGTTGAGAAGGAATTTTTCCCCCTGAAACAGAAATTGGCTGAATGTGTCCAGGGTTTTTGCCTTCTTCTGGATCAACAGCTTTAGGAATAGGGATCTAATTAATAGTAAATAGAGAAATAAAATAAATATTAGTGCTAATAATCATTATTTAGAAAGAATAAGTTAAAAAGGATAGAAATAGTATTTAAAAAATAATAGTAATAAAATAGTAATACAAATTATATTACATTATTATTATTATTATTATTATTAAGAATATTATAATAATAACATAATACATTATTAGGTACTGTCAGATTTGATCCAGGGTTCTCGGACTGATCGCCTTTTCCAGGGGTCGAGAAGGAATTTTTGCCCTGTGACATGAATTGACTGAATGTGTATGGGATTTTTTGCCTTCTTCTGGATCAACAGGTTTAGGAATAGAGATCTAATTAATAGTAAATAGAGAAATAATAGAAATATTAGTAATAATAATTATAATATCAGAAAGAATAAGTTAAAAAGCATAGAATTAGTTTTTTTTTAAAAATAATAGTAATATAAATTACAATATTACATTATTATTAGGAATAATATAATAATAACAACATAATACATTATTAGGTACCGTCAGATTTGATCCAGGGTTATCGGACTAATCGCCTTTTCCCAGGGTCGAGAAGGAATTTTTCCCTTGACACAAATTGGCTGACTGTGTATAGGGGTTTTTGCCTTCTTCTCGATCAACAATTTTAATTCTAGTGATCTTATAGTACTAGAGTAATGATAGTAATAATAAGTATAATAATATTGTAATAGTAATGAATAGGTTACTAAGATAATAGTAAGAATATCATACATACAATAAATAGGTTAGTGTAGGGGCCATCTGATCAGGTCGCCTTGTCGTTGGCAGATGGGCTTGCACAATTTGCTTAAAATGTGCACTAAGAACCTCACATTTATAAGTATAGTAAATATGGCAGTAATAAAAGGTAGAATATTATAAATATTACTTTGTGTCATCTCCTTTATTTTCCTGCAATAAAGAAAAACAGAAAATCAAACACATTTGGAAACATTTGTCTTTCATTGTAGCAATGAGAAACATGATCTAGATGTTGCCCGCACATACCACTGTGTAGCCCTAATGTAAAGTGTATCAATGGTGGCTGATCAGCCAGTAATTGTGAGTTATGGGAATGATGACTCCAGTTGTTCTCATCTGCATACAATCTTATAGGCAGTGGGATGCACAGTGCACTTACAATGACCAATCATGTCTGATCACGTTGATCGTCCATCATTTAATCGTCTTTCTAGACCGGCCGAAGATCGCACTTCCAGGTGTACAGAATACAGTTGGTACAAATCGATTTGCACGACCCAGTAGATCGGCCATGTCAGTAATCTGTTGCCACTGGACACCCTGAGAACTGTCTCCTTTCTCCGTGGATCTCAGGGCTCTCAGATTACTGATGATTCTCAGATTACTGACAAGCTCAATAGACCGGATCCTCTGAATCGATTCTCTATAACTCTAGCACAGAACAATCATCAGCACAGTCATCTGTCACCCGATAAACAACGTTTTGCTCCTTAGTCGGGTGACTGGCGGCCTATTTATTCAGCCGATAATCTGGAAATATGCTTTCATTTCATTTGTAAATTTGCCTGATTAAGAAGCCTCTGTGCTCCAAAAGCAAATATTTTTTGGACTGTCCGGTAGAGAAAACTTTGTCTGTTTTGGCATAAAAGTATTTACAGTAAGATAAGAAGCACAAACTTTACAGACAAATCAAAGCCCAATGGACACACGTCACCTTGCAGCAGAAATTGGCATAAATATAGCAGATATCTGTATCAGCTGATGGCTGGCGTAGATTTCAGTCATCAGTGTAAACACTGCCTGAGATGCGCTAAATATATCAAGAGTCATCGACCTTTCAACAAATTTGAGACATATTATTCCTCCTTCACAAGTCAGTGATTTTTCTCATACACAAAAAACTGCAGTCTGCTTTCATGGCTTTACTGCAGTAAAATGCTTTGCAGTGCCATAAAGCATTCAACAGTAGTAAAAACAAGATGGCGGCGGCTCCATGCACCGGACATGATCATGGACGGGTGTTTCTTGCAGTCCGCAGGCACATAGACCCCTCGATGATCTCGTCCGCTACACAGGACTGCCACTGCAGGCTGCCGTCATGGCTTTACTGCAATTGAATACTTTGCGCAGTAAAGCATTCAACTGCAGTAAAGCACTGACAGTGGCGGAGGACCCGTGAACCGGCCGCAATCGAGGGGTGCTTCTTGCAGTCTGAAGGCGCATAGACCCCTCGACGATCTTGTCCAGTGCACGGAGCCGCCGCTGCTGTCAGTGCTTTACTGCAGTTGAATGCTTTATGACACAAAGCATTCAACTGCAGTAAAGCCATGACGCATGACGCAGAGGCGGCTTCGTGCACCGGACGAGATCACCGAGGCGTCTGTGTGCCTGCAGACTGCAAGAAGCAGCTAAGGACACCGCAGGAACGGAGGACATATAAGAAGAATTTTTAGAATGGAACCTCACTCGAGTATAGGCCGAGAGGGGCGTTTTCAGCATAAAAAGATGGGCTGAAAAACTCGGCTTATACTTGAGTATATACAGTATTTAATATAAAAAAGTAAATAAAATATTAACAATTATATAGAGAAACAGAATACATTTTAAAACCTTCTTTCAATGTCCTATACTTGGAGAAAAAATCCAACTGCTTTAGGGACATTTCTGGAGTAAGTTACACATCTTTAGTGATGTAACCTATGATGAATTTGATGGGCGGACATGACCACACCTGTTCCTGCCCATGCACTGCGCATCCTATGCTTGTATTGGTGTAGCTGGCCGTTTTGGTGGTGTAGATGCACAATTTCCAAGTTGTGGAAACATTGCAACTTATTAAAGAGAACTAACCACCAGAATTTTGCTATATGAGGTGCAGACAGTGCCATACAGACAGTAAGATGCTGAATCTAAGCATACCTGTTATAAAATGATCCAATGCTTGGTTGATGAAATATCGTGTGCATTAGGGCCGGGGGCGGGCCTTTGTGGGTCGGGTCCTCGGCGTTTATTTCTCCTCCAGCAGTCTCCTGGCTTGCCCCCTTTTCTTTATTTGAATATCACGCCTCACCACCAATGTTGTTGTTGGCGGCATGTGTTCATTGCCACTGGAATTGTGTCTTCAATAAAATGGTGCAATAGTCTGTGGTGAAGACCATGAGTGGCAGAGGCGCACGCACAGATGTAAAAAAAAACCAACTGTGCACATGTGCACATGCCGATGCCTCTCATAGTCTTTACCACAGTTTCTTCAATAAAATGTCGCAGTATATTGCGGTACACACATGCGCAGACTCCGGCGCATGCACCGCCAACAACAGCAATGGCGGCATGATATTCAAATAAATAAATGGAGGCAGGCCAAGAGGACACAGGAGGAGGCATAAACGCTGAGGACCTGACCCACAAAGGCCCGCCACCGATTCACACAATCAAAGTACAGGGCATTTCTGCAACTTTAATTAAAGATATTTCATCAACAAGCATCCGATTTTTCTATAACAGGTATGCCTGCAATCAGCATCCGAGTGCCTGTATAGCACTGGCTTTACCTCACATAGCAAATTTCTGGTGGTTGGTTCTCTTTAAGGTGTTTACACCAGATTTCTGTAAAAAAAACCCCTTACTAAATCTCCCCCTTAGTCTCTATTTCATTAAAACTACCATTTTGTATTGTAGCCTGATGAACAGTGCTTTGGAGCACCTCCTAATTAATTGGCATATCTTTCTAGCATGCATAAACACAATTGATTCCACTTTTTTTGCTTAAATCATGATGACTTTTTTGGCCACACTGGACCTCGCCCCTTCAGGTGGTCAGAACTGGAGTAAAAACATCAAAAGTCTGAACATTTTTGTGCAACTTTTTAGTTACGCAAAAATTTTGCAATATTGCAAGGAGTTTTCTATGATAAGGGCTCATTCAGACAACTGTTCTGCCTGTCGTGTTTAGTTCCTGTTTTTTTGCGGACAGACGGACAGGACCATCTTTTCAATGTCTTTTGTGTAAGATCGGATGGCACACGGAAGCACATCCGTGTGCATCCGATCCTACAAAAAAACACATCGGATGCCGTATGTCCATTCCGTTATTATAGAATGGAATTCTATTCTATTCTGTTCCGTAATAATGGACCATGACTCAATACAAGTCAATGGGTCCGCAAAATCACCGGAAACCACACGGAAGCACTTCCGTGTGACTTCCATCGGGTGCTCTTGCAGTCTGTGTCCCGCTCCCGCGCCAGCCCCGCGGCTACTTGCACTGCAGTGTGCCAGCATTTGCCCGCACTGCAGTGTCAGCAGCTGCCCGCACAGAACTGTGCGAGCAGCCGCGGGGATGATGAGCGTTGCCGTCAGGAGATTAGTAAAGTTCATTACCTACGGTGATGAAGTCCTGCACTCCTGACGTCAGCGCTTGTCACTGACTACTATGTTCTCAGATCACCTCTCGTGGGTGGCCCGAGCCTGTGACTAGTGGTGACATCACAGGACATTTGCGTTACTTCACTTCTGAACGTGGCAGTCATTGAACTCAGTGACAAGCACTGACATCAGCAGCGATTTCCATCACTGCAGGTAATGTACCTAGCTAACCTCCTAACATTGGCGCTCATCATATCCTTCAGTGACCTGGGCTGACCTCATGATGTTAGCTCAGGTCACTGCACTGTTCTCACAGCCAATGGGGAACGATTTAGTCTTCATTGACTGGGACAGTGAGTATGGATCGTCACTTCGATACTTCACTTCTGAACGTGGCGGTCATTGAACTCATTGACGAGCGCTGACATCCGCAGCAACTTCCATCACCGCAGGTAATGTACCTAGCTAACCTCCTGACATCGGCGCTCATCATGCCCTTCAGTGACCTGGGCTGACCTCATGATGTTAGCTCAGGTCACTGAACTGTTCTCCCAGCCAATGGGGAACGTTCTGTTCTTCATTGACTGGGACAGTGAGTATGGATCATTGTGGGACCCCCTTATTGGATTATGCCGGACCCAGATCTGTTTTTTCTTTCCAATAAATTGGTGACAGAGGGAATGTTTTGGGGAGTGTTTTTTTAATTAAAAATTTGTTTGTCGTCTATTTTTTTTTATTACTGACTAGGTTATGATGTCGGGTATCTGAGAGATGCCGTGATATCACTAACCTCTGGGCTTGATGCCAGGTGAAATTACACATCTGGTATCAACCCCATATATTACCCCATTTGACACCGAACCAGGGCAATTGGATGAGTCAGGTAAAGTCCCGGGAATGTCGTATCTAATTGATGCGGCAATTCTGGCCGGCTGCAGGCTGATATTTTTTGGCTGGGGTGGCTCAAAATGACATGGGTATCCCCATTCTGAGAATACCAGCCAGCAGCTGTGAGGCTTTATCTTGGCTGGTATCAAAATTGGGGGAGACCGCACTGTGTTTTTTAAAATTATTTATTTATTGTACTGTACGATATAGACCCGCCCGACAGCAGCTGTGATTGGTTGCAGTCAGACAGCTGTCACTCAGCGTGGGGGCGCATCTGAATGCAACCAATCACAGATGGGGGGAGAAGTGAATATGTAAGAGCCTGATGAGCGGTTGGCTCGGGAAGATCAAAGAGCTGCCACGGGAGCAGTGTTTATCTGTGGAAGAGAAAAGCGCACATACGGTCTTACCCGGTATGGGATTGGAAATGAAGTGCCAAGAAACACACTCACCTATTGAACTCCTTAAATATACATGTATTTAAATGGTGGTCAGCAGCAGCTCTGAAGGAAGCAATGCAACAATAGGGGTAAAAATAGAAATACGGGTTTGATGCTGCGCTAGAAACCACAGGAATCCAAGGAGGTATAATAAATTCCTTTTTCTTTATTTCTGCAGGTCAACGCGTTTCAAAGACCTATCCGTCTTCTTCATCAGGACAAAAAAAACCAAAATTGATCGTTTTGTTTTTTGTCCTGATGAAGAAGACGGAAATGTCTTTGAAACGCGTTGACCCGCATATATAAAGAAAAAGGAATTTATTATACCTCTTGGATTCCTGTGGTTTCTAGCGCAGCATCAAACACGTATTTCTCTTTTTACCCCTATTGTTACGGGAGAAGTGTGACAGCCGCCCGGTGATCGGTGAGTATGTAGCGCTTGCTCATACCCCTTTGCCCCAGATTCTGTTCCCCATAGACTTTATATGGGGACCAGCATCGTGCCAGATACCCTGGACTGCATGTAACTCTCCTTCCATTTTTTGCGGTTTGCAAGCAGTATATACCTCGTGTATGTAAGGGCGCTAGGTAAGTTTGGGACTGTGCCGGTTTGTATATGTGTCATGTCTATGTCTTTCAGCACATATGTGTATATGTTGTACACATATTTATCTGTATACATCCTTGTATTCACCTATATGCTCATATTATTTTAGCTTCATTACAAGTGTGAACAAGGCCGGATGTGGGGAAGTCGCATGTGAACATATAGGTGAATACATTCATATATAGAAGTCTCCTACTCACTTTTTTATTGATGGAGTGTGTCTGTGCAAGTAATGTAGTGTGAGTGTATTTATATACTCACTTAATGCCGCTCTTCTACTTTCCTTAAGGTCCAGTCACACTAAACAACTTACCAGCGATCCCAACAACGATAGGGATCGCTGGTAAGTTGCTAGGAGGTCGCTGGTGAGATGTCACACTGCGACGCTCCAGCGATCCCACCAGCAACCTGACCTGGCAGGGATCGCTGGAGCGTCGCTACACGAGTTGCTGGTGAGCTCACCAGCAACCAGTGACCAGCCCCCAGCGCCGCGTGGAAGATGCTGCGCTTGGTAACTAAGGTAAATATCGGGTAACCAACCCGATATTTACCTTTGTTACCAACGCACGCAGCTACACGTGCAGAGAGCAGGGAGCAGCGCACACTGAGTGCTGGCTCCCTGCTCTCCTAGTTACAGCACACATCGGGTTAATTACCCGATGTGTGCTGCAGCTAAATGTGCACAGAGCAGGGAGCAGTGCACACTGCTTAGCGCTGGCTCCCTGCTCTCCTAGCTACAGCACACATCGGGTTAATTAACCCGATGTGTCCTGCAGCTACATGTGCACAGAGCAGGAGCCGGCACTGACAGTGAGAGCGGCGGAGGCTGGTAACAAAGGTAAATATCGGGTAACCAAGGACAGGGCTTCTTGGTTACCCGATGTTTACTGTGGTTACCAGCCTCCGCAGAAGCCGGCTCCTGCTGCCTGCACATTTAGTTGTTGCTGTCTCGCTGTCACACACAGCGATCTGTGCTGCACAGCGGGACAGCAACAACTAAAAAATGGCCCAGGACATTCAGCAACAACCAACGACCTCACAGCAGGGGCCGGGTTGTTGCTGGATGTCACACACAACAACATCGCTAGCAACATCGCTGCTACGTCACAAAAGTTGTTCGTTAGCAGCGATGTTGCTAGCGATGTTGCTTAGTGTGACGGGGCCTTTAGTGCAGTCACCACTCTCCGGTATCTTGGGTCAGACTACACTGAGCCAGAAGTCTTTTACAATTAAAGCCTTTCTGATGCTCCATAGACTTACATTGTAAGTCACTTTTAGGTCCTGTAGAGCGTTGTGACCTGGAAATGCTTGAGAGCGGGGATGTCACTGAGAAGAGGAGCAGAATAGTGCTAGATACTGGAGAGTGGTGATGGTGACATCACTGAGAAGAGCAGAACAGCGCTGATCACCAGAGAGCGTTGCGTGACATTATTGAGAAGAGGAGCAGAACAGCACTAGACACTGGAGATATTGGAGAGCGGTGACATCACTGAGAATAGGAGTAGAACAGCGCTGGACACTGGACATACTGGAGAGTGGTGACGTCAGTGAGAAGAGGAGTAGAACAGCGCTGGACACCAGAGAGAGTGGTGGTAGGTGAGTATGTCGCGCCCAGGGATATGGGATACTCGGTCCCGGGCAGTGTTTCTCTTGGGAATGTCATGGTGGTGGCCGTTGTCTGGTTCCGTGCCCTGGGCCCTGTTTGTAATGGGGTGTATTTACAGGGGATTTAGGTTAGTGTTCATACGTGAAGCCAATTGTGGTGTTGCGGCTATATATGTGTAGTCGCCGCTGCAGAATGTCATTACTGGGGCTGGTGATAATTGCAGCCTGGATGGTAGGCCCTCTGCAAGCAGGGCCGGGCCTCAGAGGATGGGTATTGTGATGGGCGTCGGAAGAAGGTAGTCCACACAGAGATATAGTGCAACTGGTTTTTACTCACTTATGGTTGGTGGTAACTGGTTACCCGAGGCCAGCTGGTTTCACCTTTAGGTCCTCTTCGTTCCAGTGCCAGTTTAGTATTCTGGTACCTTCTTCCTCTGCACCTGTCTCTGGTAAATGGGTCCCCGTGGAGTACAGCAGCTAGGGGTCCCCGTCCCGTGGTTTGTCTACTTCTGTCCGCCTGACCGTAGCATGAACCCTGTGGGGTTGGAGTCTCTGGTCCTGTCCCCGGTTCTCCCTTTGCTTCTGAGTCTTCGGATTCTTAGGGTCAGCTAGGTCCTTGATGGTCCCCTCGCTGTGCAGGTGTTAACAGGTCAGCTTGAAGCTATTTCCTGTCCTAGGGTCCTGTACCCGTCGGTGCGTAGTTCCAGGAGTACTCCATCGTAACTACTCTCCTGGGTACCAGGTCACTGTCAACTTGAGTCAGGACGTCACTTTGCTTCCACCTTCACTCCTTGCCTGTCTGACACTAGTCTGACTACTCTCCACAGTCTGCCCCTCCCACCTGGTAAACTAGTGGACTGGACTGGCTCCACCTCTAGGCTGCCACCCATTGGTCCGACCCTAACTATGTACCGTTGTATGGGGATTGTTGGGGAAAAACTGGGATTACCTTGGTTTTTGGTGTTACCGGCACTGATCTCCCGGGGCCCTAGGGGGTAGGACCTGCATCCTTGTGGGGATGCAGAACCTTGGTGCACCCTGATGGCTTTAGAGGCGCTATAAGTATATTATGACACTATATGTGTGGTGTTTACTCACAAGGAAGTTATCATCTATCAAAAAACTAATAATGTGGTCCCTGAGTGTTTCTAAGCAGAATTCATACTAAGCACTTCAAAAGACCATATTTAAATCAATATATCCATCTTTATTAACATGATTTAAAAACATAAACACTAGACATTTTCGACATGTTTAAAATCAATCAACAAAACAGGGTGTGAGATAGAGGGTCCACCATAGTACATTCATTTATAGTATCACAGAATATTAATGAAATTCTCATATACTTTACTATCACAAAGCAATTGAGTTTACAATAATGCTTTGTTTTGTCTAACCTATCAAAATGTGATCTGTATATTCTCCCTTGTTCCTCAATGTTTCAGGGTTAGATGCCTTATTTCATCACTGCAATAACCAATGCAACAAGCAAGAGGATGTACCATACTTTTCTATTTAGGTATCACAGGGTAATCAGTTCATAATAGAAATTCTAACAGCCTTAAGCACTATATTCATATATATCATGTAACAACCTGTATATTTCCTCTTGTTTTTGAACATTTTAAAGAGTGGAATCTCAATTCCATTAGTATCGCAGTGTAATGCAGCCCAGAGGGTAAAATTTGCTAGGATCTATTATATGTAAAATTAGGCATCTTCTCTATTCCCATGAGAGGAACTAGAAGAGGCCTCTCAAACAAGGGATCAGGCAGACAAACACCTTGATTAATGTTAAAGATAATAGATCCTAGCAAATTTTACCCTCTGGGCTGCATTACACTGCGATACTAATGGAATTGAGATTCCACTCTTTAAAATGTTCAAAAACAAGAGGAAATATACAGGTTGTTACATGATATATATGAATATAGTGCTTAAGGCTGTTAGAATTTCTATTATGAACTGATTACCCTGTGATACCTAAATAGAAAAGTATGGTACATCCTCTTGCTTGTTGCATTGGTTATTGCAGTGATGAAATAAGGCATCTAACCCTGAAACATTGAGGAACAAGGGAGAATATACAGATCACATTTTGATAGGTTAGACAAAACAAAGCATTATTGTAAACTCAAATGCTTTGTGATAGTAAAGTATATGAGAATTTCATTAATATTCTGTGATACTATAAATGAATGTACTATGGTGGACCCTCTATCTCACACCCTGTTTTGTTGATTGATTTTAAACATGTCGAAAATGTCTAGTGTTTATGTTTTTAAATCATGTTAATAAAGATGGATATATTGATTTAAATATGGTCTTTTGAAGTGCTTAGTATGAATTCTTCTATATGTGTGGTGCCCTGGACAAGCCAGGGGCCACAGAGCACAACACCCACACACCACACACTCCCGGTCAGGCACACCGAAGTCAGACACAAAACCCTTGTTGCCTTCCTCCAGGGGCTGATGTTCACACCAGGGGGTGGGCCAGGCGGTTAGTCCCGCCTACCGAGGAGTTCACAGTCCTGGAGGCGGGAAAAGTAAGGAGTTCAGCTAGGGAAGTGAAAGTGGAAGGAAGGAAAGTGGCAGCTGAGCAGGCCAAAGTTGGTCCGGGTGTGTGGCCCGGGCGGTACAGCAAGGTTGGCAGACGGTGGTGACTGTCTGCAGGAGTGGCTGATTGGAGTCTACCGTAAGGACCGTGGTCGGGCGGTGGCCCGGCGGTACCAGACCGGTACGCAAAGAGAAGCCAGCACCATTTGGCAGGGGCTTACGGACCCCGGCAAGGCTAGGAGTCGCCGTGAATTTGCCGAATTCGTTAGTGAAGGGAACCTCCTGGGTTTCCCAACAACCAAGTCCCGACACAAGGCAACAGTCCAACCAAGTGAGGGAGACACCGCCACCGCCAAGGCAACCGTTTCTCAGGGCCAGCGCCTGCGGGCAAAAGGGGCTCCTCCAGCCCATATCCAAGCTGGGGAGCGGGTTACCGGTGGGAACCCATTGGAACCATCTACCGTACATAGGTGCAGGGAAAGGCAGTCACCACCAACCTGCCGGGAGAAACAACACCGCAGCCGCCTGTGGGACCCGTCCATCCAGCCGTCTGTTTTACCGAGAACTGTGTCCTCATCATTGGCTGAGTGAGTACCACTGTGCCGTGCGGCACAGCGCTGCCCCCCGACCCTGCACCTCACCAGGCCCTGTGACCCGCCTGCCATCCACCCCTATCCCATCACCGGGCCCCGGGACAACCAACCCCCTACCCACGAAGGGGAGAACTAACAACAAAGCTGCTCCCTGTCACCGCTCCTGGGATCCCCGTCTAGAGCAGCGGTGGTGTCACCAACTTCACCACAACCGTGGGTGGCGTCACGGACAATAACCCAATCCCCACCATCCAATCAAACCCCCTTTCACTCACGGGCGAGGAGCGCCGCTCGAGTCCCCGGGATTCGGCCCACCACTCGAGCCACCACAGAGCAGCAGCAGCAGCCGGACCCGAGCAGTGGGAGAGCGCAGCGTCCCCTCCTCCGCCCGTGACAACTTGGCATCACGAACAGGATCCTACCGTTCTACCGACTGGTGGAGGTGCGCCTTGTGTGACCGCCGGAAGTGTCTGGCCGGAAAATTTGAAAAGCCGCCATCTTGGGCGCGAAGAATTCCCGCTCGAGCGTCTCCTCGAGTAGTAGAGGCGCGAAGGAAAAACCCCGCCCGAGTAGAGGAGTAGCCGGAAAGAGACTAAGGGGGACGAAATGGCGACTGGTCGTATGTGAGCGCAGCTATAAAGGCAGAGACGCCAGGACTCTGCAGCGATACTGGGTTCCTGGAAGACTTTATTGCCAAAATGCACAGTCCGACCACCAATGAGGATGCCCCCGCGCCCGGCACGGCGATGTGGCTGAGAGACCGGACCACCCCGCTGAACAACCGTCTGCAAGCCCACATGCAGCTCCTCCTGGAGGAGTGGGAGACAGACATGGCGGACGTGGTGGCGGCTATGCGGAGACGTGAGGTGGAGGAGGATTTGGAAGGGAGGGTGAGTGACCCACGCCCCTGTACCCCTAGCGGGTTGGTCATCGCGGCCGAGGGACCCGGTCCATCCCCACTCGCCCTGCATCCTCCCCCACTACCCGTGTTAGCTGCTGCCACCCCGCCACTAGGCCCGCTACCTATTCAACCGGTAGCGATACCCTGCCAATCCACCTCGGCAGACCGACTGGCTGCGGACACGCGGAGCCGGCCTGAATCACCCCTGTGGGAACCTCCAGGATCGCAGCCCCTTAGTGAAGACGTATTGGTGGCCCCGGCCAGGATGGCACCAGGCGCTGTGCCCGAGCCCGGGACCGTGGAGTGGATGAAGGCCAGAATAATTGAGTTTAACCAACGCCAGCAGAACCAGATATGCCTTATGATGGAGCAGTGGACCAACTAGGTGGAGATGCTGATTGCGACTGCCCCGGTGTACGGGATGGGAATAGATGTGATGGAGCCGACTGGTGACCCACGTCCCTATGTCCTACCAGGACCGGCCACTGCGGCGGAGGGGCCCGGCCTAGTCTCGACCCACGCATCGCCCTTACCGTTACTTATGGGGCGTGTGAGACTGTGATCGGGGTTCTCTATGACGGCCGGTACGTCTCGCCCCGGTTGTGCTCACTCCATGCATAGAAAGCAACTCCACTCCAGGGTTTAGGCTGTTTCCCTGCAGGCTGAAAGGAGGGTTAAAAGGAAACAGGAACATGGGCGTGGGGCCCTAGTGTGAGGGAGTGAACACAACTCCCTGAGTTTCTGTCGGAGAAGCACATGTGTGTGCTGTGTTGGACTTTTGTTTGTGCAATAAACCGTGTGCTGTGACCATTGATGCCTGGATCCCGTGTCTTCTGCCGCGCAGCCGACCACGCTACCTCACAGATGGTGGAGAACGCGGGCATGCCAGCCCGGTGAGGTGTAGCATCCATCCCTGGTGACCCAGCAGCGCATGTCCTGGATTCGAGCGGCTATACTACAGCCCAAACCCGGTGACGCCATGGAGGACATACTAAAGCAGCTGGCTCAGGCTAATGAACAGCAGCAACAGACCAATGCACACCTGCTCCAGTCGTTGGATCGTCAGCAGCAATCCTTGCAATTGCAGGAAAAAAGGCACCAAGAACAGATGGTTCTCCTGGCCAAGTCTATCCGTGCCGGACCGGCAGCAACAACACCGGGACCGGGTGACGACGGCAGCGTCCGGAAAGTGGTGAGACAAGCGTTGCAAAAGATGACCCCGGGGGATGATGTGGAAGCGTTCCTGGCGGTGTTTGAGCGGGTGGCTGAGCGGGAAAAGCTGCCGACCCTCCAGTGGGCTGAGGTATTGTCGCCCTATCTGACGGGGGAGCCCCAAAAAGCGTACCTGGACCTCTGTACCGAGGACGCCATAGAATATGCGACCCTGAAAGCCGAAATACTTGCTCGGTTGGGGGTGAATACCTATGTACGGGCTCAGCGGGTAAATCAGTGGTTCTATGAGGAAGCCAAACCCGTACGCTCCCAGGCCTATGACTTGTTGCATCTGGTAAAGAAGTGGTTGCAGCCTGACACTCTGAGCCCTGCGCAAATGGTGGAAAGGGTAGTAGTTGATCGCTTTGTGCGCACTTTACCCATCACCATTCAACGGTGGGTAGGACAGGGCGACCCAAGTACCCTGGACCAATTAGTGTGCCTGGTGGAGCGGCATGTGGCTACGCAGGACTTGATACGGGACACTGAGACTTTGCGTACCGCCCGTCGGTCCGGCCCCTCCAAGCCTAGAGTCAAGGACCCACCGCTGACACCGGTGCGGGAGTCCGATACCGTCCCGTCCGAGGCCGCGCCCGCCGTCCCTGAGGTCCGGAAGGCTATGTACCCTAAACGACAACTCGTCAAGGGAGTTTCCTTCCCTATTAGATGTTGGCGGTGCCAGCGGGTGGGACATATGGAAGCCCAGTGTCCACTCACCACGGAGCCCATGGATTGTGGGGTTACCCGGCGGGGTTCAATGTATGCTCAGGTGGTGTGTACCGCTGACCTTGTCTCCCCGGAGACTGAGCCCCACTTGTGCCAAATACAGGTGAATGGATGTCCGGTTACAGGCTTGTTGGATTCCGGAAGCATAGTGACCCTTGTGCGATCAACCCTAAGGGCTAAAGTAAAGGCCACAGGACGTACCGTGGGGGTGGTTTGCATACATGGGGACCGCCGAGACTATCCCACGGGGATTGTCACCATCACAGCACCTTGCGGTCAGGTGCAACATGAGTTGGGACTTATTAACACTCTGCCCTATGACGTGATCCTAGGAAGGGATCTGCCCTATTTTTGGACCTTATGGAAGGGGCCTCCCAAGTCCCCTCAGATATTGGACAGTCCGGGACCTGAGCCCGACAATCCCGAATCCGGGACGCCTGCTGTAGGGGTCCCCATGATAGGGACAGAATGTGAACCCGATAGGTAGCCCCTAGAGGTATTGGCAGGAGAGGCTGAGACGGTCGAGCCCATCCCGGAGTTGGAGGCGTCCCCGGATACGTTTGGGACAGCCCAACTCCAGGACCCTACATTAATACATGCCCGGAGTCGGGTGACAGTGGTTGACGGGGTGGCACAGCTGCCCGGTGCCCAGGAAAGGTACCCCCATTTCGCTCTTAAACAGGATTTACTCTACCGGGTAGATGAAATACGGGGCGTGGGGGTAGAGCAGTTGGTGGTGCCCCAGCCATATCGCCGGCGGGTCCTCGACTTGGCTCATAAACACCTGATGAGTGGCCACCTAGGGGTCAAGAAAACGCAGGAGCGAATATTGCAAAGGTTCTATTGGCCCGGGGTCTTTGGGGAGGTAAAACGGTTCTGCGAAACCTGCCCGGAGTGTCAGCTTACCGCACCCCTGGCTCACTTTCGCAGTCCGTTGGTACCATTACCCATTATAGAAGTCCCTTTTGAACGGATAGGGATGGATCTGGTGGGGCCACTCGTAAAGTCCGCTCGAGGGCACCAACACATCCTAGTGATCGTTGACTATGCCACCCGGTATCCCGAGGCGATACCTCTCAGACATACTGCGGCGAAGCTTATAGCTCGGGAGTTGTTTGCTGTGTTCTGCCGGGTGGGGTTGCCCAAGGAGATCCTTACGGATCAAGGGACCCCATTCATGTCTAAAGTGACCAAAGAGCTATGCCGGCTACTCCAGATCAAGCAGTTGCGTACGTCTGTGTATCATCCTCAAACGGACGGTTTAGTGGCGCGATTCAATAAAACCCTGAAAACCATGCTAAAAAGGGTGATTTCCAAAGACGGGAAAGACTGGGATATGATGCTTCCCTATTTGATGTTTGCCATACGAGAGGTGCCACAGGCATCCACGGGGTTTTCGCCTTTTGAGTTGTTATACGGGCGACATCCCCGGGGATTGTTGGACCTGGCAAAGGTAACATGGGAGCAAGAGTCCACCCTCCATAAAAGTGTGATTGAACACATTTTAGGAATGCAGAACCGCATAGGCGCGGTCATGCCAATTGTGAAGGAGCATTTACAGGAGGCTCAGGCCGCGCAAAGCAGCGGCCGCTACAATAGACAAGCCACCGTGCGGACCTTTAAACCCGGGGATCGGGTGTTGGTATTGATCCCCACGGCGGAGAGTAAATTCCTGGCTCAGTGGCAAGGCCCCTACGAGATAAAGGAAAGAATCGGGGTGGTCAACTATAAGGTATTGCAGCCCGGTAGGCGGAAACCTGAACAAATATACCATGTCAACCTGTTAAAACCTTGGCAGGAACGGGAAAGCCTGATGGTTGATTTTTCCCCATCTCCTTCCTCTTCGGGTCGTTCAAACCCGGCTCCAGCGACCTCCGGAGAGGACGAACCGGAAGTAATGATTGGAGAAACCCTCACCAAGCAATAGAGGCGAGAGGCCAGACGGCTGGTTCAGCAGAACCCCGATGTCTTCTCCGAGCTGCCTGGTAGGACAAGTCTGATACGACATGACATTGTCACCGAGCCTCACCTGAAGGTACGCCTGAAGCCATACCGGGTACCGGAGGCTCGAAGACAAGCCATATCAGAGGAAGTGAAGACAATGCTACGCCTGGGGGTCATCGAAAAATCCCGGAGTGAATGGGCTAGTCCCATTGTCCTAATACCAAAACCCGATGGCTCCTTAAGGTTCTGCAACAACTTTAGGAGATTGAACGAAATATCCAAGTTCGATCTCTACCCCATGCCCCGGGTGGATGAGCTGATTGATAGGCTCGGACAGGCGCGATATTTCACCACACTCGACCTGACCAAGGGGTACTGGCAGGTGCCACTGACGGAGTCCGCCAAGGAGAAAACCGCTTTTGTTACGCCGGAGGGTCTCTTCCACTATGTTGCCTTGCCTTTTGGGTTACATGGCGCTCCGGCCACGTTCCAGAGGTTGATGGACTTGGTGCTGGAACCCCACCAGGCGTATGCATCAGCGTATCTCGATGACATCATTATTTACAGCTCTGAGTGGCAGACCCACTTGGAACAGGTACAAGCGGTGGTGAACGCGCTCCGAACAGCCGGATTGACGGCCAATCCAAAGAAATGTGCGTTGGGGCTCACGGAAGCCCGCTACTTGGGCTACGTAATAGGCCAAGGAGTGATTAAGCCCCAAATTAACAAAGTTGAGGCGATCCAGAAGTGGCCTAGACCCCTGACCACGAAGCAGGTTAGGGCCTTCCTGGGTATCGTGGGGTACTACAGGAGGTTTGTAAAGGATTTTGCGGGACTATCAGCCCCCTTGACGGACCTTCTCAAAGGCAAGAAGTCCGTCATGGTGCGCTGGACTCCGCAGGCCAAGGACTCCTTCCGGGCCTTGAAGGGGGTCCTGTGCGGACAGCCCGTTATTGTCAACCCTGATTTCCGGAAGGAGTTCATAGTACAGACTGACGCCTCTGAGGTCGGCCTGGGGGCAGTGCTGTCTCAGGTGGTTCAGGGGGAGGAACACCCCGTCACCTTCTTAAGTAGGAAGCTCACCCCTCCCGAGCGGAATTATAGCGTAGTGGAGAAGGAGTGCCTGGCGATCAAGTGGGCCTTGGAGTCCCTACGCTATTACCTGCTGGGACGGCAGTTTCGCTTGGTGACTGATCACTCTCCGCTGGTCTGGATGAGGTCCGCCAAGGAACGGAATGCCCGGGTTACCCGGTGGTTCCTTTCTCTGCAGAACTTCTGGTTTACGGTTGAACACCGGGCCGGTAGGTTGCAGGGCAACGCCGATGCCTTGTCCCGCGGCCCGTGTTTGATGGCGGGAGTTCAACCCCGCTCGCTTGAACTGAGGGGGGGGTATGTGAGACTGTGACCGGGGTTCTCTATGACGGCCGATACGTCTCGCCCCGGTTGTGCTCACTCCATGCATAGAAAGCAACTCCACTCCAGGGTTTAGGCTGTTTCCCTGCAGGCTGAAAGGAGGGTTAAAAGGAAACAGGAACATGGGCGTGGGGCCCTAGTGTGAGGGAGTGAACACAACTCCCTGAGTTTCTGCCGGAGAAGCACATATGTGTGCTGTGTTGGACTTTTGTTTGTGCAATAAACCGTGTGCTGTGACCATTGATGCCTGGATCCCGTGTCTTCTGCCGCGCAGCCGACCACGCTACCTCACAGGCGCCTCAGCGTGATGTGCTGGATACTGGGAGCCAGGAGGCTGCGGCAGCTGGCGGCAACCCGCCTGACGCAGAGACAAGTGATAGTGACTCCAGTGACTACAGCTCCGGTGCTGAGCCCACCCTTGAAAGGGAGGAGGCAAGTGAGCGTCTCCGCTACGTGGGAGAACCGGTAGTTTATTACACCGCGCGCAATGGTGGGAACGGATACCGGGCACCCCTGTCACAGCAGGCATGTCACTGCATGTTTGATATGCTGGTAGCGGAAGATGGGGCCGCCTCATCAGAGGAATCCAAGTAAGGGCAGCGGAATGCCGTTGTCATCGTCCCCGTTTGGACCACCAGCTGTGTGTGTTAAAAGTACCGTTTGAAAGTTAGATAAATGATAAGTGAATAATCTACCGATGAAGTCATCTGATTTGCTGCTGATTTGAACCGGTCGTTGCCGGCAACTGGTCCCCGTTGGGACCCCCCCTTTTTCAAATTATGCATAACGAACTCCTTATGGACAAGAGTGAGAACTGGCAGGGCAACCACAAACTAGTGGCATGTAAATAATGTTGTTATGGCTTCTACCGTTACCGCCTCCAGAGAGGCAGATTGGAGGAAGGGCCCGCAGTGGAGCAGGCTGGGGCCCAGCCACCACCGGAACCGGTGGCGATCCTCTGGGGGTTTCAGGGGTTCCCCATGGACGTGGGTCCCCTGAAAAGGACAGAACCCGCTCGGGCAACTTGTGCAGGACTGGGGTCAAGGGGTGCTGCCTGTTTGCTTAGGGCCAGCATCAGGGTCAGGTTGCTTGGGTGGGAGAGAGCGGAAGCCGTAACCGTTATGCAACGTTTATGACCCATCCATCCAGCTGTCTGTTTTACCGAGAACTGTGTCCTCATCATTGGCTGAGTGAGTACCACCGTGCCGTGCGGCACAGCGCTGCCCCCGCAACCCTGCACCTCACCAGGCCCTGTGACCCGCCTGCCATCCACCCCTACCCCATCACCGGGCCCCGGGACAACCAACCCCCTACCCACGGAGGGGAGAACTAAAAACAAAGCTGCTCCCAGTCACCGCTCCCGGGATCCCCGTCCAGAGCAGTGGTGGTGTCACCAACTTCACCACAACCGTGGGTGGCGTCACGGACAATAACCCAATCCCCACCATCCAATCAAACCCCCTTTCACTCATGGGCGAGGAGCGCCGCTCGAGTCCCCGGGATCTGGCCCACTGCTTGAGCCACCACAGAGCAGCGGCAGCAGCAGCCGGACCCGAGCAGTGGGAGAGCGCAGCGTCCCCTCCTCCGCCCGCGACACATGCATATACACACATTCCATCAGTAAACAAATTAATGAGACCTTCTTTAATGATGTGTATAGTGCGGGTGTGTTTTGTTGTATTTCCTCTGTTTCTCTTCTGTACTTTCCTGTAATATAGAGCGCTGCTTACAAGGAACCTGACAGCGGATGCATGTCACCCATTCATCGAGCAGCCTGTATCAGACATCACATCTGTACGACTAGTATTTCATGTGGCTCAGTCCCTGACAACTATTAATGTTTTTCTCTGAATCTCCGCAGCGTTTTAGGGTCACACACACCTGGCTATGATCATACAGCCACTGCCTGGTACAGGCTGCCCACGGCTCATGGGTATCAGCTGTCAGGATCACACATGCCTGGCTGTGATCATACAGCCACTGCCTGGTACAGGCTGCCCACGGCTCATGGGTATCAGCTGTCAGGTTCTCCTTAATGGAGTTGTGTGAAATAA
Organism: Anomaloglossus baeobatrachus; assembly: GCF_048569485.1. Taxonomy (NCBI): domain Eukaryota; kingdom Metazoa; phylum Chordata; class Amphibia; order Anura; family Aromobatidae; genus Anomaloglossus; species Anomaloglossus baeobatrachus. Next base: position 404,747,860 of record NC_134356.1, on the reverse strand, counting down.
TACATGGACTGTAAAGAAACTGTCTGGCAAAAGGATCTAATGGGGGTTATGTGTCACCCAGGGTTATGGGGTACTCGGCCCCGGGTGGTGTATTGCTGGGGAAATTTCACTTGGTGGCAGTTACCCAGTTCCATTTCCTGGGGACGCTTTTTAAAAGGGGTATATTTACAGGGAAGATTAAATGAAAGTTTATACGTGACATCACTTGTGGTTTGCGGCTATGTGAATGGAGCCGCCGTTGCACAGTTCTCACTACTGGCGCTGGTGTTGGTGACAGCCTGGATGTTAGGCCCTCCGCAAGTAGGGCCAGGCCTCAGGGGATAGGTGATGTAGATGGGTGCAGAAAGATGGTAGGCCACACAAGGGGTTCCAGTGTAACTGGCTCCTTTACTCACAGTCAGATGGAAACTGGTCACCCGAGAAAGGCTCGTCTTGACCGCTGGCCCCTTTAGTTCCAGTGCCGGTTTAGTGACCTGGTGGCTTCTTTCCCCTGCACCCGTCTTTGATTTGTGGGTCGTTTATATCACCATTTGAGAGTGCCTTGTTTCTAATTATCTGGACATATGGTGTGGAAACCTACAAGTGCACCTTAACATCTCTTACACTGTGTCTGTGCCTTATCCTGCTATAACCCTCCTGGATCCAGCACCGACCATCCTATGATCTGATCTGTGCAGCATTAATTATGTCACCGTTCTACCAGACACAGGACTGCTGCAGTTCGTGATCGGCTGCAGCGGTCAGGTGACTGGAACTGCATGCATCACAAACTGCAGTGGTCCTGTATCCCATAGAACGATGACATAATTAATGCTGGCACAGAGCAGAGGACGGCCTGCACTGGATTCAGGAGGTGACAGCAGGTGAATACAATTTCTTTTGTTATTTTTACAGAATCTGGCCTCTAGATTGTCTGGACAATCCCTTTAATAACCTATAATCCTTATCTTTCTTCTACTTGACAGCTCTAGTGTTCCATTCCCTGATGCTTCTGTTTATAATGGCTGCAGACATCCCAGCCCAGGAGCCCAATGTGACCGCTGCAGACAATCACTGGTTTCAGACCTGAGCTGTATACCACTGACAAGCTGAAGCACACAGGGTGTCCAGGTTGTGCCATTTCCAGCCAATGTAACTAGAAGCATTGGAGACAGCGCTGAAGCTGCATCAAGATAGAAGGACGGCAGGACTGTTCTGTGTTATATTTAGTTGGTAGATATGGAACTTATTTATTGTTTAGATTTGGTAGTTGTGTCCTAAGCTAGGAATAAACTGTGCAATCTATATGTTTACATCATTTTATTGTGGTATGAAGAGGGGGGGGGGCAAAATAACTTCTTGCACATGGGCCCCCTGCAGTCTGTGTCCGCTCCTGCTCCTGCTGTGCAGCTAAGGCGAGGGTAGGGTGCGGGAAGGATTGGACGACACAGGGATTGCAGTCACAGTTCTTTACTCACTGAAGTATCACCACCTCTAGAGTGCCTGGCTCCACTGTCATGGGTTCCAGCAGATCACAGATAGTTCGGAGATCAGGGCCAGTGCTTTTCCCTGTTAGTATTTCCTACTTGCGCTGTGATGTGTGGGTCCCTGAGGCTTGAAGCTACGCTGAGACCCTCTGCCTTGTATTGGCTCTGGTTCTCGCCTGTATGGCAGGCAACACGAGTCCTTTACTGGTGCTGTTCTTTTGTCACGGCTCCTGGCTTTAGTATGCTGCTGTGCCCCGGGCACTCTGTGAGCCAAGAGACTTGCAATCTCCTGCCCTACGGATTCTGCTGGTGGGACTTGCAGTACCCACGCAGCCTAGGGCTCCGCACCCTGTTTTCTGCGCTCGGTCCTGAGGGAGCTATGGCACAGCTCTCTCCTCAGCGATCGTCTTCTCTCCACCCCTCACTTGTTCTCTTCTGTCTCTCCGTGTGTGTGTCTGTCGCCTCTCTCCCTCCTGAAGATGCTCCACCCCCCGGGTTGCTGAACTAGTGGGCAGGAGGTCCCATACATTGTGATGGCCACCCCCAGGACCCTACCCTAACCCAGTCCCAGTGGGAGGGCAACTGACTGTGTGTTGTGGTGATTGTGGTGGTTACAGGCAATGACCTCCTCCGTACCCGGGATGAATACCACACCTCAGCCGAGGTGCAGTACCCTGTGGCGACTGAAGCCTCAGGGGTACCACACTCCCCCACTGTTAATCCCAGCACATCCGTGGGCTGGAAAGAAAACAATACAGTAGTTAGGACTGCAAAATTTTGGTTTGCTGCAAAACATTAACATTTCTTCCCTTTATGGGAGGCATGGTTTCATAAATGTTACAAACGCTTACATCATTTACACTAAACCGTATAAAACTTTTAGCACCATAAAATACAATAAAACTTTAGCTGTTTGCACCTTGCGCTGCTCAGACCAAGTGCAACAAATTAGGCGAAGACAGTAATATGGGGGACCTGCCTCAAACCCCCAACGTAGGCTCTGGGTGTGCTTCAGAGCATTCCAGACCACTCTTCATTATTTTTGCACGCGCAACAGGTTTTAGCCTCCTCCGTACCCGGGATGAATACCGTACCTCAGCCGAGGTGCAGTACCCTGTGGCGATTGAAGCCTCAGAGGTGCCACACCAGTGTTACAGAATGCTTCCAGCCACAGGGAACGATGGGAGGAAGTCACGTGTCCGCAGGTCCTGTAAGCAAATGTGACACCCTGGCCTATCAGGTCGTCACAGGGTATTGTGCAATCTGCCCTTCTGCATGGTATCCAATCCTCCTTGGTTACGGATCCTGGTCCTTTGGTGTTGCTAAGAACAGAGCCAGTCAAAACCCTAGGAACACTTTACACTGAACCCACCAGACACACCATTGGGGGGCCTGAAGGGAATAGGGCCGCCCACTTGGGGGTTGGTAGGGAAAAGGGAAAAAGTGAAAAGAGGAGTGTTGTGTTGGAGGTGAAAGAGAGAGGAGGTCAAGAGCAAGGCTCCTCGAGTCTACTAGGTGGCAGACGTTGGTCTGGGCCTGATAGGAGCTGGAACCCCGGTCGCAGGGGATCGTGTCAAGGGGCACAGATTGCCGAGGAGGGCAGCTGGCGGCTTTGCGCCATCTCCGGGCAGGGGCCAGGGCACGACGGGGTACGTGGACCCTAGGCCTGGAAGTAGCTTCAAGCGTCCTGGTAATTTACCCGACGGGGTGAAGTCTTCAAGATTCATCCCTCATCCGCTCCAAAATTGGGCTACTAGCGGAACGAGGGGATAGGACTTTTCCCAAAACACAGTCCACCAAATCCCAAGCGTGAACCCTGAGAGCAAGCTCACTCCGTTAGCCATACGGGTGAGCGGGACCTGATTAGTTCCACACTATAGGGTCCAACAGTGAGAAGGTGCCACGGAAAAGGCCACAGGCTAACAAGCAACACCAAGGGCACGGATCCAAGCGTGCTCCCTCCTTGCTACAGCGGTGCTCAGAATTCTGGTTTACAAGCTGTAGGTGTCAGTATTCTTGGACTGAGTGAGTAAACAGAAACCCTTCCTTTTCCCAACGGCACCCCCTCTCACCGCCACCGGGCCCCGGGGCACAACCCTCTTACCCACGGAGGGATTAAACACCTTGCTGCCATACCACCGCCACCGGGCTCCCCCACCAACAGCAGCGGTGGTACTCTATCTTACCGCGCACCGTGGGTGGCGTCATGAACTTCTAACTCCTTTAACCTACAATTTGACTACCACACAAAAAGCCAGGTCAAATATAAATAAAGTCGGGCAGTAATACAGTGGTAAACATTAAACCTACAAATACTACCCTAAGAAGACTCAAAGAGATTTATTGCAAAATTTATCTTTATTATTAAAAAATTATTATTATTAAAATAGTAGAACAGCAGAAAAGATGTGAAAGACATACCAATTAAATATGCCCCATGATACAAAAAAATCAACAGTTTGTCAGTTTAGGGTATCAAACCCAGTATCATACATTAGTAGTCATAGCAACAAACTGTAAAATATCAAATGAATAAATTATGACAGAATATCAAATACCAGACAGAGGGGACACAAAATTAATGTATCAATAAAGGATCATTACACAAAGAAAGGACACAGGCTGATTGAATAGCAACTGTGACAAGTTGGTATTGTATAGGCAGATGGATACTTATGATAATATAATAATCAATAACAAAAAGGCTTATAATAAAACCTAATATAAAATAACGGTATCAAATATCCCTATATCTGCTGGCTAAACCCACCCAAGAGAGTATCCTTTTGGCATGTTTGGCTGGTAATATCCATGAGTATGGCTTTCATATAACTGTATTAAAATTGTAGTTGATAATGCTTTTCAATAAAACTATATACGGTACCTCCAAAAATGAAGGACGAACATACATAGAAGAGGGATTCCGTGCAAAAACAAAAACATTACATTATATGGACCCTTTGCAGTCCATTAGCTCATCATAATACACAATTGAACCTGCTTTCAAGGTGGATGTGGCTCCCTGATTTCATGGGCCCCTTCAGAGATTGCACCAATAGTATGCCGCGGCCAAAAATGTGGAAGTCAATGCAATATTGTAAAATTAGCCACATTGAATTCATATCCTGAAGGGGAATTCCTTGTATAATCCATGTCTTACACAGTGTTTCATGTCTGTCTTTTGTTTTGTAGGCAATATTGTTACCATAGTGTCTGGTGATTCATAGGAAACACATTTTTTTTTCTAGTGTATGTAGCTGTATATTTATTACTGATGAAATCCTGAGCCACATTGAGAAATTCTTTTTATATTTGATTAAAGTGAACCTGTCAGGTGTAATATGCACCCAGAACCACGAGCAGTTTGGGGTGCATATTGCTAATCCCTGCCTAAACATCCCTGTATATGTTGCGCTCCTGAAGCCATCAGGGAGCTACAAGGTTCTGCATCCTCACCAGGATGCAGGGCCTACCCCCTAGGGACCCGGGAGCACAGTGTTGGTAACACACAAACACTTCACAAAATCCCAGTTTTTCCCCAACAATCCCCCATAGAATGGTAAAAGGCTAGGGTTGGACCAATGGATGGCCGCCTAGATGTGGAGCCAGTCCAGTCCACTAGTTGACCAGGTGGGAGGGGCGGACTGTGGACAGACAGACAGTCGAAGAGAGGAAGTTGAGGAGTGAAGGTGGAAGTGAAGAGACGAACTGACTTGGAGTGAGCAGTAACCTGGTGCCCAGGAGGGTAGTTGCCGGTGGAGTACTCCACCGGACAGGGACCCCCAGTTGCTCTACGACACGGGGACCCACCACCCAGAACCAGGTGCAGAGGAAGAAGGCACTAGATTACTAGACTGGCACTGGGACTAAGGGAACCTGGAGGTGAAACCAGCCGACCTCGGGTAACCAGTTACCATCAGCAAAAGTGAGTAAAAACCCAGTTGCACTGAACAATTGTGTGGACTACCTTCTCCCGACACCCGTCACACCACCTACCCTCTGGAGCCCGGCCCTGCTTGCGGAGGGCCTACCATCCAGGCTGAACTTAACACCAGCCCTAGTAGTGGACATTGTGCAGCTGCGGCTCTATCTACAAATATCCGCAACACCGCAAGTGGCGTCACGTGTGAAGACTATTCTATTCCCCTGTAAATATTTCCCCTTTACAAAAAGGGCCCAGGGCACGGAACCGGGCAACGGCCACCAAAGTGACATTCCGCAGATATACACCGCTCGGGACCGAGTAGCCCATAAGCCTGGGCGACACATATACACTACATAAATAAAGAGATCTTTAGAAAAAGTATTTCTAAAGATTTCTTATCGTATGCTAATGAGCGAGGGGCCTAGCCCCAAGGGCGTTAGTACCCCTGGCTAGTTGGCCCCATTAGCTTGTTGGTACACCCCTGTGGCTGTTCTAGCATGCTAATGAAACTGAAAGGAGACACAGCTTTGCAAGAGACAGTGGAGGGAGTACTTTATTCAGAGGGGTAGTGTGTGTGTGTGTGTGTGTGTGTGTGTGTGATATTTTACACTGTGGCAGTGGTGGAGGAATATGATGTAGAGAGGCAGCCTGGGGGGAAATATAATGTAGAGAGGAAGGCTAGGGAGAAGGGCAGCCTGGGGGCAATATGATGGAGAGAGGCAGCCTGGGGGCAATATGATGGAGAGGAACACTTTGGGGGAATATGATGAAGAGGGGCAGCCTGGGGGGAGTATGAAGAAGAGGGGCAGTATATGGGGGTGATATATTGTGATGGAAGCACAGCAATTATTTATTCAGGTGTGCATCATGGGAAATATTTATGGGGTAGTATAATGATACTTTTATTTTTAATGGCACCATGTTGTAAAGTGCTGATGAATGCGGAGAAAAGGGAAATCTAAAGAGACGAGCTCTGGGTGTGAAATCTCATCATGGCGTCTCTACTTCATGGAGACAAAAGGGATGGAAATGTGGCGCCCTGGACAAGCCAGGTCGTCACATGTACTACACCAACACACCCCACACCCCGGTTAGGCACACCAAAGCCAAACATAAAATCTTTGTTGCCTTCCTCCAGGGGCTGATGTCCACACCAGGGGGTGGGCCAGGCGGTTGGTCCCACCCACCGAGGAGTTCACAGTCCTGGAGGCGGGAAAAGGAAGCAGATCAGTTTTGAAGTGGAAGTGAGAGGAAGTGAAGTGGTAGAGGAGCAGACTGAAGTCGGTCCGGGTGTGTGGCCCGGATGGTACAGCAAGGTTGGCGGACGGTGGTGACCGTCTGCAGGAGAGGCCGATTGGAGTGAACCGTAAGGACCGCGGACGGGTGGTGGCCCGGCGGTACTGGACCGGTGAACAAAGAGAAGCCAGCACCATTCGGCAGGGCTTACGGACCCCGACAAGGCTAGAAGTCGCCGTTGAATTTGTCAAATCCGTTAGCGAAGGGAACCTCCAGGGTTTCCCAGCAGCCAAGACCCGATTGAAGGCGACAGCTCAAACCATGAAAGGGAAACACAGCCACCGCCAAGGCTACAGTTCCCAGGGCCAGAGCCTGCGGGCAAAAAGGGGCTCCTTCAGCACCCATTCAAGCTGGGGAGCGGGTTACCGGTGTGAACCCATTGGAACCGTACACACTACACAGGTGCAGGGAAAGGCAGTCACCATCAACCTGCCGGGAGGAGAAACACCGCAGCCGTCTGTGGGACCCGTCCATCCAGCCGTTTGTTTTACCGGAGACTGTGTATTCGTTACTGGCTGAGTGAGTACCACCATGCCGTGCGGCACAGCACTGCCCCCGCGACCCTGCACCTCGCCAGAGCAACGGTGGTGTCACCAATATCACCACAACCGTGGGTGGCGTCACGGACAATCAATCCCCAAAACCGATCCCCTTTTTACTCTCGGGCGAGGAACGCCGCTCGAGTCCCCGGGATCCGGCCCACCGCTCGAGCCACCACCGAGCAGCAGCAGCTGGACCCGAGCAGTGGGAGAGCGCAGCGTCCCCTCCTCCGCCCGCGACAGAAACAGCTCCAGTCTGATATGACATCACCTATAAAGTACCTGCATGAAAATATTTATTTGTCATACTGCCTGAGTCTCATCAGTACTGTGGTTCCCATATGGTTTGCAGTCTGATAATGACTGATAACAACTCCCAGCATCTCCTTACCATTGTTCAGGATATACTTGGAATGGAAGGTTCATGAAAAACTATTGTACATGGGGATAAGCTTGGTGATTTAATCATGCACTAACGGTAGTTCTGGCGCTTTATTCATGTGCTGATGGTGGTTCTGATATGGCATTCATGTGCTGTCGGTGGTTCTAGCTTTGCATACATGTGCTGACGGTGGTTCTGCCACTGCATTCAGGGTTCTGGCATTGCATTCATGTGCTGACAGTGGTTCTGGTGCTGCCTTCATGAGTTGATGGTGGTTCTTGCGCTACATTCATGCACTGAAGGTTCTGGTGCTGCATTCAAGTGCTGACGGTGGTTCTGCCACTGCCTTCATGTGTTAACATTGGTTCTTGCACTGCATTCATGTACTGATGATTCTGATAATGGTTCTGCCACTGCATTCATGAGATAATAGTGGTTCTGGTGCTGCCTTCATGTGTTGACGGTGGTCCTTGTGCAGCATTCATGTTCTGGCAGTTCTGGTTCTGCATTCATGTGCTGACGGTGGTTCTGGTGCTACATTTATGCATTGATGGTGGGTCTGTGTACCGCCCCCGTGGAAGCAGCCAAGCTGCTCGTATCTGGGTTCACTGTGGCTCGAGGGTCTCCGGACCCAGGGGTCGTGCGGCCACTAGAATGAAAAGGGGGGGAGTATTTACAGGGTAGTTATAGTTTGTGACGCCACCCGTGGTGTGTGGTAATTAACAGTACCACCGTTGCTGTTGGGGGTACCCGGGGATGATGGAATGGGACAGCAAGGTGTTGTAACCCTCCACGGGTAGGGGATGCCCCGGGACTCGGTGACTGGAGGGAAGTGCCATGGGGATGAAGGGGTCACTCTCATACTCAGTCCATAAGCAGACAATGACAACCTGGGAAACCAAGTCTCTGGGTACTGCTGCCGCTTAGGGGAGCTCGTCCGGGTCCTGTCCCCAAGTGGTGCTGCCTGGTGGTCCGTGACCTGCCTCCTGGCACTTAGTTTAGACTTCAACTTGATGGCCCAGTAGCTTGGAACTTGCCGGGCCCCGCTCCCCACTATGGCTAAGTGAGGGAGCTTGCTCTCAGGGCTCACGCTTGGGATTTTCTGGACCATTTTTGGTTGGAAAAGCATGGTAAATTTGTAGCGTGTGGCTATGTCACTCAGTTTATGACAGTTATTGTATTTTGGGGGATCTTAATTTAATTTTGTATTGATTATCTATGTTTTTTTTAAAAAGCTTTTTTTGTACAAACATCTGCCTTGTGTATGAAGTAGAGAAGTTGCCTAAATGGGAATCAATTGCTAAACCTAACTGTATAATACAGCGAACAACTATTGGTAACTGCAATTGTGGTGTGGGTAATTTGGACTTTTGCTAGTAGGCCCCATATGTGTTTGTGCTGTGTTTTGCTGCTGATTCGTCTCTGTGTTTCAGTGCATTGTCAGTCTGCTGCTGCAATCATCCTCGCCAGCCAGCTACCATGATATCTGCTGCTACAAGTGACACGCCGGGGCCGTTGGGTGACTCGTTACCGGGCTGCGGTTATCGCTCTGGGTCTTCGCAGTGGCAAGGCTGGGTTCTGTGACCCCGGCAATGTCGTTTAAATATAAAGGGGATGATGACAGTATATTAGTGACGCCACTTGTGGTATGCGGCAAGTTAGGTGCCGCCGCTGCGGGATGCTTGACCTCTGGGGCAGATGGTGACGCAGCTGAGATGGTATAGCTCTCCACAGGCAGAGCTGGGCCCCAGGGCGGATGGCGGAGGTAGTAGTTTATGATGGCGAGGGTTACAGGGCCAGAGGCGCAGGTGAATAACGGAGCGACACAAGGATGCAATCTCAAGGTTTTTTACTCACTGTAGCAGGTTCCAAGGTTACACGACATGCCAGTGACCGCCTTTGGAGTGCTGGGGTTTCGCTGTGCTGAGCTCCAGCCAATTCCAGGTAGTTAGGTGCATCAGACTCGACCTCCATTCTCAAGTGTACCATTTCCTAGCCATCTTCCTGTGCTTGCTTCTCCCTCCTGCCTTGCGCCCTCGCTCACTGACCCCTGTGCCAGTGCCCGTGGACCCTGTCGGGTGGTGTTAAGCTCTATCCCTTGGTCACCTTCCAGTGAATTTGTGTGCGCATGTGGCTTTGGTGCTTGTGTGCCGCCCCCATACCAGCAGCCGATCTGCTCGGATCCGGTTGCTCGGTGGCTCGAGGATCTCTGGACCCAAGGGTCGTGCAGCCACTCAAATGAAGGGGGATTATGTACAAGGGATTTTATAAAGTTCGTTGGGCCACCTGTGGTATGTGGTAATTTAGGAGTACCACCGCTGCAGTTGGGAGTACCCGGGGATGATGGAATGGGGCAGCCAGGTGTTGTGACCCTCCACGGGTAGGGGGAATACCCTGGGGCTCGGTGATGGTAGGGGAGTGCCGTCGGATGCAATGGGGCCACTGTGGTACTCACTCAGTCCACTAAGCTGACACCGACAACTGGTCAAACAAGTCTCTGGACACCGCTGCCACTCAGGGGAGCTTAGTTCGGGTCCCGTCCCCAATGGTGCTGCCTGGTGATCCGTGACCTGCCTCCTGGCACTCAGTTTACTTCTTTGGTGGTCCCGGTAGTGTGAAACTTGCCGGGTCCCGCTCCCCACTATGGCTAAGTGTGGGAGCTTGCTCTCAGGGTTCACGCTTGGGATTTTCTGGACCGTTTTGAGTGGAAAGTCCTATCCCCCTTGTTGCTCTAGTACTCCGATTGTGGAGCAGGTGGGAACGGCTCTTGAAGACTCCGTTCTCCTCGGATAAATTATCGGGTTGCCTGAAGCTACTCCCTGACCTAGGGTCCACATACCCCGTCGTGCCTTAGTCCCAGCCCGGTGATGGTGCAAAGCCACCGGCTGTCCTCCTCGACAGATCTGTGCCCCTTGCCACAATCCCCTGCGACCGAGGGTCCAGCTCCTCTAGGCCCAGACCACCGTCTGCTACCTAGATTGGTTCCCAGGAGCACTGCTCCTGACCTCCTCTCACTTCCACTTTCCAGACTCGACTGTCTACCGCTGACACCCCTGACCTCCTTACTCCAACCCCTCAGGTGTGCGACTCTATTCCACTCAAGCCGTCCATTGGTGTGTTTGGTGGGTGTGGTGCAGGGTGTATCTAGGGTTTTGATTAGCTGATGTAGGCAACACCATTTGGTTGGGGACCCAAAACCAAGAAGGAGGTGGATACTGCACAGAAGGGCAGATTGTGTAATACCCTGTGACGACCTGATAGTCCAGGGGCGTCACACTTGGAGTCACCTTAGCCGCTGGTTTTACTAGTCGAGTATGTAGGTTCTTCTCCTCTAGCCTAGGGACCAGTCCCCATGTTGCGGCAAAGTCCTTCCACCTTTAGTTTATATGTGGAACAAGGCCACGGGAGGATGTTGCACTTCCCGTGGTCTTTATGACTTCTTCTGTCTGTGCCCGGGCCGAGCGGTACCAGCTCCAGGCCATGGGTCTTCGCTCCTCCACTGCTCCTCTCCTCTTTCCTTCTCTCTCCACATTCCACTACTGTGTGTTCCCACTCAACAGACTCCACCCCCTCCCGATCTGGCTTCGGATATAATCACGCCCTTACCATGTTTGGTGAGGTGTTGCTGAGTGAGAGTGTTGTGCTTTTGTGTAAACCGGTTGTGACTTCCTCCATATCCAGGATGGAATAGCACACCTCTGGATGAGGTGCAGTACCTCTGTGGTGACTGAAGCCTCAGGGGTGCCACACACGTATCCACGCCAGCCGCCTACCACGATACCTGCTGCTGCAAGTATCATCATCTATTGCTGCTACCGCATCCATCCATCATACGGGCTGAATCCACGATCCCGGCTGCTGCTGTTGCTGTTATCAGAGACTGATGGGGCTACTTTCTGCCGGCTGCTTACCAGTGTGTGTAGCTACTGCCACCTCCAGTGGTAGTAGTGAAGACTCAGCAGCCAGTCCAATTTGCTCCTCCAGGCAAGTGAACAGAACTCAGTCTCAGTGTCTGTTATGTGATGTATATACTGTGATTCCAACAACAGGCTCAACATCTCCTTTATGATATATATACAGCAGTCCCAGCATCTTATAAGTGTTATATATTCAGTAATCAAAGTGGTTCCAATGTGATGCATATACAGCAGTAGAGTTGAGCGCAGTTCGTGGTTCGTGGTTCTCCAGTTCGCGGTTCGAGTGATTTTGGGGGCTGTTCTAGATCGAACTAGAACTCAAGCTTTTTGCTAAAGCTCGATAGTTCTAGTTACGTTTGAGAACGGTTCTAGCAGCAAAAAGCCAAGCTAATTACTTGCTGGCTTTCCGCTGCAATAGTGTAAGTCACAGTATTATGAAATTTCAGCGTATAGTGTGCGGGAACAGTGCGTTCAGATCACTGCTGCTGGGATAATGGCGATCGCCATTTTTTTTTTCTGTTCTTCCTTCCATCCCTAAGCGCGCGTGTAGTGGGGCGGGCCAGCATGTCAGCCAATCCCAGACCCACACACAGCTAAGTGGACTTTTAGCCAGAGAAGCAACGGCATGTGTGATAGGATGTCCATGTCACATGTCCCTGCATTATAAATACGGGCATCTGCCCGTCTGGACGCCATTATCTGCCTACTGCGTCTGGGTGTCAGTCACCGCAGGTGCAGCTCCTGTCTCCGATACTGCTGTATACGCTCTACACACAGCGCTATACAGAATAGGGAAAGAAGTTTCTTTCAGCCCTTGTAAGGGCTAATTACAGCAGGCTCAGAGCCATAGGTGACAGTCGGGTCCGTGGAAACCGTTGTTTAACAGCTACAGATAAGAGCGTCTGTGTAGCTAAGGTGAGGGAGTTCCTTGCTGCATTTCACCATTAGGAGGGATAGAAAGTGAGGCTTCCTTTCCTCTACACTGACCCACAACCCGGCCACTGTACCCTTCTGCCCTTTGCACACTCAAGCTCATTGTTACTAAGCCATTATACTAGCAAACACTGAGGAAACTTAGTGGCATCCTAAAACTGGCTGTTGGACTTCCATTAGTGTCATACTAGTGCAAATCTATTTGCAGCACCTCTGCATTGCACACTCAAGCTCATTGTTACAAAGCCATTAGAATACCAAACACTGAGGAAACTTAGTGGCATCCTAAAAGTGGCTGTAGAACTTCCATTAGTGTCCCACTAGTGCAAATCTATTTGCAGCACCTCTGCATTGCACACTCAAGCTCATTGTTACAAAGCCATTAGAATACCAAACACTGAGGAAAATTAGTGGCATCCTAAAAGTGGCTGTTGGACTTCATTAGTGTCCCAGTAGTGCAAAGATATTGGCAGCACCTCTGCATTGCACACTCAAGCTCATTGTTACAAAGCCATTAGAATACGAAACACTGAGGAAACTTAGTGGCATCCTAAAAGTGACTGTTGGACTTCCATTAGTGTCCCACTAGTGCAAATCTATTTGCAGCACCTCTGCATTGCACACTCAAACTCATTTTTACTAAGCTATTATACTAGCAAACTGTGCTGCCATTTTAAGGGCCATAGTTTCATTGTCCGGGATAGTTATTGTTGTTTATTCTGCTGTCAATAAAGGTAGACCACCGCTGCAATCTACACCACCTCTCAATTTTTACTACCACATTTTAAGTGGACATTCTTGTCGCTAGCAAAATGAGTGGCAAAATGACAGATGCTGGTGGAAAGGGGAACAGGCGTGTTGGAAAAGGAAAAAAAGGTTGTGTCTGTGGGGAAGGTGGCAAAGCTCCATTAACATCTGCTGAAGATAGGCCATCTTCCAGCAAAAGTAAGATGTCTACTACTTTCCGTGGACAATCGGATGTGCTCCCTTTTTTACGAACACGAACAATTGGAACAAAGGTAGATGTTCCCCAAAAATAGAAAATGCTTGAATGGATCTCAAGTGGTCCAACAAGTGCCCTCTCCTCCACCTCAACTACCGCATCCAAAAAACACCAGTCCTCTGAGTTGTCATCCAAATCACACTTGCTTTCTCCCAGCTCTCAAGTCTCCATCCGCCCTGCACAGTATGGTGGAACAGAGATGGTCTGCAGAGCTGTTCAGTCACACTATAGCCTGGGAATTAGAGGTCTGCTCCCAAGCTACAGTGAGTAGAGACCAGGAAATGGTCTGCAGTGATGCCCAGAACCTTTGTGACTCAGATTCAGGCCGTGATGACCAAGTTTCTGAGCATAATATTGACCCTTATTCACAAACTGAAACACCTGTTGTAATAGACAATGAGGAACATACTGATGACGATGAGACGCAGATACAAGATTGGGATGACAACTTAAATATTCGTTCAGGGCAGGAAGAGGCTCGGTCTGAGAGGGAGGGGAGTGCAAACACAACGCTTGATGAGGAACTTCTAGATCCCACCTACTGTCAACCCACAGTCAGGCACTCGAGGAGGTCAACAGAGGCGGTGGAGGAGGATGCTACTGACGACGAAGTTACCTTGCGCCTTCCTGGACAGAGTCGGAGTACTGGTAGCACGTCTACAACTGCATCCTTAGCCACCACTCTGCCTCTGAGCACTAGTCGGGGTGGCTCAGCAGGTCGCATGCCCTCTAAGCCTTGCCTAGCCTGGTCCTTTTTTGACATAGCAAAAGATCGCCCAAATCATGTGATATGTAAAATTTGTCGTGATTCTGTTAGTAGAGGGCAAAACCTCCGCAGTTTGACAACTTCTTCCATGAATCGTCACATGAATAAATATCATATGTCCCAGTGGGAAGCTCACTGTGCTGCAATGCGGCCTAGCGGAGCGGACCATCCATCGCCTGCCCCTTCCAGTGCATCCGCGTGCTCTTCATCTTCTAGGACTGTGGGGACAGCTGTCACACCTGGTTTTCCACTCACAACTTCCACCACTGTAACCGCAACAGGCAGTTTGCTTGGTAGGTCGTCAGTTGGTTTGGAAGGGGAAACAAGTGCGTGTGTACAGCTCTCTCAGACATCGATAGCACCAACGTTGGATGAAGGCAACATCATGTCTACACCTGCACTTTTCTCACAAACCTGCTTTTTTCCAGGGACACCCTACTTACCACCATCTCCACACAGCAGCCAGATCTCTGTCCCTCAGATGTGGACATATAAAAGGCCATTTCCTGCGACCCATGACAAAGCTAAGAGGTTGACTTTATCCCTCTGTAAGCTCTTGGCTACCGAAATGCTGCCTTTCCGCCTGGTGGACACACAGGATTTTAGAGACCTTATGTCTGTCGCTGTGCCCCAGTACCAGATGCCCAGTCGCCACTACTTCCCTGCGGTACACCAGCATATCGCACACAACATCACTGCTTCCTTGAGAAACTCTGTGTGTGAACGGGTGCATTTCACCACCGATACTTGGACCAGTAAGCATGGACAGGGACGTTACATGTCGCTGACTGGGCACTGGGTAACTATGGTGATAGATGGTGAAGGGTCTGCTGCACAAGTCTTGCTGTCCCCACGACTTGTGTATCAATCCTCTGTCTGTCCAAGTTCCTCCACTGCTTCTGCCTCCTCAACCTCGTCTGGGTCCTCCACTTCCGCTCCAAGCCTGCCTGGTCAGGCCACCAGTGTTGTAACTGCGCAGAAGGAATCATGCACCCCTCATTACTATGCAGGCATTAGAGCGCAACGGCATCAGGCGGTCTTTGTCTTGAAATGTCTTGGAACTAAGAGTCACACAGCGGCTGAGTTGTGGGCAGCTCTGGAGACTGAGTTTGGTAAATGGTTGTCTCCACTCAACCTGCAGCCTGGTAAGGCCGTGTGCGGCAATGCTGCAAACCTGGGTGCGGCCCTTCGCCTGGGCAAGGTGACACACGTGCCTTGTATGGCTCACGTGTTGAACCTTGTTGTCCAGCAATTTTTAACACACTATCCCGGCCTAGATGGCCTTCTGAACAGGGCACGAAAACTGTCTGCTCACTTCCGCCGTTCAACCGCCGCAGCTGAGCGACTTGCATTGCTCCAGAAGTCTTTCGGCCTGCCGGTTCATCACCTGAAATGTGATGTGCCGACACGTTGGAATTCGACTCTCCACATGTTACAGCGACTGTGGCAGCACCGCCGAGCCCTGGTGCAATACGTCATGACGTATAGCCTGGGCCAACGAGATGCAGAGGTGGGGCAGATCACCCTGATGGAGTGGTCTCAGAGCAAGGACCTATGCGCCCTTCTGCACAGTTTCGACATGGCGACGAATATGCTTAGCGCTGACAATGCCATTATCAATATATTGTTGTGGTTCAGCGCAAATTTTTACATATAGGTATCTTTACATTATACATATGAAATTATTTCAAGGCATTAAAGGGTTTTTAGCCTAGAAAAATTAGCTGCAGAACCATTGCAACATTGGGTCTAGCGCTGACCCTTATTTTATTGTTTATCAATGCCATTATCAGCATGACAATTCCAGTCATTTACATGCTGGAGCACACGCTAAACACTATTCGGAGTCAGGGGGTGGGACAACAAGAAGGGGAGGAACTACAGGAGGATTCATATGCGCAAGAGACAACAACATCACCAAGGTCCAGACGTTCATCATCACCAAGGCGGCAGGCATGGGACCATGGGGGACAGGGATCAACAAGGGCGCATGGTTGCAGGCGAAATGTTGAGGAAGGTGCAGGAGAACATGAAGAAATGGGAAATGGAGGACGAACTGTCCATGGACATGGAAGACTCAGCGGATGAGGGAGACCTTGGTCAAATTTCAGTTGAAAGAGGTTGAGGGGAGATGTCAGAGGAAGAAAGAACGGTTAGCACCTCTATGCCACAAACACAGCTTGGACTTGGTCCGCATGGCTGCGCCAGACACATGAGCGCCTTCTTGCTGCACTACCTCCAACATGACCCTCGTATTGTCAAAATTAGAAGTGATGATGAGTACTGGCTTGCCACACTATTAGATCCCCAGTACAAGTCCAAATTTTGTGACATAATTCCAGCCATAGAAAGGGACGCACGTATGCAGGAGTATCAGCAAAAGCTGTTACTGACTCTTAACTCTGCTTTTCCACAAAACACCCGTGGTGCACGGAGTGAATCTCCCACTTGTAACTCGACAAACATGGGACGATCTTGTCATCTTCAACAGTCTAACCCTACCAGCAGCACCGTATCTGGTGCTGGTAACAGCAGTTCTATTGAATCTTTTCATAATTTTTTTAGACCATCCTTTGCAAGGCCACCAGAGACAACAAGTCTGACACATAGTCAATGGCTGGAGAGGATGATACAGGAGTATCTCCAAATGAACATCGATGTCATGACTTTGCAACTGGAGCCTTGCTCATTTTGGGCTTCAAATCTTGAAAAATGGCCAGAGCTCTCCACTTACGCCTTGGAGATCTTGTCATGTCCAGCTGCCAGCGTTGTCTCTGAACGTGTCTTCAGTGCTGCTGGGTGTGTGCTGACAGATAAGCGCACGCGTCTGTCCAGTGACAATGTGGACAGACTAACGTTCTTCAAAATGAACAAGTCATGGATCCACAAGGAATTTACTACCCCTGTGTCATCCTCGGGAGAGTAAATGCTTGTGTATTTTGAATGCGCTTGTTGCAAATCTACCTGTGAAGTGTACAACTGGGGCACAAGTGCTGCCACTGAAGGGGTGGGTGTCTGTGTGGCCCAATTTTTGGAAAAAAGGGAGACTCCGCTAGGAGTAACCCTTGCTTACAGTGTTTTTAAAAAGGAGCCAAGATGAACAAGTCATGGTTCAACAAAGACTTTGCTACCTACCCCGGTGCAATCCTGGGGACGGTTAAGGATGGCGTATTTTTGAATGTGCTTGATGCAAATCTACCTGTGAAGTGTACAACTGGGGCACAAGTGCTGCCACTGAAGGGGTGGGTGTCTGTGTGGCCCAATTTTTGGAAAAAAGGGAGACTCCGCTTGGAGTAACCCTTGCTTTCAGTGTTTTTAAAAAGGAGCCAAGATGAACAAGTCATGGTTCAGCAAAGACTTTGCTACCTACTCCGGTGCAATCCTTGGGACGGTTAATGATGGCGTATTTTTGAATGGGCTTGATGCAAATCTACCTGTGAAGTGTACAACTGGGGCACAAGTGCTGCCACTGAAGGGGTGGGTGTCTGTGTGGCCCAATTTTTGGAAAAAAATGGAGACTCCACTTGGAGTCACCTTGCGGTGTTTTAGATGATTTTAGAAGGGCATGCCATGTCTATATCTGTGTCTCGTCCTCTTTTTCCTCGTAACGCTGTTTTGTTTTCGCATGTTTTCACTTTCCCATGTGTTTGTGTTGTGTTGTGAGTTGTTTGTCACCTTTTGGACACCTTTGAGGGTGTTTTCTAGGTGTTTTTATGTGTTTGTGATTGCCTCCCATTGTTTCCTATGCGGTTCGAGCGGTTCGCCGAACCGGTTCGCCGAACCGAACTCGAACGAGACCTCCATTCGGTGAACCGAACTCGAGCCGAACCAGGACCGGTTCGCTCATCTCTATACAGCAGTCAGTTTTTTATGTGATGTACATACAACAGTCGGCAGTGTTTCCCATGTAATGTGTAAACAGCAGTCTCAGTGTATCCTATGTGATGTGTAAAGCAGTCTAAATGTCACCAATGATTGTGTGTGTGTATATATATATATATATATAATGTGTGTCGCGGGTGGAGGAGGGGACGCTGCGCTCACCCACTGCTCGGGTCCGGCTGCTGCTGCTGCTGCTGCTCGGTGGTGGCTCAAGCGGTGGGCCAGATCCCGGGGACTCGAGTGGCGTTCCTCGCCCGTGAATGAAAGGGGGTGGTTTGGGTTTAGGGATATTGTCCGTGACGCCACCCACGGTTGTGGTGAGATTGGTGACACCACCGCTGCTCTGGACGGGGATCCCGGGAGCGATGACAGGAAGCAGCTTGGATGTTGGTTCTCCCCTCCGTGGGTAAGGGGGTTGGTGGTCCCGGGGCCCGGTGAGGGGTAGGGATGGATGGCAGGCGGGTTACGGGGCCTGGTGAGGTGCAGGGTCGCGGGGGCAGCGCTGTGCCGCACGGCACGGTGGTACTCACTCAGCCAATGATGAATGCAAAGTCTCCGGTAAAACAAACGGCTGGATGGACAGGTCCCACAGACGGCTGTGGTGTTTCTCCTCCCGGCAGGTTGATGGTGACTGCCTTTCCCTGCACCTATGTTGTGTTTACAGTTCCAATGGCTTCCCACCGGTAACCCGCTCCCCAGCTTGGATGGATGCTGAGGGAGCCCCTTTTGCCCGCAGGCTCTGACCCTGGGAACTGTAGCCTTGGCGGTGACTGTGTTTCCCTTTTACGGTTTGAGCTGTTGCCTTCAATCAGGTCTTGACTGCTGGGAAACCCCGGAGGTTCCCTTCACTAATGGATTTGACCAGTTTTACGGTGACTCCTAGCCTGGTCGGGGTCCGTAAGCCCTGCCGGATGGTGCTGGCTTCTCTTTACTCTCCGATCCGGTACCGTCGGGCCACTGCTCATCCACGGTCCGTACGGTTCGCTCCAATCAGCCTCTCCTGCAGACAGTCACCACCGTCTGCAAACCTTGCTGTTCTGTCCGGGCCGCACACCCGGACGCCGTCAGACTGCTCCTCTACCACTTTACTTCCTCACTCCTCAACTTCAAACTCTATCTGCTCCCTTTTCCTGCCTCCAGGACTGTGAACTCCTCGATTGGCGGGACCAACCGCCTGGCCCACCCCCTGGTGTGGACATCAGCCCCTGGAGGAAGGCAACAAGGATTTTTGTGTTTGGCTTTGGTGTGCCTAGCCGGGGTGTGGGGTGTGTTGGTGTAGTTCTGTGACGACCTGGCTTGTCCAGGGCGCCACATGTGTACCGCCCCCGTTGCCGCCGCTCGGATCCGCATCCGCGGTGGCTTGAGGGGTCTCTGGACACGGGGGTCGCACGGCCACTCGATTAAAAGAAGGGGGAGTATGTACAGGGGGATTAGAAGTTTGTGACGCCACCCACGGTGTGTGGTAAGATGAAGTACCACCACTGCCGTTGGGGAGCCTGGTGACGATGGTGCGGCAGCCTGATGTTTAACCCCTCTGTGGGTAGGGGGGTTTGTGTCCCGGGGCCCGTTGGTAATGGATGGTGTTTGGGTACCGTTGGGGAATAGGTGCAGGGAGTTTCCAATGTACTCACTCAGTCCAAGAATAACCACACCGACAGCTTGTAAACCAAAGTTCTGAGCACCACCGTAGTCTGCGGAGAGCACGCCTGGATACATGCCCCTGGTATTGTTATTGGTCTGTGGCCCTATTCCTGGCACCTTAGTCTCGATTGGACCCGTTGGTGTGAAACTCTCCGGGTCCCGCTCAACCGTACAGCTAACGGAGTGAGCTTGCTCTCAGGGTTCACGCATAGGATTTCTTTGGACTGTAGTGGGAAAGTCCTATCCCATCGGTACGCTAGTACCTCGATTTTGGAGCGGGTTGGGGATGACACTTGAAGTCTTCACCCACATCGGGTAAATTACCGGAACGCGTGAAGCTACTTTCCGGCCTGGGGTCCACATATCCCGTCGTGCCCTGGCCCCTGCCCAGTGATAGCTCAAGGCCGCCGGCTGCCCTCCTCAGCAGTCCGTGCCCCTTGACACTGTCCCCTGCGACCGGGGTTCCAGCTCCTACCAGGCTCAGACCAACGTCTGCCACCTAGTATACAGGAGCTCTCCTCCGTGGCCTCTCCTCACAAGAGCCACTTCCCCTCCTCTCTCCTTCACTCTCGCCTCTCCACTCTCAACTCTCAACTGTCACTGTCCTAACTTTCTCCTCACCAACCCCCCATGTCGGCGGCCCTATTCCCTTCAGGCCCCCCAATGGCGTGTCTGGTAGGTTCAAGTGGGAAGTGTTCCTAGGATTTTAATTGGACTAGCGGTTAACAACACCAGAGGACTGGGGTCCATTAACCAAGGAGGGTGGATACTGTGCGGGAGGGCAGATTGCACAATACCCTGTGACGACCTGATAGGCCAGGGCGTCACATATATATATATATATATATATATATATATATATATATATATATATATATATATATATATATATATATATATATATATATATATATATATATATATATATATATATACATATACATATACATATACATATACATATACATACACATACACACACACACACAGTACAGACCAAACGTTTGGACACACCTTGTCATTCAAAGAGTTTTCTTTATTTTCAGGACTCTGAAAATTATAGATTCACATTGAAGGCATCAAAACTATGAATTAAAACATGTGGAATATTGTGGAAAATTATCATCACAAAAGGGTCAACTGCTCTCCAGATAGACACAAACCTGAAAAACAGCTGAAAGTAGCATCATCATCAATACAACCTAACATCACACGACTCACTAAAAATAATTATTTCCAATCGCCGCATTCGAGGATGGGGAGTGAAATTGGGTTATTTTATTGTTTGACAAAATATAGCAGGATATTTTTTAAGTTGATCATTTTGTATGGCCAGATGATGAAGTATCATTTATTATTTAAAGAGAATGTGTTTCAACAGCTCCAGAGTCCAGTCACATCACGATTTACACCATGTCGGCCGATGCTTGCTGTTGGACATCGGGATCTAAAGGCTCTGTCACACACAGAGATAAATCTGCGGCAGATCTGTGGTTGCAGTGAAATTGTGGACAATCAGTGCCAGGTTTGCGGCTGTGTACAAATGGAACAATATGTCCATGATTTCACTGCAACCACAGATCTGCCAAAGATTTATCTCTGCGTGTGACGGGGCCTTTAGGCTTATATGCAGATGCACCACTATGGAAACCCATTATGGGTGGCATGGTGGCTCAGTGGTTAACACTGCAGTCTTGCAGAGCTGGGGTCCTGGGTTCGAATCCCACCAAGGACAACATCTGCAAGGAGTGTGTATGTTCTCCCCATGTTTGTATGGGTTTCCTCCCACACTCCAAAGACATACTGATAGAGAATTTAGATTGTGAGCCCCAATGGAGACAGTGTTGCTGATGTATGTAAAGCGCTGCAGAATATGTTAGCGCTATATAAAGATTATTATTATTACATGAAGCTCCATCAGTTCAGTTTAGAACACTGTGAGGATTGATGCAACATATGATAAGTAATTTTTACTCATCAGTTGGTTATTTGCTATAAGTTATTTAGCACTACTCTACAATTCTAAAGTTTGCTAATTTAGTTAAGCACTTTAAATACTGCTACCAATGTTTGAGAATAGAATAGATATACCGGTGAGGTATTAAATAGATGCTTTACCAACCAAAAAATAATAAGATACATTAAAATTGTTACAGAAATTATTTGAAGGGTACGGTTCCACTTGCGCATAGCTTCCGATGTAAGAGCATCATAACCGATATACTAATGACCCTCTGCTGAGAGTGTGAGGTGTGGGTCATGCAACTGTGATGCGATCTTGCGATCGGCTCACAGCTATAGAGAAGAGGTAGGGAACAGTTTCTCCCTATCTCCTCCCCCACCTGTTTCTGCATATATCGCACTGCACTCGGATGACATGCGAGTGCAGTGCGATGTTTCACATGCTCCCTTAGACTTGCATGGGGGGGCGTGAGCTGAGACTTGCTGTCAAACGCAGCATGCTGCGATTCATTCCGCATGCCGCTATGGTATGAGAAATCAGTCGCAGATGGACACAGCCCTGTAGTTTTGCACTAGATTTAGAGCAATCCAATGTTTTATCGGATTGCACTCATCTGTGCAAAACGCGAGTGAACCTGTACCCTAAGGCTGCTTTCACACTTCCGTTTTTTCCTTCAGTTGCAATCTGTGTCCTTGAGGAATTACAGTATCCTGCAAAATATTATGCAGGAATCCGTTTTTCCCCATAGACTTGTATTAACGACGGGTTGTGACTGATGGCCTTACGTTGCATCTGCCGTGTGATGGATCAGTCGTTTATTGACTGACCGTTGGGCGGAATCAATGCAGAATTTAATGTTTTTTCTCAGTGGCAAAAAAATGAATGCCGACGGATGCGTCTCTCTCTCTCTCGGAAATGTGAAAGTAACAGGCTTGTTTTTTAAACATTCCCAACAAATTTTTCTTCATTTGTTAGAGATCAGCTACACTGCAATACTTTTGTTTTTTTTTTGTCCTATAATGACATCTAGTGGGCAAGATTTATAATGCACCACTCCTATGTTGGGCTTGGTTTCTTTATTTTTATCCTTGATGAGTCTTACCAGGGTAAAAATGAGGGGCATTGCAGCCAAATTTGAGCTGCTGCCACCTGACTGCTGGCCCCCTTTGCTAGGTTTTAGGTGGTCCCCCCCGTTGGAAAGACACTATCCAGCTGCCCCCGCCTCCTGTGGTATGACTGACTCTGGCCACGCCTTCCGGATATATGTCACCGCGCTGCCCAGCTTCCGGTCTCTCTGTTCCAGGACCCGGACCTGTTTGGGCAGCCGGTGGCATATACCCGCTCCAGGAGGTGGTAAGAGAGGTATCAGCAGGGAGGGAAGCGTTCTGCTCATGGCGCTTTAGCTGTGAGCGGCTCCCTCCCTGCTGAGGCACAAGTGACATGGGCCGGCGAGCGGCGTTCTACGGGAACAACCCGCCCGCCGGTCCGCTTGTGCTCGGCGTCCATCACAAGCCCCCCGACCCTCCCCCCCCAGCAGGGAGGGAAGCGTCCTGTTCACAACGCGGTTAGTTGTGAGCGGCTCCCTTCCTGCTGAGGCTCAAGCTATGTGTGCCGGCGGGCGGTGTTCTGGGAACTACCCGCCCGCCGGTCAGCTTGAACCGCCGCTAGGTTTGAAAAAGAGCGCGAGGCGCTCTTTGGCTATGGCGCCGCCCACCCTTAGTTTAACAACCCTATGCCCCTGCCCCCTCCGCCGCTCTGTCACCGCCGCTCTGTCTCCACCAGCACAGGGAGATTGTGGGGGCGGGCTGCGGGTTGGCGCAGCCCCTGATGCAGTGCAGCTTGGAGGTGCTGCAGCGGTGGATGCGCTGACTGGCAGGGGTCAGCGGGACCCCCACATCCCCCATTGGTATCCAACATAAATAAATAAAAAACGCCACGTTATTACCCAGAAAGCTAAGGGTGCTAGTTATGAAGGAACCAGGGGCCACCTGGGTTTCCTGGCGAGTGGGGGCCTCATTTCAAGGGGGGGGTGAGGGGAAAGGACATGTACATTGGCAATATTGCAAGGAGAAGTTGCCAGCAGGCGGCATAGGCGCCACCTGTTGATACCTCACCTCCTATCCTGGTTAGCATGCCAGTGATTTTCCCCCCTTTTTGGGGTCGGCATGACGCTTTAGGATGTACAACCCCCTTCCTCTCTCCTTCCTCCTCTAACCACCCCCCCTCCCGGGCCAAACCCCTCCTATTTGACACTTTACAATGGGGAATGTTAACAGCCTCCCTCCCCCGTTGTCACACATGGGTTTCAGCATGTTATGGCGGGTGGCGGTGCCTACGCTCGCGCGGTGCTGGTATGTACAGGGACCCCGGCCACGGTAGCAGTCCATGACGCGAGCAGCTTCCCCCTGACTCCCCCAACCATACCCACCCCCCTGTTTTTTCTTAAGACTAAGCTCCGGTGAGGGCCCGTGGGGGGACGAAGAACACCTGAGTGTGCACTGGTCCGGACAGTGGAGTTGCGGCCGTCATCTGGCAAGCAAATTCAGAGCCGGGTCTGCCATTACCTGCATCACCTGGTGAGTACCCTGATGGGAAGTGGGGGGCTCAGCCCCACATGCTGTCACTAAGTTATTTATCACAAGCGCGGTTGTTGGCACTGAAGAAATCGCCTCCCCTCCTTTTTGTTAAAAGCCGTTAGTATCGGTCATCCCTACCTCTTGTGTTCAGCATTCCACGGCCTGACTGCTGTATCTGTCATCCCTACCTCTTGTGGTCAGCATTCCACAGCCTGACTGCTCTAACTGTAAAGAAGCCTTCCCTATTTCGGACGATTAAGTCTGGTGCCAGTTCTTTATATTGATCACACATGTTTTTATTCAAATGAGACCTCCTCTGAGTTGGTGACAATTCGATGGGATCACGGGATCAAAACCCCCCCCCCCTTTATATACCCTAATTTAGTGCTGTAGTTGAAAGAAGGGATCTAGATTGTTGGGCAGGGGTAATTTTATCGAAATGTCAGAAGGGTATTTTGGTACAATTGCAGTGCTTGAATGTTTTTCCTAAAATTGCTTCTCTTTTTAGAGAAGTAATTTTTGGCCTTTTACTTGATTTTTCTTTCTGTGGTCAAGTACATATGGGTTTTATGGTTTTCCTCACAATAGGAGAGAAAAAAAAAAAAAAAGCGTGATGGAAGAATCGGCATTTTTATTAATTTGCATAATAATTATGGCCAATATTTTCTGAACAATTATGTCCACATAAATATTCGCCTAAAAAGTATAAACTCACTTTTAGTTTTGTTCACATGTGCATACAATGGACAAGGCTATTCGATGTTTGATCAGACAGCAATCCCCCCAATATTATTCTATAGAGGGTGCTGACTAGCTCTATTACTTGATGCACCTAGATGGCTAGAATAAAGCGGTTACTGACCTCACCATTTACCAGGCAAATCGAAATTCGAAACCCTTGCTATTTGCCGTTTGGCAGTGGCTGAAGAGTGCTTGTTACCTGCTAACAACTTTTGAAGAGGCTCCAAAGCTGTTCGTAGAGACAGAGAAGGCATCAACAATGTTGTTCCCCTTTTATCTATATTTGAAAAGCCTTCATAAGGACGTTAAAAAAAAAAAAAAAAAAAAAAAAAAAAAGTAATAGTTTTTATCTGCTATCACCCATCATATGGAGGTTGGTTATCTTTCGGCCCCGTGGAGCTACAGGTACGAACCTCAACTTTGGGGGTAAGGTCACGTTCATTGCGGCATTTCCAAGGCTCCTTTCCCAGGCTGCCCAGTGCATGGCTAAGCGGGAGTGTCGCGTTACCCAGATTTGGTACACTGGTCCAACCACAGGAGGGAAAGGTTAAACTTGAATTTTCTGCTACATGGAATCAGGGACCTGAAGAGGAGTACCTGATGGTGTAGCCGAATTTCTCGTTAAGTCTCAGCTTCTGCACTTGCTTGAAGAGCAGGAACGGACAAATTGGTGCGTGGTGTTTTTACAGCGGCAGTTCCAGCTGTTTGCAGGTTTGTACCCGATACAACGGAGTTTTTTAAAAAAAATAAATAAATAAATAAAAAAGGGGTCAGGAGGCTCGGTCTAGCGGCCATGTTTCGAGTAACCTACCCCCTGGCCGTGATTTTACCACAATTAGGTGGCAGTTGGATATGGGGTGGGGGAAGACTCCATATTAGTGTTATGGCCGGTTGTTGTAGCAAGCCTAGGGGAAAAACCATATAACCACCTGTTCACAACTTCCCCCAACAGTAAGCGGGTTGATTAGGTTCGGTTGTTAGAAAGCACATCAGTCAATGTTAGGTCAAAGGCAGAACAGGTACACAGTCGCCCTGATGGCATAGCATTTCCAATCCCAGGTATTTCTGGTAACTCCATCCGCTGACAGGATCAAGGCTTTGATTTCTTAAGTCGTAGTGGGATGGCCTTGTGCAGGGAGACCAATAACCCGGCCTCCCTATACAACACCGAAATGACGGACCTATGGTAAGGTATGCGGTAGTGGTTCCCCACCAAGTGGGTGAAGAGCAGGATGATTTTCCAGCGATTCCGCAGTAACATACACCCTGCAGTATTTTGTGATTCTACATCGCCAACGGACACCGTTGTTTCCTGTTGCGAGCAAGCAGTTACAGTATTTGCCTTGCCATTTTTAAATTGCGGAACCACACTGACATGACCAACGCCTGTTGGGAGCCATGGTTTTTGAAAGGTTAGAGGACTACCGGCAAGTGAGTAGATGCCAGGAGGCCTATTAAGGCTAGTTTCACACTACGTCTTTTTAACATCCGCTGAAAACGTTTTTTTAGCGGAAGTACGGATCCTGCTTTTACAGCAAATAACGTATGCAAACGCATATGTTATTTTGCAGGATCCTGCACTGGATGTTTAGGGGCGGGCATTGGAGTCATGTGATCGGGAGTGAGGGGAACTAGACTGGGAGGAGGCTTCTGACAGCTGCAGACGCTGGTAACCAAGGTAAACATCGGCCTTGGATACCCGATATTTATCTTGGTTACGAGTGTCTGCAGCTGCTAGGAGCAGGGCTGCCTGCACGCGTAACCAACGTAAACATCGGGTAACTAAGAGAAGTGGTTACGCGATATTTACCTTGGTTACGAGTGTCCGCAGCTCTCAGGTGGGAGAGAGAGGAAGGGGGAAAGACAGAGATAGAGAGAGAGAGGGTGAGGGAGGGAGTAGAGAGATAGACAGATCACGCGAGACTGGTTCTGGGCATGCTCAGTACTTTCTGGGCATGCTCAGTACAAAAGCAGGATCCTGTCTATCAGCACGCCAGCGTTCACCTGCGTTTGCGTGCGTTATAGTCAGGATCCAGCAATTTGCAGTATTTGGACGGAGCTCAAAAACGCTACAAGTAGCGTTTTTGAAACATGTTAAAAAACTGCAAGTCACTGGATCCTCACTATAACGCAGGCAAACGCAGGTGAACGGATGTTAACGCGAGTTCATTGCAAATGCATTGAAATGAAAACGCATTTGCACTGGATCCGTACTTCCGCTAAAATAACGTTAAGGACGGATGTTAAAAAGACGTAGTGTGAAACCAGCCTAATTCCTGTTTGTTTCTCGACCTAAGAAAAGGGATCGGGCCGGGGTGGTATGCCCTTTGCAAACTTACTCTTATAGCATAGTTACTTAGGTTGAAGAAAGCTCTAGGTTCACCTAGTTCAGCCTTTTACTCTTCCCGCAGTTCGGGACCTGAGGGCGTTAGTGATGGCCCTTAGACGAGCAGGGACGTCGGGGGAAAAAATTTTAACCACAAAGATTTTTCTTTTACCATATTTAGCGGACAGCTTTTGGCAGTAATTCGGTGGGGCGGTTTATTTTGGGTTCACCAGCTGCAGAATCTGGGTTAGACCCCTGCCAGAACCAGTTTGCTCCTGAGGCTTCGGGGGCAAGTATGCATGAGCGCGGTTTCAATGGGCTGGGGGTTGTCAATGCAAACGCAGTTTTGAGGGACGTAGTACCGAGTTTGTTTTAACAACCGTCCATTAGTAGACACGCAAGGGGCTACTGATTGACGTATAAGCTGGCGTAACATTACATATGTTCCAGATTGGTATGTTTTATTATTAACAATAACAATAATAAACATGTACGGGGGGTTTTGCCTGAACCACCCCAGGGAGAAGTGTCTGCTGGTTATGAGAATTTTGCTGGTTACGAGAATTTGCCTTGTTGACAATGTTTTTCTTTTCAGATGTAAGTCGGCCTAGTGTCCGTGTCAACCTGAAACAGAAACCTCTGGGAGTTTTTCTGACCCATACATATACATAGAACAATTATCAAAAGTGCTCCAACCGTTTTATAAATAAATTTATTTTATTGTCACAATAGTACAAAAAACAGTTTATAGCATTATAATTAATCCTGAACAAAAATTCAGCAAAACATATTAAGGTAAAAATCCAAAAGAGAAACCAGGGCAAGAAGTGTGGACACGAATAAAAAGCCCAGGAATGGGAGAGGACACGGGACGATAGAGCAATCACTGACCCAGTCAAATAATGGGCAGGAAAATATCCACGTATAATATCGTTGCTGGAGTGCAAGCTAAGGTGACTATGTGCATATCAAGAGAAAATCAGAGCTATTCAGCGAGTGGACACTAGATGGCGCTCAAGCATAAATAACACGTTAATGTGTCCCGGCGCTGAATATTTTATTGCAGCAAAGTACTCCAGGCTTACCCATGTCAGTATGTTGTGAGGCTCACGTACCGGGTCCCCTCCCTCGCCCAACGTAACGTCCGTTTCGAGATGAATCTTCTTCGGGGGCCATAGGGGAAGTGAGCAGGAGTGTGTGTTTAAATAGGGTGGACGCTGTATAGTGAGCACATGTGGTGGGCGGTGTTCCAAACATCCGATCAGTGCCGTCCGGCCATTCCAGGGGAAGCATGGGTGGGAGGAAATCCTCCTGACGTCATTAGACCCATGCCTCTCCTTTCAAGGAAGCGTCCTTAGGCAGTGTCAGGGTGGGAACGCCCACCACATGCGCTCCAGTGCACCATGTTGATTGTGGGCAAATGTGATGGCAAAAGACAAAGATGGAATAAAATACATAAATATAGCCCAAACTGCAAGAATTGTGTTTATATACACGTATGCTGTACTGCAGCCCTAAGAATCCAGGGAATATATTACAGGGCAATAAATTATATAAAGTACACACCAATGGAAGGGGATATAGACAATTATATATTATCCTCTATATTTGAGATATGTTGTTTTCCATTTTCCTCTTTTTTTCTCCTTTTCTTCCCCCAATCCAGTTATTTAGGAAACAACATGGCTGAGCGTCCCAAAAATACCCTACAAAGAGGGAAAAAGTGAATATAGCAGAAAAAAGGGGAGGAAATGAATAAATAAAACAGGGATTAGAAATGAGAATAAAAACACACATAATAAAAACAACGTGGAGTAACTGAGGATCTTTTTTTCAAAATTATAGAAATGGGGAAAAGGACAATTTTTCATTCAAGCCGTGTGGGGACATTGTCCCCAAACGGACGATCCAGCGGCACTCCATCTGCGCTAAAATCCGTTTTTTATTTCCTCCTCTTGACCCAAGTTGAACTTGGTCAATCCCTCTAATTTTGAGGTTTGTAGGGTCACATTTATGTCGCAGCTTAAAATGGCGCGGGATCGTCCTAAGAGATTCAAGATCTTTCACCTCCCGTGCCTCAATTATATTTCGAACGTGTTCCCTAGTGCGGACGCGGAGTTCTCTAGAAGTTAACCCAATATAAACCAGGTTACAGTCGCACGTGGCGTAATAGATGACATATGTCGTATTACATGATATAAAGCTCCTGATTTTATACTCTCTTGAGCCATCCGCAGAGGAGAACACGCCCGTCTGAATAAGATTGCGGCACGCTAGGCAGGATCCGCAGGGGAAACAGCCCACTCTGGGGCTACCAATGCCAAAAAGAGGGGGAATCCTAGGCACATAATGGCTCTTCACCAGGTGATCTTTTAGATTCTTTCCTCTTCTGGCAGTTAGAATGGGTCGGTCTGTAAGAGCATTTCTCAGCGACTGGTCGGTTTGTAAGACCGGCCAGTGTTTATTGAGGATGCCTCTAATTGCGTCCCATTGGTTATTGTACGTCGATATGAACCGTATCTGGGGTGACCCCGATTCATCTCTCCGTACTCTAGGCAGCAATTCCACCCGTGGGGTACTCCTCGCTCTCTGGTAACCAGCCTTAACACACCTCCTGCTGTATCCTCTATCAAGAAATCTCTCCCGCAGCCCACCAGCCTGATGCTCAAAAAAGTCATCATTAGAGCAAATCCTTCTTATTCTTAAAAATTGGCCCGCTGGAATGGCCCTGATGGTTGAATCTGCATGGGAGGATGAGGCGTGTAACAAGGCATTCACTGCAGTCTCTTTCCTAAAGAGGTCTGTTTGGATAGATCCCCCACCGGCATTCAGCACCCTGATGTCCAGAAAATCGACCGAGTCGCTATCCGTCCTATAAGTCAATTTGATGTTGTACGGGTTACTATTCAGGTCCGCCATGAAGCTGTGCAGCTCAGGAATGGTACCCCTCCAGATCATAAAGATGTCGTCTATATATCTATACCAGTACTGCGCATGGACTGCGGCCGGCACGCCATCGCCGAAAACCTCCCTCTCCCAAAAACCGAGAAAGAGGTTTGCGTACGACGGCGCGCAGGCCGCGCCCATCGCAGTGCCCCGTTCCTGGAGGAAGTACCGATCCTTAAATAAAAAGAAATTATGTGTCAATATGAACTGCAACAGCTCCAAGACCAGACCCTGAATAGATTTATCCCAGTTGCTCATGGACAGATAGAACTCAGCCGCTGCCAGACCATCAGGGTGCCTTATGCAGGTGTATAGGGTCTCAACATCTGCCGTTACCAACATAGTACCCCTGTCCACAGGGAGCCCATCAAGTCTCCGTAGGACGTCCGAGGTGTCTCTGACATAAGAGGGCAATAATAATAATGAGGTCCAGTTTTTCCCCTTCTTTTGTGACTAATAGTGTCCGTGTCGTAGGTCATGCCTATGTTTTTCGGGCAGCATGGAAAGCTGATCCCCTCCCTGACAGTCGGTCCTTTGTTTCATTGCCCTGGACGGTAATTGGAGAAGTTTTTGGGGGCTGGTCTAGCTGAGGGCGCTACCTGAGGTGTTCAGGATTGGTGGGACGCCCTCCTCAGCTGACTTGGTGACCCAAGTAGGAGTCAAAGATCTGGTTTCCTGCCATCTATCAGTGCTCCGCCCCGTACCCTCATTCGGCAGAGATGGACTATTTACCCTGTTCTTTTCCGAATTTACGATGGTCCAGGCTGAGGTGATTTTCAGCTCATATGTGAGCATATCTGAGGAAGGATGTGTTATGGAGCTGTCCTGGCGCACGGGCAACCAGCGCCTACCTAAGTTGATCCAGTATATAAAAAAAAAAAAAAAAAAATTGTTGGGTTGGCACCGCCAGCTAAAGGAAATAACCTGGCTTTCCTTATGTGGAAGCGGATATATATTACATGATGCTGTTTCGGACATGTTGGTAGTGGTAATGTGCGAGGAGTTGGCTCAGGTACAGTGGTTTTTGGTGGGGGTCGCAGCTTGCTAGCGCTGTGCTGCTCCTTGGCGGAAGGGGTAGGAAAAGTGGTGGTGAAATACCCGCACCGGACGGCCGGTGGCGGAAAATTTCCCTAAACCCCGTGGTGTTGGCTGGTAATGCTTAATTTAAAAGCTGCGACCAAATATTTATGCCAAAGGAAAAGATGAGAGTGTTTTTCCCCATGCCTCTCCAAAAATTGAATAAGTGAAATAAAGCAATTTAACTTATAAAGAACGGTTTGGTGTCTTTCTAGGGGGGGGGGAAAGCGGTGTTTGGGTCCAGGCAGTCTGAGGGGCATTGCAGCCAAATTTGAGCTGCTGCCACCTGACTGCTGGCCCCCTTTGCTAGGTTTTAGGTGGTCCCCTCCGTTGGAAAGACACTATCCAGCTGCCCCCGCCTCCTGTGGTATGACTGGCTCTGGCCACGCCTTTCGGATATATGTCACCGCGCTGCCCAGCTTCCAGTCTCTCTGTTCCAGGACCCGGACCTGTTTCCCGCCCTCCCTCCCTTGGTGTTTACGAGTTTTGTTGTGTTTCTCTGGTTTAAGTCGCAGCAGCGGAAGGGGTAGGAAAAGTAGTGGTGAAATACCCGCACCGGACGGCCGGTGGCGGAAAATTTCCCTAAACCCCGTGGTGTTGGCTGGTAATGCCTAATTTAAAAGCTGCGACCAAATATTTATGCCAAAGGAAAAGATGAGAGTGTTTTTCCCCATGCCTCTCCAAAAATTGAATAAGTGAAATAAAGCAATTTAACTTATAAAGAACGGTTTGGTGTCTTTCTAGGGGGGGGGGGAGCGGTGTTTGGGTCCAGGCAGTCATAATAAACTGAACTTTACTAGCCCACCACTGTTCCCGTGCTGACTTTCTACTGCTTTCTACGGCTTTGTCCACAAGCAGTACCAGCTAATTTGAAGAGATTACAAAAATCTTATGTTCACGTGGCCAAAATGTTCTGCAAAGAAATTCACAAGCTATGCGAATTTTAAAATCTCCAGCATGTCAATTTTTTGTGTAGAATTCCCTCAGTCTTCGCTTTTGTAGTGCTCATTGTGAAATAGACAAAGGGAAAAAGGAGAACCAGCTCACCTGATGAAGTGCCCGACGATAAATCCAATCTAAAAAAGGCGATCCAGCACTATATACATATTCTGAAATACTCGACACAGAATTGCGTGTAAGGCCAAGTGCACACTTTGAGTATATGGTGAGTATTTTTTTACCTCAGTTTTTGTAAGTCAAAGTCAAGAGTGGGTAATAAATGTAGGAGTGGTGTCTGTGCTTCTATTATACTTTACTTCTGACTGTTCCACTTCTGGTTTTAACTTCGGTCACTTTCACACTGCATTTTGTCACCTGTTCAGTGGTCCAGTCAGGGCTTAAGTCTAAATGCCCCCACACAAAGGGATTCTGACTTATGTGCTGACAGGGCCATTAACTATAATGGTGTCACTGTGCACTCTGTCATATGTCTCTGTCTGCACCATTATAGTCAATGGCCCTGTCGGCGTAAATGTCTGAATCCCGTTGTGTGGGTGGTTTAGACTTAGGCTCCGACTGGACCACTGAAGAGGTGACAAAACGCAGTGTGAAAACATCTTTACAAATACTGAGGTAAAAAACTCACCAAATACTCAACGTGTGCATGTAACCTTGTAACGTAGCCAGTGGAGGTAGTCATGGGCGAAAACTACAGTCCTCAACTGGCCCTGGCACACTATAAACATGGGGAATTGAGTGGATAGTGGAGTGGAGGTGCCACCTGATTGTGACTCGCCCACCCCAGGGCTTTGGGACACCCGGTGCCGGGCCAGACTAGTCCGGGGGGTAGTCAGTGGTGGCGGGGCCCGACTCCGTGACCCTGGCGGGGTCAACTAATATGGCTGCTGTGTTGGGGGTGATTATTAAAGTTTGTATTCGTGACGCCACCTGTGGTTTGCGGCTATTAGGCTGCCGCTGCTGTATGGGGCCTCCGGGGCTGGTGGAAGGGCAGCTTGGATGGTTCTGCTCCCCACAGGTGGAGCGGTGCCCCGGGGCAACAGTTGATGCTTGTAAGAGTCTATGAGGGTGTTGTAGATGGTGCAGTGCAGGCGAAATAATGGAGGCAACACCAGGGGATGCAGTTTCAAGATGTTTACTCACAGTTCCTGGGCTGCAGCACACTGGTGCCTTTGGACTGCTGGGCCCCACTGTCAAGGACCTCCGCCGATCCCGGGTAGATCTGGGAATAAATGCCGGTGCACCACTCTGTTGTGTCTCTTTCCTTCAGCTGTCTTCAAAGCCTTGACTTTTCTGGATAAACCTGTCTTGGCCTCCACTATAGGTTCTGGACAAGAAGGCTTGCCTGGATGGTACTCTGCCCTCTTCCCAGGGGTTCTACAGTGGGATGTGGCCCGGGGCGCTTGAAACCACCCTGGGCCTCGGTGTTCACTTTTGGAAAATTACATCTCTTCCTCCAGTTTCTAGGGACCGTTCCCTGTATGCAGCCTGATCCCTCCACCCGATGACTTAGTGGAACAGGCCACAAGCTTGAAAGCCTTGCAGTGGCCCTGGAATCCTTTCTGTAGTTCACTGCTGTGGTGTCACCTGGGCCTAGCTGGGCCCCAGGGTCTCCACCAGGAAGCTTCACTTTCTCTTGCTTTTTCTGAGGTTTGAACTTCTCTCTCCTTCTCTCTCCAACTTCTCACTCCCTCCTCTCAGCTCTCCTCACTCAATTTGACTCAACTTGACCTTCCTGTCTCTGCTCTACCTTCTGCTGGCTCCTCCCACCTTCCCAGTTGCTAGACCCCACCCTATGGGAAAAGGGATGGGTCTTCCGGCAGCATGGGGGGGTAGCTGCCACTATCCCCGGTCCCTGTGTGTGCCTAACAATGGGCGTAGTGTGAATTTGCCTATGGACCGGCGTTTACCCCCTTGCTTACCCAGGATGGGACATCACACCTCTGGCTGAGGTGCAATGTCTCTGTGGCGACGGAAGCCTCAGGGGTGCCACACTCCCCCACAACGAATCCCAGCACATCCGCGGGCTGAAACAAGAAGACAGTGAAGAAACTGCAAAGTTTTTATGTATGCATATAACACAATAACAATTTTAAAACTTTACATCCCCTATGGGAGGCGCATTACTTGAATGTTGCAAAAATTAAAATAATAAAACTTTAGAGTCTTTTGGGCACTCCCACCAGAATTCTCGTAGGGGGCACAACTGGTGCAACATATTTACAGGGGGGATAGCTGACTATACTTAGTCCAGTGGCCCAAATGTCTGTTCAACTTTGTACTTAGGGGGTAAAAGAGAAAGAACCAGCCACTAAGTCCAGTGGCCTGGTTAAACATGACACACAAATAACAGTGGACCACATTCCAGTCTAGTGGCCCGGTAACACATAAACAGGGGGGTGACATCTTTGAAAAGAACATGAGGGCAAGACATTAGGGATGGGGTGTCATCTTCAAGAAGAACAAGGGGATGGGGCAATGCAGGAAAGTCTTGAAGGAATGATGAGGGGCAGAAATGGGCTATATACAGTTCTATATCTTCTTTTCTTCCTACATTTCAGTGCTGGAGTCCCGACTTGGCAGAGCCCTGGGCAGCAGGTAGTACATGGAGATCATGGTCTGCGTCTCCTACGTAGTAGTTGTTGACTTGTTGCAGGGTGCTGCGGCCTGTGCGCTGGCTGGAATTGGACTGCTGGTCAGCGTGGGGCTGTGGACTGGCGTGGGACTGCCGGCTGGTGTGGGGTTGTTGGTTTGGTTGGGGCTGCTGGTTTGCAGAGGGTTACCGGTGGCATGGCGCCATTCTGGCTCCCCCAGAGATGCTTCCTCCCTTAACACATGCATGCCCAGGGAGTACCAGCCATGGCTCCCCATTAGCCGCGTGTACTCCACCAGGTCGCCGGGCTGAACGTTGCGCCCTGGGTAGCCTCTTGTCAAGTGCTCCTCGATGTCACGGTGGGAGACGAATACATCTTTGCCTAGGCCGGGCTCCTGGATGAAGCCCCAGCCCGCCGCCTGTGGGAAGTCAATCACTTGGCCCCTTCTCACTGGGCCCTGGGATCCTTTACGGGCCTGCCGGATTCGAGCGTTGGAGGCCAGGTTAGACTCCTCCAGGGCCCTCCGCTTCGTCTCCTGGCACTACCGCTCATACTGGAGCTGCTCAAGCTGTTTCGCGCAGGCCATGTCGGCGGCTAGCGGGGTCGCGGCAGGGAGGATTGGCAGGGGCAGTCTCGCGTCTCAGACCGGCGCGGTGCCAGGTAAGCCGGTGGGCGGGCTCGGCAAGGGGCCCACTAAGTGCTCGGGGCCCTCGCTGGCTGGGGAGTCCTCCTCGCTGCCGGGGTCTGCTGCGCTCTCTCCGGCCTCGGAGCTGTTGGAGGAGGTCTCCTGCAGGCCTGCGGGGGGCTTGGCGGTGGCACCTCGCAGTATCAGGGGCTTGGTCAGGTAAGGGCGGCATGCGGCTTACCCGGGTTTAGTACTGTGGCCTGTTCTCGGTGGCCCACGACCTCGGGTGTCGCCCGGTCTTCTTTGGCACTCGCCCCTCCATCTCTGCCTTCCACTCGCCGTTCCACCTCCGCTTTCAAAGAGCTCAGCTCCCAGGTGAGGAGCTCCACTTCCTTGCAGAGGAAATTCAGCTCTGGGTCCATCTCCTTGGTCCCAGGGGTGTTTTGCTGCGGCTTCTCTGCCATGCTGCTTGCCTGGGGATTGCTCACTGCAGAACTGCTCGGGTGCTCGACCACGCCACTCGGCTGCACCCTTTCCCCTGCTGAAGGCGGGGCCGGGGGCTGCACCAGCACCTGGCGCCAGACTGGCACCCAGCCCACGGCCAGCATCACTCCACCTATGATCCAGTACATTCTTGCTGTCTGCGGGTCTGGCATCTGGAATCACTTTGCCAGCCGTTCAGCTCCTTGTTATGCCATGTTACATCCTCCGTTCTGCATAGCGGGCACAGCTTTGCGCTCTTTTGCAAGACAAAGGGGTCAGGGCTTACTTTCGCGCCCTTCTCCAGGCACGCCCCTCTACTTCCCGCGCTCAGCGGTCTCAATGGCGGCAGTTTTTACACAATAAAACATAGTTCTTTCCGTTCAGCAAGGCGTACAGTACCCGGTGGGACCGGGCACGTTATCCTGTTCGTGACGCCAAGGTTGACTCGCCCACCCCAGGGCTTTGGGACACCCGGTGCCGAGCCAGATTAGTCCGGGGGGTAGTCAGTGGTGGCGGGGCCCGACTCCGTGACCCTGGCGGGGTCAACTAATATGGCTGCTGTGTTGGAGGTGATTATTAAAGTTTGTATTCGTGACGCCACCTGTGGTTTGCGGCTATTAGGCCACCGCTGCTGTATGGGGCCTCCGGGGCTGGTGGAATGGCAGCTTGGATGGTTCTGCTCCCCACAGGTGGTGCTTGTAAGAGTCTATGAGGGTGTTGTAGATGGTGCAGTGCAGGCGAAATAATGGAGGCAACACCAGGGGGTGCAGTTTCAAGATGTTTACTCACAGTTCCTGGGCTGCAGCACACTGGTGCCTTTGGACTGCTGGGCCCCACTGTCAAGGGTAGATCTGGGAATAAATGCCGGTGCACCACTCTGTTGTGTCTCTTTCCCTCAGCTGTCTTCAAAGCCTTGACTTTTCTGGATAAACCTGTCTTGGCCTCCACTATAGGTTCTGGACAAGAAGGCTTGCCTGGATGGTACTCTGCCCTCTTCCCAGGGGTTCTACAGTGGGATGTGGCCCGGGGCGCTTGCAACCACCCTGGGCCTCGGTGTTCACTTTTGGAAAATGACTTCTCTTCCTCCAGTTTCTAGGGACCGTTCCCTGTTTGCAGCCTGATCCCTCCACCCGATGACTTAGT
This sequence comes from Anomaloglossus baeobatrachus, assembly GCF_048569485.1. Taxonomy (NCBI): domain Eukaryota; kingdom Metazoa; phylum Chordata; class Amphibia; order Anura; family Aromobatidae; genus Anomaloglossus; species Anomaloglossus baeobatrachus. The sequence goes on along the minus strand of NC_134356.1, from coordinate 404,710,679 downwards.
GGAACAGGCCACAAGCTTGAAAGCCTGGCAGTGGCCCTGGAATCCTTTCTGTAGTTCACTGCTGTGGTGTCACCTGGGCCTAGCTGGGCCTCAGGGTCTCCACCAGGAAGCTTCACTTTCTCTTGCTGTTCTGAGGTTTCAACCTCTCTCTCCTTCTCCCTCCAACTTCTCACTCCCTCCTTTCAGCTCTCTTCACTCAATCTGACTCAACTTGACCTTTCTGTCTCTGCTCTACCTTCTGCTGGCTCCTCCCACCTTCCCAGTTGCTAGACCCCACCCTATGGGAGAAGAGATGGGTCTATGGACCGGCGTTTATGTGGCGCCCCTGACCTGGTCAGGCACCACTGAGTACTGCACCCATGCTGGGGACAGTACAATACAGGTAATCCAGATGGCTGACTGGGGTGTGGAACACAGGCGCATAGTGATCAGGCCTCACACATGTACCTAAGAGAGGACCCCTGGGGAACCCAGGAGGGGGCAGAGCCTACGCCTTCACTGGAATAGTGGAGGGGGTGAGAGCTTCCATCTCCTCTCAAGGGGTGTGGTAAGAGAGTCTGGTTGCTAGGTGGCGTAGGCAGACACAAGTGGGGAAGGAAAGAGAGATAGGAGGAGTTAGTTAGAGCTTGGAGCTCGGACTGAGGAGATGTCAGCAGAAAGAGTAGAGATGGAATAACCCACCAGTGAGTCAGTTAGAGCAGAACTCCATAGGGCTCAGTGAGGAGCAGACCTGTGGGGCTGTTGCTGTCTAACAGCGCCCGCGCAGTGGCTACAGACGGGGGAGAACGGTCAACTAGGAGTGCTGCCTGAAAGCCAGCTTCAGCTAGAGAGTGCACGGAGTGGGAAGTAAGGAGACTGCTAGAGAGCACCAGGCCCAACCGGGCGGCAGATCCCGAAGCGAGGATAGATTCACCTTTCCCTGCTAAACCTGCCGGTGTGGGGCTCTTAAAGCCCACACCACAACACTACAAAAGCCGCAGCCACGTAACCGCAGTGAGGGCCCATAGGTCATAGGAGGCAAGAGGCTGGAGTGGCCTGGTCCGGGGAACAAGCACACGGCAAACAACAAGGGGAGAGAGGCTGCAGCATCTTCCCTGGGTGACCCCCATAGGGACTCAAAGTCGGGGTCACCCCAAACCACCAAGGGCTAAGGAAGGCGAGTCAGTAGTCACCCTCATAAAGTCAGCCTGAAGGATACCTGGTTTCCCATCTGGTTCATCTCAGCTACGCCCGGGCTACTCACCCTGCCATCAAATGTGAGTAAAGCCCTTGAAAGACAATTCTGCCTGTGTGGAGTTATTCTGCGCCTTGTGGTACTACAAACCTACACAGGGCCCTGGGGCTTGCCTCACTCTCAGGAGGCTACTACATCTAACTGCACACACCATCAGCCCCAGGCGACCCTCAATCTGCAGTGGCGGTCCCTACTGGCCGCAATACTGAGAGTGGCGTCACGATCAAAACAGAAGATTTCCTACCAGTGACGGAGATCCAGCAACGTGGAGTCCCTGAAGGTAACGCACCGACACCGACACTACACCGGCGGGGCTTCACATCTGGCGTCACGAACAGGATAAGGACTAGACCTGTTCAGACAGGTGACCATGTGCCTAGGCGGTCCGCTTGAAAAATTGGAAGCGCCGCCATATTGCCACCATGAAAAGCGCGCTGAAAAACAACAGCAGCCCGCGCTGGAAGAAGTTACCGCCCACGAAGAGGTGTGGCTACCCAGAGATCCCCTGCAGAGTTCTGACCTTGCCGGCTATGAGAGTGGAAGCGTCGAGAAACGGCGGAGCAGAAGGGGAGCCACAAGCCTGCTGCTGGGAGAGGAGCTGCTGAAAGAGGCAGAACAGAAGCTGGACAGCTTGCTACAGGAGGCAGCGACGAGGCCACCGCTGGGAGATCGTGCGGAAGACGGCGCAGAAGGAATGGCGTCTGACAGCAGGAACCCAGAACCAGGCTCCGCTGCCTGGTGGTATCGGGAGCTGGCCCAGTTCTGTGATCGACTGGAGACCCGGGTCATAGAGCAGGTTAGAGAAGAGTACGCGGAGTTCCTGGGGATGGCTGCGGCGGTGCGGACCTACGAGGAGGGAGCCGCGCGACGCATGTCAGACCGAGCGGCGACGACGCAGACCCCGATGCTGCCACCGGTGGGTGAGTCAAGTGATGCCCCGGCCAGCGCGAGTGCCCCGACCCCTGCAGCCACGCCCGCGGTCCCCGAAGAGGCGCCCGGCGCGGCGATGCTGGACCAGGCCGCAGCCACGCTAGAAGCAGCCCGCCAAGCCCAGGCCGCTGCAGCGATGCCCCGCCTGTCCCGCAGGGCTCCGACCACCACGGCAGTGCTCATCCGTGCTGCAGGTGTGACGCTGACCCAGGCTGCCACCCTGCTGAACCCAGCCCGCCAAGACTCCAACGCAGCAGCGACGCTCGTCCGCGCCGCAGGTGATATGCTGAACCAGGCCGCAGCCCCGCCGGGTGCGGCCCGCCAAGCTCCGACCACCGCAGCGATGCCCTGCCCGGCCCGCACAGACCAGGCCGCCGCAGCGATGCCCTGCCCGGCCCGCACAGACCAGGCCGCCGCAGCGATGCCCTGCCCGGCCCGCACAGACCAGGCCGCCGCAGCGATGCCCTGCCCGGCCCGCACAGACCAGGCCGCCGCCATACAGGGCGCGGCCCGCCAAGATAAAAGAGACATACCATTTACCCCGGCCTGCAAGGCCAGAGCTGATACCGCTCCCCAATCCACGGAGGTCTCTGATAGGAAGCCCACGCTGGAGGAAGAATACTGGCAGATGAGGGCTGACATGGAGGCCAAGTTTCCCCAGTGGTTGGTGGATCTGTACCTGCGCCCCCCATGCACCCCTGAGGAGATTCAGGCAACCCCTGCAGCCGCGCCGGAGAGTCCCCCGCCCGGGCCAGCAGAAGAAAGTCCATCCCCAGTCCTGCCACCAGAGGAGTGCCAGGAAGAACTAAGGGGGAGAGGAGGCCAGGAAGCAGAAGGGCTAACTCCGACGCCAGCCGCAGCAGACCCCTACCCAGAGCCGGAGATGCTGCCCTATTCCCGCTGGGAGGAGGAAGACTTGACACCGTCAGCAGACGAAGATCAGCCCAAAGACCTCACCTGGGAGCCTGCAGGCATGAACCCAGCCCGCAAGACACGGCGCAGCAGATCAAAGCGTCCTCCGACACCACAGTCCCCAGAACAGAAAGAGGTTACAGCCAGAGATCTGGAGGAGAAAAGGTGCCTAAGAAGGTCCAAAGCCCAGGCTAGAGGACCCCTTTACAGAGGAATAGTAGAGGACTTCAACCTGAAAAGTGGATACGGCTTCATTGTAGTGAAAGGAATAAAAGAGGGCATATTTGTTAACAGGAGAGATGTTCAAGCCCACCTGCCCAGAGGACATTCCGGCAGAAATTTGAAAATTGGAGAAGCAGTACAGTTCACCTTACATCAAGGAGAAAGGGGCTACTATGCCTTAGATGTAGCACCATGTCCAAGACAAGAAAGACAAGAAAGACAAGAAAGACAAGAAAGACAAGAAAGACAAGAAAGACAAGAAAGACAAGAAAGACAAGAAAGACAAGACAGAGATAAAGAAACAGATACAGAAAAGGAATCAGATGCAGACCAAGAAAGGAAAGACACAGAACCTATAGATGAGGCAACCACAGATGAAGAAAGAGACAAAGAGCAGGAAAGTCACAGGTGCCAGTGCCCAACGTGCCCTCGCCCTAGTGAAAAAGAGGAGTAAAGTAAAGGAAAGTACAGAAAAGAAGTACAGAAGTTAAAGTTTTGAAAGTTTTGTTTTGCAACGTTTAAGCATGTGCCCACAAAAACTATTGTGAGAACTAAACTTTAAGGCTATGAACTTGCTATAGCCACAAACTCTCGCAGTGTAAATAGTTACACCAGTGGCACCATCACCAGGGCCAGCCTGTTTAGGGGCTTGGCTCGTCTGCAACCAGGGGGGCCCGTCCGTAGAAAAGGGCCTTGGCTCACCTGCGACCAGAGAGCACGCCTGTTTATGGGGCCTTGGCTCACCACCACAAAGAGGGTACCTGGTCAGCACCAACTGTGGAGTCCGCCTCTGCATCCTGCCAGAAGAGGCTGACGGCGCGGATCCACCAGGCCAGGTATACCCTGAAACCATCAGCCCATGAAGGCCGCCTATACATCCTGCCAGAGGTGGCTGAAGTCGCGGCCAACGTGAGAGGGTTTTGGGTGGGTTAACGGACTTGTGGGTGGAGGGTGGTGATGTCTGATACCTGGTGCTTTTAAAAATGTTTTACATGTTTTAATGTTTTATGCATTTTAAAATGTTGTCTTGCAGCCCGAGGACGTGCTGGTGATAACTAAGGGGGAATGTGGCGCCCCTGACCTGGTCAGGCACCACTGAGTACTGCACCCATGCTGGGGACAGTACAATACAGGTAATCCAGATGGCTGACTGGGGTGTGGAACACAGGCGCATAGTGATCAGGCCTCACACATGTACCTAAGAGAGGACCCCTGGGGAACCCAGGAGGGGGCAGAGCCTACGCCTTCACTGGAATAGTGGAGGGGGTGAGAGCTTCCATCTCCTCTCAAGGGGTGTGGTAAGAGAGTCTGGTTGCTAGGTGGCGTAGGCAGACACAAGTGGGGAAGGAAAGAGAGATAGGAGGAGTTAGTTAGAGCTTGGAGCTCGGACTGAGGAGATGTCAGCAGAAAGAGTAGAGATGGAATAACCCACCAGTGAGTCAGTTAGAGCAGAACTCCATAGGGCTCAGTGAGGAGCAGACCTGTGGGGCTGTTGCTGTCTAACAGCGCCCGCGCAGTGGCTACAGACGGGGGAGAACGGTCAACTAGGAGTGCTGCCTGAAAGCCAGCTTCAGCTAGAGAGTGCACGGAGTGGGAAGTAAGGAGACTGCTAGAGAGCACCAGGCCCAACCGGGCGGCAGATCCCGAAGCGAGGATAGATTCACCTTTCCCTGCTAAACCTGCCGGTGTGGGGCTCTTAAAGCCCACACCACAACACTACAAAAGCCGCAGCCACGTAACCGCAGTGAGGGCCCATAGGTCATAGGAGGCAAGAGGCTGGAGTGGCCTGGTCCGGGGAACAAGCACACGGCAAACAACAAGGGGAGAGAGGCTGCAGCATCTTCCCTGGGTGACCCCCATAGGGACTCAAAGTCGGGGTCACCCCAAACCACCAAGGGCTAAGGAAGGCGAGTCAGTAGTCACCCTCATAAAGTCAGCCTGAAGGATACCTGGTTTCCCATCTGGTTCATCTCAGCTACGCCCGGGCTACTCACCCTGCCATCAAATGTGAGTAAAGCCCTTGAAAGACAATTCTGCCTGTGTGGAGTTATTCTGCGCCTTGTGGTACTACAAACCTACACAGGGCCCTGGGGCTTGCCTCACTCTCAGGAGGCTACTACATCTAACTGCACACACCATCAGCCCCAGGCGACCCTCAATCTGCAGTGGCGGTCCCTACTGGCCGCAATACTGAGAGTGGCGTCACGATCAAAACAGAAGATTTCCTACCAGTGACGGAGATCCAGCAACGTGGAGTCCCTGAAGGTAACGCACCGACACCGACACTACACCGGCGGGGCTTCACATTTACCCCCTTCCTTACCCAGGATGGGACATCACACCTCTGGCTGAGGTGCAATGTCTCTGTGGCGACGGAAGCCTCAGGGGCTCTACAATTGCAGCAGGAAACTCCGGCCATCAGCCAGCCTTTCTGGATCTTGTTCACACTGTGCTATGTCACATTCATCGTTATTAGAGATGAGTCCACAATGGTTCAAAACGTCAAATGCTTTACTGGATTGTATTTTGAGTTTAATGCCTGTTGAGAAGTGCAGTACAAAGCCTGTTGTCCTGTTCCTTTGAACTGCACTTCTCAACAGGCATAAACCTCATAATACAATCTGGTTCTTCTGTTACAGCTAGCAATAAGGGTGGGGATGAGCACATCATCTCTCTCCTAGCTTTCCAACCATCTGACTCTATGACTTGACATGGCTCTGTGAATCAGAACCATAAAAAATCCAGGCTGTGTGTGATTGCGCTTCCTTTGGAGGCCAGAGCGGGGTGATCCTTTTTAAAAATTATTAATGTCCACATAATCCACATACAACGCGTTTCGGCTGGCAAGCCTTCTTCAGGTATAATATAAGCAATAACATAAAAAGCAATATAATATTCCCTTAAATAGAACGGTTCTTTTTTGAACAAATTAACTGAAGGGTGTGGTGAAAGACTAGGATAATTGATAAACACACCCTGTATTTAGGCTGACAACAGAGAATGAGGAAGCAATAGTTTTAAAATTAAATTGTAGAAAATTATTTATTCCAATGAGATATATAATTGTAGAAAAATAATATTAGATCAACCTATGAAAGTTTTTTCTTTTTTCATGTGAAAAAAAATAATTTGTTTATTTATTTATTTTTATATGTAGAATAGCCACACAGCCTAGATTTTGTTATGCTTCTGATTCATGGTGTCTATGTGAATCCAAGGGAGGATTCTCTCATAGTGTCCAGAGATTGCTGCAAGCCAAGAGGGGCCAGTTGTCGTGGCTCAATACAGCTACTTTCAAGGAGAATTATACCTTCAAAAAGGTGAGCATTGAATCCATTTATTATGCAAGTCTTTTTACCATTTACTGCGTTCAGGGCTGCACTTGTCTTCCCTTTTGTACCCATCTAGGCAAACTATTCAATTTGGCATGGCTCTGTAGAAAAGGGACGACTCCTAAAGCATTGGTCCCGCAGTGTCAGTGGCACTGTCAGTCAACACTAGCTCCACCATCTGTTCGCACTATTAACAGCCTGCTTGGCAAGGAGGCGGTGTCTGGTCTCTCTAGTCACTTCACGGACGCTATGGAGCTGTAGTCCATTCCGGTCACCTGGATTTCCTCCTGCACACTCTTGGCCTGTTCTCCTCCATATTACACTCTCCACTCTGCTACATCGGTTCCTTGCACTTCTCTATTACTTCTTTACACACTGTCTAAACTAGTGATGTGTTGGTCATAACCGATCCAACACATAGAGCCGGAACCCTGCTGTGAACAACGGGAGCCGACATCTAAGTGAGAGCCACCAACTTCTCTTAATGGCTCTCACTGGGTGTAAAATGTAGGTGTTCTGCATACAAAACCCCACCCACCTAAGCAAAATCCCACTCACTTAAGTTAATTTATCTGTTGCAAGTGGGCAGGGTTTTTCCATTGGGTGGGCGGGGTTTTCCATCGTATTGGCATCATCTTAAATATGTGTTTGCCTGGGGTGAACACATATTTAAAGGGAACCTGTCACCAGATTTTTCCTTATGCAACTAAAACTACCACCTTCTGCAGCTCCTCCGCTGTATTCTTTGAAGGTGTGCCTTATATCTGGCCCACTTTTCAGACCGGGAAAATAATTTTATAAATATTACCTTTTCATATGTAAATTTTTAGTAGGGCCTAAAGGGTGGGCTCTCTTTCTCCTTCGTTCCCCCCTCCTGCCGCTGTACGCCGTGCCCTGTGTTGATTTGAATTGATGACGACGGTCCCGTCATCCTCCACGCTGTGCAGAAGTCTCGCGCATATATATATATATATATATATATATAAACCTACAAGTCTTACCACTAATACGCATATAAATATACATTATACACTCACATGCACACAAGGTCATCTTTAAGGGGTTGGAGGTCACGATCCACTGTCCTAAAGCCTAACACATGCAGATTTTGATGCAAAAATGCTACAGATATACAAATACATATGTAAATTTGCATCAAATCCACAACTTGTGCATGTAACCTCAGACTGCTGAATTTAGGGTTAATGAGCTGTCTGTGTTATCAACTTTCCACACAGATTATCAGAATAATTGCAGCATGTCCTATTCTGGTCTTGAAAAAACGTGTGTAATCACAGAGTAGTGAAAGTAGTGTATTCCTTTACACGTCATAGCAGGAGTTGAAACTTTATTGTAATACTTATTTTTATAAATCTGATCAGGATTTTACTATAAAATATTTATTTATTGTTTTACATCCAATATTTTTTCAGTTCATTTGTATAGTTTTTGTCTTTCAGCCTTTAAATGTCATCTGAACGCTTCTTTGGCAGAAATATAGTTCTTCAGAACCCCATACACATGATCCTTTGATTCAGCTCCTCAGATACACACGTGGTCAATATTGTTGGTACCCTCATTTAATGAAAGAAAAACCCACAATGGTCATGTGCCGCCCCTGCAGCAGTCGAACTGCTTGGATCCGGGGTTGCTGTGGCTCGAGGGTCTCCTGACCTGGGGGCTTGCGGCCACTCAAATATAAAGGGAGTATTTACAGGGGATAAATGTTTGTGACGCCACTTGCGGGTTGCGGTAAGGGGAGTACCGCCTCTGCCAAAGGGAGTACCGGGGCAGATGGTGTGGGGGTAGCAAGGTGTCAGTCCCTCCACAGGTAGGGAAGACCCCGGATGGTGGGGGAAAAGCAGGGTTGGTGATCCGGTGGCACGGCCTTAGGAAAGCAGGGTGAAGGGGTCAGGTTACTCACTGCGGTAGTCTTGGTGCTGGATTAGGTGGAATAAGCAGACACTCACACAGATGGTAAACCAAAGTATCTAGGTACCGCAGTCTCTACGGGGAAGCTTTTCCAGGTCCCGCTCCCACCGGTGTCACTTGGTAAGTCCGGAGCCCTGCCTCCGTGCACAAATTGATTGGCAGTTGTGGCCCCTTGGCTTGAAGCTTTCGGGGCCCCGCTACCCGTGTGCATGGCAGCTGTGCTCTTGATGGCTGGCACTTGGGATTTTAGTGGGTTGTGTGCTTTGGAGAACCCTATCCCCTACGTTGTGCTGATGCCTTCAATCTCTGAGCTCTTGGAGAAAGTTCATAAAGAGACTATCCTTCACAGGTTAATTATCAAGGTGCCTGAAGCTCTTCCCTGATCTAGGGTCCTGTACCCCGCCGTGCTCGGTACCGGTAAGGTAATTGGGCTTTCTGATCCCAACAGTCCTCCTAGACTGCGTCCGTCACACCCCTGTCCAGTGTTCCTGATACCGGTCCTCGACTCCTGTGGTCCCGGACCACCATCTGCGACCCAACCTGTCGTCTCCCTGGGAGCTACAACCCACTAGCTCCTCACTCTTTGAGGGCTAACTCTCGACTCTCCACTCCCTTGTCTCCCCACCCATCAGTCTGCCTGACCCCTAGGTGGGCGGCCGTGCTCCAACTTGACTAACCAATTGGTGTGTCTGTACAGGTCATGGTGTGAGGTGTGGTTGGGATTTGTAGTGCGGATGTTAGTGACACCATTGTTGGGAACCTAGAACCATGGGGAGTAGGCCCTGCACCCTGGGGGACAGGATGCAGTTCCCTGTAGCACCCTGATGTATTCAGGGGCGCTACAGTCACAGAAATTACTTGATTCTGACAAAAGTAATAATAAATAAAAAATCTATGAAAGTGAATAAGTGAAAGTCAGACATTGCTGCTTTTCTGCTTCCACAGAATTGTTTAAAAAATAAAAATTGAAATTGGCTTGGACAGAAATGATGGTTCCTTCCTTAACTTAATATTGGTTGCACAACCTTTTGAGACAAACACTGCAATCAAATGATTTCTGTAACAGTCAATGAGACTTCTGCACCTCTCGACAGGTATTTTGGCCCACTCCTCAAGAGCAAACTTCTCCAGTTGTCTCGTGCTTGAAGGTTGCCTTTTCCAGACGGAAGGTTTAACTCTTTCTAAAGATGCCATTAGATTTAGGTCAGGGCTCATAAAAGGCCATTTCAGAATAGTCTATTGGTTTCCTCTTAGCCATTCTTGGGTGTTTTTAGCTGTGTGTTTTGGGTCATTATCCATCCTGTTGCAAAACCCATGACCTGCGACTCAGACCAAGCTTTCTGACACTGGGCAGCACATTTATCTGTAGAATCCCTTGATAGTCTTTAGATTTCATTGTACCCTGCACCAATTCAAGACACCCTGTGCCAGATGCAGCAAAGCAGCTCCAGAACATAACAGAGCCTCCTCAATGTTTAACAATAGGGACAGTGTTCTTTTCTTGATATGCTTCATTTTTCCATCTGTGAACATAGAGCTGATGTGCCTTTCCAAAAAGTTTGATTTCTGTCTCGTCTCATCTGTCCATAGGACATTCTCCCAGAAGCTTTGTGGCTTGTCAACATGTAGTTTGGCAAATTCCAATCTAGCTTTTTTATGATTTTTTTTTCCAACAATGGTGTCCTCCTAGGTTGTCTCCCATGAAGTCCACTTTGGCTCAAATAATGACGGTTGGTGCGATCTGATACTGATGTTCCTTGAGCTTGAACCTCACTTTTAATCTATTTAGAAGTTTTTCTGGGCTCTTTTGTTACCATTCGTATTATCTGTCTCTTTGATTTGTCATCAATTTGTCATCAATTTTCCTCTCACGGCCATGTCCAGGGAGGTTGGCTATAGTCTCATGGATCTTACATTTCTGAATAATATGTGCACCTATAGTCACAGGAACATCAAGCTGCTTTTATTTATTTTACTCACTTATATAGCACTATTAATTCCACAGCACAGCGTTTTACAGATGTGATCATCATCTCATCAGTATCCCAAGACTGCACGCCAATGAGGACTCACAACAGCATGCCCCCCGCCAGCATGCATTAAATGCCGCTATCTGAGATTAACAACAGCATTTAACAGGTTAACAGCCACAGGCGGAGTGCCTCTCCACCCATGGCTGTTAGAGGCAGATGAAGACTGAGTAATTAAGCCTTTATCTGCAGGGAAAGATTCAGGATCAGGGTATGAGCTCACATCAAAGGCAGGGAAATGACCCATGACGTGCATAGCAGGGTTAATGCAGCAGTCAGATGTTAGCTGGCAAAAGAAAGGCTGCCTCAACTTGTTGACCACTGCTTCATGACTGTCCCTCAAGTTAAAATTTGCCAACCTGCTCCTAATCTTATCCATAATGCAGCTTTTGTAATACATTGTGTAGCCACATCCACTTCATGTCTTACCATTGGTTTCTTAGTTCTCTTTCCATACAAAGACAAGTCAGAACCGAATTCCAGCAGTGGCCTAGTGGTTGCAAGTACAAAGGCGCTGCTGAACAAACGTAACAAGTGTCCATTAGATGGCTCCAAATGTGCCACTTTTATTAAGATGCCTTCAAGTGTTAACAAATTGACACAAATCGCTCCATCTTGGCACAATATGCATAAAGTAGGGATTGCCAGTTAATAAATGTTGGCTGTTTCCTCTGAATAGTGACCATTGCTGAGTTCGGCCTCCCTCCTGGTTGCCTCCGGGGCCACCTCTGCTTGTTGAACCTCTTTAGTCATTTTTTTACTTTTATACAAGATCCTGTGTCTCGGGTATTCTGCTGCTCTATGTCTCGGTCTTTATTCTTCTTTCAGGTAGTACGTAGTGCACAATGTTAGTGCCCCAATCACTGAGCCTGAATCCCATAATAATTGTAGTGTAATTTGGGACAGGAGTTGAACTTATGACATCTATTCTCTGTATTGACTCCTCTATACTGCCCGATTCTAGTTGTGGTATATTCAGGGTAGTAGTGATCATTCCCATCATTATCACTGTGTGAGGAGAAATTCAGACAAAAAAAACCACACAACACGGTATATATCTAAATTTATGTTTGCTTTTTATTAGAAGATCAATAAGCAGCATTGTATTGAAAGTATACTGGCCATTTGAGAAATTATACAATGGTCACAGTGCCTCTCAGGTGAGCCCCCGTGTGGACTACAGAACCAGCTGCAGTCATTGGGGACCAGCTAAGAGGCACTGGATCCAAAGATCCAGAGGAAGGCGAAGAAACCCCCTGGAGAGTTCTGCCTCAGGGGGAAAAAAATTCCTTTCTTACCCCAGTTCTGGCGATCGGATATTTCCCTGGATCACGTCAGTCCTGCTGCAAATTGCAGTATATTTATATGTAATTATTAGTGATGGGCGGATAGTAAAATATTCGGGTTTGGATTGTTGGATCGAATACCCAGTACTATTCCAGTATTCATCACGAATAACTGACCTAATGCAAGTCAATGGGGAACTTGAGTGTTATTTTAAGGACATCTTCAAAAAAAAAAATGCTCGGGTTCCACATTGACTTGCATTAGGTTAATTATTCTTCATTAATACTGAAATAGTACTCGGTATTCAGTATAACTAATCCAAACCCGAATAGCTATTGACCCATCACTAGTAATTATAAGCTATGGAGCGCTAATCTTACAAAGAAAAATATATACACACCCTGCTCCTAGGAGCTTACAATCTAATATACAATATGGCATATGCACACAAACATATGCACACTCAACTTGATGCTCACACACATACAGACACATATGCCCACAAACACACACATACACACTCACCTCAAGAAACACATACACAAACACACCCCTTTAGTGCTGCAGACAGAAACGCTCACCCCTTAATTGCTGGGACTCCACACAAACCATCACAAATAAATCCTTTCATTACCTGGACGCCATACAAACCCTCACACACCCCTTTAGTAGTGGGGTTAAATAGACACTGACACACAGTCCCTTTATTGCTGGGGCCACACAAACAACCTTTCATTGCTTGGAACACACACACAAACACACACACACACACACACACACACACACACACACACACACACCCCTTCAGTGCTGCAGTTCTGGGAAGCGATCATACATACACACACACACACACACACAATTACACGCGCACACACACACACACACATACACACACACACACTTACACGCGCACACACACACACACACACACACACACACACACACACACACACACACACACACATACATACATACCTTCTAGGTCTGAACCTGAAAATTCTTCTCACTTGATAATTGTAGGTCCTATGACAGCCTTCTGGAAGGGTCAAGAAGAAATAAAACATGCAGCTAGATATTGCTTGGAACAATCATGGTGATGAGTCCATACAGTACACACTGCTGATCTGTTCCTCATCCTGCTGTGCTGTTTGTGCTGTGCAGCGAGTCCTTCTTCACCCCTCTCCGATGTTGCCTGATCCTCCAGTATTCAGTGAAGAGCTACCTACCTGGACCAGTCGTCTTCAAGCTGTGACACAAGATGGTTCTGGATTAGAGCTTTGTACATTCTATAGCATTTGTGATGTCATGTGAGGTCTATGATATCAAGTGCACTGTGATGTTATGTGCCTTGTGATGTCATCATACCTGGAAGCAAATCAAATTCATGTTAAAACAATAACTTTATTTAATTAAAACCACACACAATTGAATACAGCACAATAAAAATTTGCTACAACGTTAATTATAAATCAATATATACCTCAGAGGGGGAGTTGCCCAGGATGGATTCCCTAGACTTCCCCTACCTGGCCGCAGAGGTTGGTACTATGCAGAGATTGTTTGCCCCACCTTCTGATAGATGATTGATTGGCTGTCTCGAGCATGGCCCCGCCCATAGAGGCCAGCATACTATTCAGGCCTCGGATGGAAATGACCCTGACTGCCTAGCGTGCGTTCCAGCTACTTGTTGGGAGTTTTCTTCCTGGGGACACCACAGGTATAAAGCTGCCTTTGAATACAACATGGTCTATCTGGCTACATGAGCCTCAGGTCCAATTTGGGATGTATGGCGCCCCTGACCTGGTCAGGCACCACTGAGTACTGCACTCAGGCTTTGTGAGTGCAAAACAGGTAATCCTAAAGGCTGAATAGGGTGTGGACACACAGACACGAAGTAATCAGGACACACACACAGCTTAGAGGGGACCCCTGGGCAGACCCAGGGTGGGGGCGTGGCCCTCGCATCCCAGTTAGTGGTGGGTAGTGGGACTGGAAGCTAGAGAGTTGTGCAGTGGCAGCCTGAGGAAGAGGAGTGGAGGAGCCGCGTTTGAGGTGTGGAGTAGAAGATCAGGACACGCTCAGACACTGCACCTGTAGTAGCTGCTGGCGGGGGAGAGAGGCTACCCAGTGGTGCTGCCTGAAATCCACCTAGTGCAGAGGTGGCTGACTAAGGAGACTACCGGTAGACCAAGCCCGCACGGGGAAACAGGTCCCTAGAGTAGGAGCCCATCTAATCGGCCTGCTAAACCTGCTGGTGAGGGTGCTGGATGCCTCAGCCTGCAAAGCAAAAGCAGCCAGCGCGCCCCAGCCGTCGACTGCAGAACCGTGTCCTGTGTCCCCGCCAGGAGAAGACCCAGTATTTCTGTGGCTAAAAGAGGAGTTGAGTGTACGCTTCCCCAAAGGCCTGGTGGACAGGTACATAGTCCCCAGGTGGTCACTTGGACCCGGAGCGGTACCAGCAACTTTTGCGGCTAGGAAGAGCCCACCACTCTGGCTTTCTGATGAACGCCTGTCCCCAGCGCTGCTGCCAGAGCAACCGGAGGAGTGCTCAAGATCACTAAGGGGGAGAAGGAGAGGCCTGGAGGCTGAAGTGCCAATTCCTGAACAGCCGGAGGAGGACGCAGCACCCTTGGGAAGCAAGGGAGGCCCGGAGGTCGAGATGTTGCCCTACTCCCGCTGGGAAGAGGTTCCGACGCCCCCTGCTGAGGAAGAAACAGTGGACATCTTCATACCCAGCATGTACATGACTTGGGAGCCCGCAGACAGCGAGGTGGCGGTGATGCGGAGGCCAGCCAGCAGAGTATGGCGCCGTGAGAGAGCAAGACCACCCCCTGTGCAGCATTCCCCAGACAAGCAGAAAGAAGAGGTGACAGCCCGAGATCTGGAGGAAAAGCAGTCTCTTAGAAAAGCCAAGCACCAGGTCAGAGGTCCTCTCTAGCATGGAGTGGTTGAGGAATTCAGCCTGAGAAGTGGCTATGGCTTCATAGTGGCGCCTGGCATCAAGGAGGGCATTTTTGTAAGCCGAAGAGATGTCCGGTCCCACCTGCCCCGAGGACACCCTGGTCGTGACCTAAGAATGGGAGACCTAGTGGAGTTCACCAGGCACAAAGGTGAAAGGGGCTGGTATGCTCTGGACGTAGTGCCATGCCTGAAGAGCTCCAGCTACAGCCCTGCTACTCCCGCTCAGTCCCCCAAGGTTATCACCCCCATTAGAGCAAGCTCCAAGTGTACAAGCTAAAGACACAGCCACAGCTACAGCTACAGCTACAGATCAAGATGAAACATCAGACGACACTACAGTTCCAGATGACCGCGCAAGAGCAGTGCCCAGCGCCAGCGAGAGGAGAAAGTTGGTGTAAGAAAAGTGAAGCAAAGAAAGTTACAGTTGACCAGTTACAGCAATGTTAAAGAAGTTCAAGATGATGTGCCCACAAGAACTATTGTGAGAACCCTTTGAAAAATTATTTGCACCTGGTTTTGTGCATTTATACTATGGACCATAAGGCTATGAACTGGCTATAGCCACAAACTCTTGCAGTGTATGATAGTTACCTCTTTGGTACCAACTTCAGAGCACTCCTGTTTATGGGGCCTGGTTCTGCACCACCGGGAAGCATGCCTGTGATGGCGCTTGCTGTCCAACAGCTAAGAGCACACCTGTTTATGGGGCCTGGCTCACCTACGACAAGGGAGCACAAATGTTTATGTGGCTCTCCACAACAAAGAAGTGGGTACCCTGTCTGAAGTGACCCTGACCGAGAACGCCGCCTCTACAATCCTGCCAGAAGTGGCCAAAGACGCGGCTCAACTGAGAAGGGACTTACCCTTTAACCACCAACCTCAAGAAAGATCAGAGGGTTTTGGGTGGGTTAATGGACTTGTGGGTGGAGGGTGGTGATGTATGGTACCTGGTTTGAAGTTTTTTGATGTTTTATATTGTTTTAAAAGTTTTACAAGTTTGTACTTTAAATTTCATTGTCTTTACAGCCCGAGGACGTGCTGTTGGTAACTAAGGGGGAATGTGGCGCCCCTGACCTGGTCAGGCACCACTGAGTAATGCACTCAGGCTGAGTGAGTACAAAACAGGTAATCCTGACTAGGGTGTGGACACACAGACACGAAGTAACCAGGACACATACATAGCTTAGAGGGGACCCCTGGGCAGACCAAGGGAGGGGGCGTGGCCCTCGCATCCCAGCTAGTGGTGGGTAGTGGGACTGGAAGCTAGAGAGTTGTGCAGTGGCAGCCAGAGGAGTAGGAGTGGAGGAGCCGCGTCTGAGGTGTGGAGTAGAAGATCAGGACATGCTCAGACCCTGCACCTGTAGTGGATGCTGGCGGGGAAGAAAGGCTACCCAGTGGTGCTGCCTGAAATCCACCTAGTGCAGAGGTGGCTGAGTAAGGAGACTACCGGTAGACCAAGCCCGCACGGGGAAACAGGTCCGTAGAGCAGGAACCCATCTAATTGGCCTGCTAAACCTGCTGGTGAGGGTGCTGGATGCACCTCACCAAACCACACAGAGTCCGCAGCATCAGCAGCAACGGGGGGGCCCATAAGGAGGATTGAGCCTGGAGCCATCTTAACCTTGGTCCACGCTGCCAGCAAACAGGCCAGAAAGGGGAGAACGGCAGTTGCAACTTCCCTGGGTGATCCCTGCAATACTACAAGTAAGGAGTCACCCCAAACAAGAAGGGCTAGGAAGGTGAGTCAGCAGTCACCCCTACATCAGCCGAAGGGATACCTGGTTCCACCTGGTTCATCATAGCATCGCTCGGGTTGACTCCCAGCTACCATCTGAAAGTGAGTAATAACCCTGAAAGACATTGCTGCCTGTGTGTGAGTTCTTCTACGACCTGTGGTACTACACACTTACACTGGGCCCTGGAGCCAGCCGCACTCTCGGGAGGCCACAACAACTGACTGCATCTACCATCAGCCCCAGACGTTCCCTAAATTGCAGTGGCGGTCACCCACTGACCACAATTACCGAGAGTGGCGTCACGATTCGCATTGAAGTTAACCTGACCTGCCTGTTGTCAGAAGAATCCCAGCACGTGGAGTCCCTGGAGACCCTGAGGCGACCTGAAGGTAATGCGGGGCTCCACAAATGCCCCTGATGAAACCCCTGGCATTTGGAAAGGGAGGAGAAACGCGTCAGGCATGAGGCTACTCAAGCTAAGTTATTGTGTCATTTGGCACATCTGTTATGCTGTGCAATATTATTTGCCATTGGGTATATTGTGCTTTTTGCTATTGAGCACTATTTGTCATTTGGCAAGTATGATACTATTTGCATAATGATCTATTACTAGGCATACCACTAATACATCTCATGTTATTACATATGACATTGCTAATACAGGCAGGGTCAGACTGGGGTGCCAGGGGCCTACCAGGGAAATTAACTCTAGGAGCCCACACTGTAGCTACCATAAACGTTTTTATTACTTGTTCATTTTCGGCTTCTCTCAGTATAACTTGCGCCTTTTAGCAAACTACGGTGTGCAAAAAAGAACTGTATTGTGCACTGCATATATCACAGGATTTCTTGTAGCATCTTATTTATTGTAGTTAATAATGGAATCTATTAATTACAATCAGTCGCAGTTTTTCTTACACACGGACATTCCTTGTCTTAGGTAACCACCAAATCCATCAGGTAAACAATATTCAAAGTGAAGCAAAATGCTATCCAGCATCTTCAGATGGAAAAGTTTACTAAAATTAATCCCCCTATGCCACCATCTATCCACCATATAGGGTCTGTCCCCACGGACTTAGGAAATCCCCTATAGAGTCAGTATGTGGTGGTGTGAAACATTACCACTCCAATACACTTTTCCATTTGGAGACTCCGGTGAATATTTGCTTCACTTTAGTCTGACATTTATCAAGTTTTTTCTGTCTTTGTTATCATAGTGGTATCTGTAGCGCCCCCGAGACCCTCAGGGCACAACAGAGAACTGCATCCCCTTATGGATGCAGGACCTACCCCCTGGGACCTGGAGTACCAGTGCCGATTCCACCAAAACACGACCAAAATTCTAGTTCTCCACTGCACACTGGGCATAGAGGGTTAACCATGTAAGGAGATGGTCGCCATGGGAACGAGTCCCTGGGTATAACCAGCCTGGTGGGAGGGGTCAGCAGTCAGTCAGTCAGTCGGTAGTCGGTAGTGAGTTGAGTGGCACACAGAAGAGGTGTGCGGACGTGCCTGAGTTGGGTTCGTGTAACGGGGACCTGGGGGCAGAGGAGAGAGGTTGCCAGGACAGGTACCGGAGATACCGCTGGGACCAGAGCACGCACGGGGCACAGAGCCCTAAGTCAAGCATCAGTTTCATACGGTTTGATAAATACCTGCCCGTTGAGAACACGTTCACGGACTTCACCGAACCAAATCATCCGGGGGCATCAGCAGTAAACTAGGATGGGGGTTCGGACATTTTCCTCCCTGCAGGGTCTGCACTGCCCGCCGTATGGAGAAGGAGACTGTACCCCAAAAGGGACAGTCGGGGTTCACAAACGCTCCATGCTACGGGGACTCAATCAACTGAGAGTGTCGGGGACAGTGCAACCTAGGTAATTACATTGGCACTAATACTCCAAGGGACCTGAACCAGTGGTTCAAAGGTCAGAGTGAGTAGAGACTGTTAAAGACAACCTGGTGTGGTCTCTGTTATTACCCTGCAACATCTCCCAGGCACAGCTCTACCTACGGATGGCCTAACACCATTGCTGCAAACACCACCAGCCCATCACATGCATCCAACTACTCCAGAGCATGGCTGGCCAGTAAAGGTCTAAAAGATGAAAAAATAATGACATGGCCACCTTGTTCACCTGATCTGAACCCCGTAGAGAACCTGTGGTCCCTCATAAAATGTAAGATTTATGGGGAGGGAAAACAGTACTCCTCTCGGAACAGTGGCTGGGAGCCTGTGGTGGCTGCTGCACGCAATGTTGATCGTAAACAGATCAAGCAACTGACAGAATCTATGGATGGTAGGCTGTTGAGTGTCATCATAAAGAAATGTGGCTATATTGGTCACTAATTTTTTGGGGTTTTGTTTTTGCATTTCAGAAATGTTTATTTCTAAATTTTGTGCAGTTATATTAGTTTACCTGGTGAAAATAAACAAGTGAGATGGGAATATATTTGATTTTTATTAAGTTGCCTAATAAGTCTGCACAGTAATGCAGGCGTCACACGAGACGATCTATCGTGCGATATGTAGTCGGGGTCACAGTTTTCGTGACGCACATCCGGCATCGTTTACGACGTCGTCCCGTGTGACACCTACGAGTGACGCAGAATGTTCGCAAATTTTGTATTGTTGACACGTCGCTCATTTTTAAAAAGTCGTTTATTTTTCTTTGCGCCAGTTGTTCATCGTACCCAAGGCAGCACACATCGCTCCGTGTGACACCCCGGCAACGATGAACACAGCTTACCTGCGTCCCGCGGCTCCCGCCGGCAATGCGGAAGGAAGAAGGTGGGCGGGATGTTTACGTCCCGCTCATCTCTGACCCTCCGCTTCTATTGGCCGGCCGCTGTGTGACGTCGCTGTGATGCCAAACGTCCCACCCCTTTCAGGAAGTGGATGTTCGCCGCCCACAGCGACATCGCTCAGCAGGTAAGTACGTGTGACGGCGGTTTAACGACTTTGTACACCACGGGCAACTAATTGCCCGTGACGCACAAACGATGGGAGCGGGTACGATCGCTCGTGCAATCGAACGATAGATCGTATCGTGTGACGCCCGCATAATAGTTACCTGCAAAAATAGATATCCTCCTAAGATAGCCAAATCTAAAAAAAACTCACTTCAACTTCCAAAAATATTAAGCTTTGATATTTATGAGTAGAGTTGAGCGATGTTCGAGGTTCGAGGTTCGCCAATTTCATGTTCGAGTGATTTTGGGGGGTGCTCGAGATCAAACTCGAAGTGGAGCTTTTTGCTAAAAGCTCGACAGTTCGAGTTACGTTCGAGAATGATTCGATAACCAAAAGCTTGGCTTTTTACAGTTACAGTGTGCAGGGAGCCATCGCTGGCAGAAAGGTAAATATCGTGCATCCAAGCAAAACGCTTTGCTTAGTAACCCGATATTTACCCTGGCTACATGTGCTGGGAGCCAACACTTCCCCACTCGGCTCCGCCCCCTCCTGCACTCGGCATGTACACACACACACTCACACTCACGTGTCCTAGCCATGCAGTCCCCGACACTGATGTCATCAGCGCCACATGGCCCCGCTTGGCTCCACCCACCTCGCACTCCGCTGTCCGCACACAATACCCCGCTCAGCTCCACCCACCTCACACTCCGCTGCCTGCACACAGGGCCCGCTCGGCTGGCTCCACCCACCTCGCACTCTGCTGCTCGCACACATGGCCCCACTTGGCTCCACCCACCTCGCACTCCGCTGCCCGCACACATGGACCTGCTCGGCTGGCTTCACCCACTTTGCACTCCACTGCCCGCACACAATACCCCGCTCGACTCCACCCACCTTGCACTCCGCTGCCCGCACATATGGCCTCACTCGGATGGCTCCACCCACCTCGCACTCCGCTGCCCGCACACATGGCCCCACTCGGATGGCTCCACCCACCTCGCACTCCGCTACCCGCACACATGGCCCCGCTCGGCTCCACCCACCTCGCACTCCGCTGCCCGCACACATGGCCCCACTCAGTTCCACCCACCTCGCACTCCGCTGCCCGCAGACAATACCCCGCTCGGCTAAACCCACCTCGCACTCCGCTGCCCGCACACATGGCCTCACTCGGCTCCACCTAGCTCACACTCCACTGCCCACACACATGGCCTCACTCGGCTCCACCCACCTCGCACTCTGCTGCCCGCACACAATACCCCGCTCGGCTCCACCCACCTCGCACTCCGCTGCCCACACACAACCCACGATACTTGTTTGTGAAGGCGGCTGTCATTGAACTCTGTGACAGCTCTGCTATCAGGAGTGCAGCGATCACCCCAGGTAATGTACCTCGCTAACCTCTTGACAGCAGCACTTGTCATGCCCTGCAGTGACCTGGGCTGACCTATTGATGTTAGCTCAGGTCACTGCTCTCCCAGCCAATATGGAACATTCTGTTCTTAATTGACTGGGACATTGACTATGGTATGGATCGTTATGGGAACCCCTTGGATTACACCAGACCTGGATTTGTTTTTCTTTCTAATAATTTGGTGAAAGAGGGAATGTTTTGGGGAGTGTTTTTTCAAATAAAAATGTGTTTGTCGTCTATTTTTTTTTTTATTACTGACTGGGTTGGTGATGTCAGGTATCTGATAGACGCGTAACATCACTAACCCCAGGGCTTGATGCCAGGTGACATTACACATCTGGTATTAACCCCATATATTACCCCGTTTGCCACCGCACCAGGGCAACGGGATTAGTTGGGGCAAAGCACAAGGATTGGCGCATCTAATGGATGCGCCACTTCTGGGGCGGCTGCGGTTTGCTATTTTTAGGCTGGGGAGAGTCCAATAACTATGGACCTTCCCACCCTGAGAATACCAGACGCCAGCTGTCCGCTTTACCTTGGCTAGGGATCCAATTTTGGGGGGACCCCACTTGTTTTTTTTTGTAATTATTTATTTAATTTAAAATAACAGCGTGGGGTGCCCTCAGTTTTGGATTGCCAGCCAAGGTGAAGCTGCCAGCTGTGGTCTGCAGGCTGCAGCCGTCTGCTTTAGCATAACTGGCTATCAAAAATAGGGGGAACCCCACGTCATTTTTTTTTTAAATGTATGTATTTTTTTGGCTAAATACAAGGATAAGCACCCCTTAGTGCCACATGAAAGGCATCAAAGGGTGCAAAATTACAAAATGCAGGAGACTGGGACATTATGTGTCTTTCTGCCATTATAATGACAGAAAAGACTGATATGAAGTGCACAAGCACAGGAAAATCACCAGAGCGCTCTACGCTGTGAAAAGCAGTAGAAAATGGCACTGGAGTGAACATGTGACCGCCTCATGTAGGTTGAAGCTATGGATCCTGGGTAAATTTATGTATTTTCCCGCCTTCACTTTTTTTGCAGTACGCAAAAAAACGGAAGGCATTCGGATGACAAATGGATGACATACGGATCGTATACGGAACGGAAACAGATGCCTCACGGATGCATTAGTGAAAAAAAAGGACCTTTTTTGCGGACCGCAAAAACGGATCGGTCGTGTGAATGAAGCCTTATTCTGATCTGCCGTTTATAAACAGCAGGCAGAAATAAGTGAATAGCGCCCCCCAGCGTCAGAAAATCTCTGTGGTTTCAGGGGGTAGCTGAGACCCTGGAGATCATGATTCAGGCCAGTTTCTCTGGTCCCCGCTCACGTGATCACTGGTATACACCGTATACCGATGATCACGTTACAGTAAATGACAGCGCCGGTAAAAAATTATTTATCTCCCATCTGGCATGAACAAACATGTCAGATTGGAGCTAAATCTCCTCTCCGGTCCCCTCCGGTTCCCCGGTGTCGCCAAAGTGCCCCCCCGCCCCCCTCCCGGAAATCCAAGATGGCCGCGCGCACAGCAGCGCGCCGGCCACATTCACCCTACTCCTCTGATTTCAACTCCTCCCCAGGCCCTGCCAGGTCACCCCCTATAAACCCACCGGTGTTCCCCGGTGTCCCACGGTACCTGTGCAGCGTTGATCCCCCACGGCCCCCTCCTTCACAATAGACGCTGCCGAATGCACAGAGCGGCTGTCAGCTCAGCTTCCTGTGTTCAGACACAGTGAGTGGCGGTAACCATGCATCTGTAAGCTATTGCAATGCATTGCTCATGAGGTAAGGAACATAGTTGATCAGGAGAGCTATACTACATTTCCAAATGGAGGTATTTGATTTATTTATTTTTTTAAACATATTTTATTTGATGTCAGCAAGCACATATCATCAACAAGAGAACATGTTGTTACATTCCATAAAATTTCTACAAGGTATTTCATTTTATAGTTGCCCAGCTGAACGATGACCAAACATGAGAGTCCGTTATACGCCACAAGAAAACATGTCTAAATAGCGAGCTCTGTTGTTTAGTATTCATTCGGCTGGATAACTGGACTTAAAGGGGTATTCCATCTCCAAGATCCTATCACCAATGTATAGTAGGGGGAATAGTAATAATATTAGGACATACCTTTATTATCAAATTTAGTATAGTTCTCCTGATTAGGCATACCTCTTGAGCAGGGCATTGCAGCTTTGATAGCAACAGTTATGACATGGACTCTGCTCCTGTGGACCCGGAGAGAGTGTGTGCAGATTTATTGCACCCATACTCCTCACATGGAGGGTCTGCACTCCTAGAAAATGGGGAATACATTCCCTGAGCGTGTCACCCCATATTCTAGACGGTCCAGAGTAGTCGTGGGATCCCCTTATTTTTTTTTCCTTACAATAAATTGGTGAAAGAGAGAATGTTTTGGGGAGTGTTTTTTCAAATAAAATTTTTTTTGTCTATTTTTTTTGTTAGTACTGACAGTTTATGATGTTGGGTATCTAATAGATGCCATGACATCACAAACTGCTGGGCTTGATGTCAGGTGACCTTACAGCTAGTATCAACCCTATTTATTATCCTGTTTGCCACTGCACCAGGGCACGGGATGAGCTGGGGTGAAGCACCAGGATTGGCGCATTTAGTGGATGCGCTACTTCTGGGGCGCCTGCGGCCTGTTATTTTTAGGCCGTGAATGGCCAATAACTATGGACCTTCCCACCCTGAGAATACCAGACCACAGCTGTCCGCTTTACCTTGGCTGTTGATCCAATTTGGGGGGGACCCTACTTTTTTTGTAATTATTATTATTTATAAAATAATTCTAAAAAAGAGCCTGGGGTGACCTCTACATTGGATCACCAACCACGGTAAAGCTTCCAGCTGTGGTTTTCAGGCTACAGCCGTCTGCTTTACCCTAGCTGGCTATCAAAAATGGGGGAGACCCCACGTCATTTTTTTTAAACTATTTTTTTAAATAAAAAAAATTAATGGGCTTCCCTGTATTTTGATTGCCAGCCAAGGTAATGCCAGGCGGATGGGGGTGGCAACCCGTAGCTGTCTGCTTTATCTGTGCTGAGAATCAAAAATACCGCGGAGCGCTATGTCATTTTTTTTAATGATTTATTCTTACAGCACTGTGATGTCAGGCAATCAAAATACAGGAAGCCCCTTTTTTTTTTTTTTAGTCATTTAAATAAATAATTAAAAAAAAATATATATGGGCTCCTGCTGCATTTTTTGTATTGCTAGCTGGCTGCTCACCCCCACTGCTTGGTGTTACCTTCACTGGCAATGGAAAATCCAGGGAAGCATTTTTTATTTTTTTTGCCAAAAAACTAAAAAAAAAAAATGACATGAGCTTCGCCATATTTTTGTATGCTAGCCAGGTACAGCAGGCAGGTACGGCTGCCCCAACCCCCAGCTGCCTATTTGTACTCCGCTGGGAACTAAAAATATAGGGAAGCCCTTTTTTTAATTATTTCATAAATTTCATGAAATAATAAAAAAAAAATAAACGACGTGGGCTTCACCCCATTTTTTGTCCAGCCGGGTACAACTAGGCAGCTGGTGATTGGAATCTGCTGCACAGGTTGGCCCGAGGTTTCTGGGCGCCTCTGCTGCGAATTGCAGTCCGCAGCCGCCCCAGAAAATGGAGCTTTCATAGAAGCGCCATCATCTGGCGCTGTATCCAGCTGCCCTGGTGACGGTGGCTCGCTGGGTAATTATGAGTTAATACTAGCTTTGTTTTACTAGCTAGTATTAAGCCAGAGATTCTTAATGTCAGGCAAGTTTGACCCGGCCATTAAAAATCTCCAATAAAGGGTTAAAAAAAGACACCACACAGAGAAAAAATACTTTAATAGAAATAAATACACAGACACATTAGAGACTCCATGTTTATTACTCCCTCTCATCCGTCCACGATCCTGCTCTTCTGTCTTCTTTCTCGTTCAACCCATGCAGCTTTGCTACATCAGCAGCACTGCATGGGAGAAAGACTCTGCTTCCCGTGCAGTCTTTTCTCTCCGTGAGTGATCAGAGAGAGGCTGCTGGCTGTAAGCGGTGCTCAGATCACGTGATTCCCGCTGCCGCTGCGTGCTGTAAGCGGTGACGTCACCGTTGACAGATGGGTAAATAGCGGCATCGGGAATCACGTGATCGGAGCACCGTTGTTATGGTAATAGCAACGGTGCTCCGATCACGTGATTCCCGATGCCGTTATTTAGCTGTGACAGCTAGTCCCTGCATGTGGCTGACTCTGTAAAGAGCATCCACATGCTGGAACGGGAAGTCGACCATGTACCAGAGCATTTCACCGGTACACGGACATGCTAAAAAGAACACCGACAGGTGCACTGACAGGTCCTAGCATGATGTCATAGCCATGTGACCAGTCTGTAGCCAATGAGATAATATACACGTGACTGGTCACATGCTATTTTGACGTCACGATAGGTCCTATCATCAGTGCTTGTTTCCGGGAGGACGCAGCGATTATCGGAAGGAATAGCGGCGGGAGACAGAGTGCAGGACGCGTCACGGGGACAGGTAAGTGTTATGGCAATGTTTATTAACCGTATGTGTACATTTATAATGTGTTTTTATGTGTTTGTGATTGCCTCCCATTGTTTTCAATGGGGTTCGAGAGGTTCGTCTCGCGGCTCGCCGAACCGAACTCGAACGCAGCCTCCGTTCGACGAACCAAACTGAACTCGAGCTTCTAGAGGCTCGCTCATCTCTATTTATGAGTCTTTTGGGTTGATTGAGAACATAGTTGTTGATCAACAATAAAAAAACTCCGATAAAATACAACTTGCCTAATAAGTCTGCCCCCAGTGTATTATATAGGGTCATTATAAACGGAGTGATCTATTTCAAGTGTTTGTTTCTGTTAATGTTGATGATTCTGGCTTACAGCTAGAGTCGAGCGAGTATCTAACTATTCGAACTCGCTATATTTATAACGAGTACTGTCTAATACTCGCATATTCGTTCCGAATAGCATGTGCAATGCAAGTCAATGGGGAAAAACTAGCAATGTAACGAGTAACCTGAATGCCGTACTTTTCGTGTGGGTAGCAAATACTGCGGAATTCGGGTTACTTATTACATTGCGAGTTTTCCCCATTGACTTGCATTGCACATGTTATTTGGAATAAATATGCGAGTATTAGACAGTACTTGTTATGACTGTAGCGAGTGCGATTAGTTAGGTACTCGATCAACTCTACTTACAGCAAATGAAAACCCAAAAATCATTATCTCAGAAAATTAGAATAATTACCACAAAATACCTGCAAAGGCTTTCCAAGTGTTGAAAATGCTCTCTTAGTCTGGTTCAGTAGGCTACACAATCACACGGAAGACTGCTGACTTGACAGATGTCCAAAAGGCAGTCATTGACGTGCTCCACGAGGAATTTAAGGCTACTTTCACACTTGCATTTTCTTCCTTCAGTCGCAATCCACCGTTTTGGAAAACAGCGGAATCCGTTAATGGATTCCGCTGCTTCCTATAGACTTGTATGGACGATGGATTGTGACTGATAGACCTGCGTTGCTTCCGCTGGCTGACGCTGCGTTGCTTTCGCCGGGCAGAAGGAACGCAGCATGTAACGTTTTTTGAGCAGCGGAATCCTTAGCATTTCGCTGCGCTTGCTCTCTCTGGCTCCCTGCACACGTAACCAAGGTACACATCGGGTTACTAAGCAAAGCGCTTTGCTTAGTTACCCGATATATACCCTGGCTATGTGTGCAAGGAGCCAGCGCTAAGCGGTGTACGCTGGTAAAAAAAGGTAAATATCGGGTAACCAAGCAAAGTGCTTTGCTTAGTTACCCGATATTTACCCTGGCTACGTGTGTGTGTGCAGGGAGCCCGACACTTCCCCGCTCGGCTCCGCCCCCTCCCCCACTCCACTCCGCATGTACACACGCACACACGCACCCACACAGACAGACGCACACACACACTCACCTGTCTCCAGACATGCAGTTCCCGGCACTGACGTCCTCAGCGCCATCGCCCCGCTCTGCTCCACCCACCCCGCACTCCGCCCCCCGCACACATTCTCGGCGGCCGAACGATCAGCTGATCACCCGGCAGTCGGCTGCTGTGAACGATCAGCTGATCACCCGGTGGCCGGCTGCTGTGAGCAATCAGCTGATCGTTCACAATAGTCTGCCGCCAGTAAAACTGTAAAGAAAAAAAAAAAAAGCACATTCCGTTGTTTTGTACGATCCGTTGCATCCGTTGTACCACTATATGCAACACATCCGTTGCATCCGTCACACAACACAATGCAACGGATGCTGTTCAACACAAGTGTGAAACTAGCCTAGGCCACAAAAGGTCATTGCTAAAGAAGCTGGCTTTTCACAGACTCCTGTACCAAAGCTGTTTTAAAGCATATTAATGGAAAGTTCAGTGATAGGAAAAGTGTGGTAGAAAAAGGTGCACAAGCAACAGAAATAACCGCAGCCTTGATAGGATTGTTAACAAAAGGCCATTCAAAAATTTGGGGGAGATTCACAAAGCGTGGACTGCTGCTGGTGCCATTGCTTCAAGAGCCACCACACACAGACGTATCCAAGAAATGGGATACAACTGTCGCATTCCTTGTGTCAAGCCACTCATGACCAATAGACAATACTTGAAGCATCTTACTTGGGCCAAGTAGAAAAGAACTGAACTGTTGCTCAGTGGTCCAAGGTGTTGTTTTCAGATGAAAGTAAATTTTGCATTTCTTATGGAAATCAAGGTCCCAGAATCTGGAGGAAGAGTGGAGAGGCCACAATCCAAGCTGCTTGAGGTCTAGTGGGAAGTTTACACAATCAGTGATGGTTTAGGGAGCCATGCCATCTGCTGGTGTAGGTCCACTGGGTTTCATCAAGCCCAAAGTCAGCATAGTTGTCTACCTGGAAATTTTAGAGCACTTCATGCTCAGCTGACAAGCTTTTTGTAGATGGAAGTTTCATTTTCCAGCAGGACTTGGCACCTGTTCACACTGCCAAAAGTACCAATACCTGGTTTAATAACCACAGTATCATTGTGCTTGATTGGCCAGCAAACTCGCCTGACCTAAGCCCCATAGAGAATCTATGAGGTATTGTCAAAAGGAAGATGAGAGACACAAGAATCAACAATGCAGATGAGCTGAAAGCTGCTATCAAAAAAACCTGGGCTTCCATAACACCTCAGCAGTGCCACAGTCTGATCACCTCCATGCCATTCCGCATTGATGTGTGGCGCCCCTGAGGCTTCAGTTGCCACAGAGGTACTGCATCTCATCCAGAGGTGTAGTATCCCATTCCTGGGTAAGGAGGGGGTCACATACCGGTATACACAAAACACAGACACTCTCACTCAGCAACACACCATCAGACCAGGGTAATGTCGGCCACTGGGGGGTGGGGTCTAGTTCGTGGGAGCAGCCTGTAGAAAGTAGGACAGTCGGAAGGAGCAGTGAAAGAGAGAAGACCTGTGGTCTGGAGCTGCTGCAGCTCGGCTCAGGCACATGACAGAAAGGGTCCTAGAGTCCACGGGAGCGATCATACTCTCATGACCTCGTTCCACATACAAGATGCCGAAGTAGAGGGATTTGGCCGCAGTAGGAGACCAGGCCCTCAACTAGTGGAGAACTTCAAGACTCAGCTAGCTAACCGGAGGCAGAGGTTACTTCAAATGCCAAAGCCAAATCCACACACATCCAGTGAAAAGGGATAGAGATTCAATCCATCCGAGATGGCCCGCAGACACCGGCTCAGGGCTCTGTGTGCAGGGACGGGACAGAGGGGAAAGGTAAGCACAGGAAGATGACCAGGAAAGGGACACAGAAGGTTGTACCTGGTTGTGCCTCCGAACAATCCGGGATCGGCTGGAGCCCATCACAGTAGGACCCAGCACTCCAAAGGCAGCATTTTTCTGGACGTGCTAACCTGGAACTCTGAATTGTGAGTAAAGATCTTGACTGCATCCCTGTGTCATCTGATTATTCCCTGTGCCTCCAGCCCTGTGCCCCGCCATCACAGACTACTACTCCCAAGAGCCCTGGGGCCCAGCTCTACCTCTGGAGAGCTATTCCAACTCTGCGGCGTCACCATCGACCCCAGGGAAAAACTGAACATCAGCGGCGGAACCTATCTTGCCACATACCATAGGTGTCGTCACGACATCTCCCCTGTAAATATTACCGCCACCACCATCTTTATTGAACGACACCGCCGGGGTCATGGAACTGGGCCTGGCCACCGCCGCATCCGCACGACTAGAAACACGGCCCACTAATGAGTAACGCCCAAGCCCCGGTGCGGGCATGTCAGATGCAGTAATTCATGCAAAAGGAGCCCCGACCAAGTATTGAGTGCATTTACTGTGCATACTTTTCAGTAGGCCAAGATTTCTGAGTTTAAAATCATTTTTTAAGTTGGTCTTATATAATTATTTTCTGAGATAATGACTTTTGGGTTTTCATTGGCTGTAAGCCATAATCATCAACATTAACAGAAATAAACACTAGAAATAGATCACTATGTGTGTAATGACTCTATATAATATATGTGTATCCCTTTTTGTATTGAATTACTGAAATAAATTAACTTTTTGATGATATTCTAATTTATTATGATGCACTTATACTAGCACACTAGCATTAGATTCCTAGCTGGATAGACCAACACGCTATTATGGTGGAAAAGGTTATATATTGTTCTTAATAGACATTTAATAAAATTAGCTTTTATCTATTAATCCACTGTGTCATTGATCCTTCTAAACCACCTTACTGTTATTAACAGCTCAATAATATATCTAGTATTACACACATTCCAATATGAATATAACATCAGCGACTGCTTTTTTTTAATACCCTGTTACATTTGCTGTTGTAACTCTTTAAGGTAAGGGCAATTTTTTGGTTTTGGGCTTACATTTTTTCCTCATGTTATTCCAAGAGCCATAACTCTTTTTTTTTTGCTCATATAGTCTAGTGAGGGCTTGTTTTTTGGAGAATAAAGTCCCCGTTACACGCTACGATTTATCTGACGATATGTCGTCGGGGTCACGGATTCCGTGACGCACATCCGGCATCGTTACCGACGTCGTTGTGTGTGACACATACGTGCGACTCCGAACGATCGCAAATAGGTTGAAAATCGTTGATCGTTGACACGTCGTTCAGTTTCAAAATATTGTTCATCGTTTGGAACGCAGCAGACATATTGGTAAGTTTGACACCCTGCAAACGACGAACAACATCCACACGACCGCCTTGGTCAAGCAATATATCGCTGAACGATTTTGCGTCGTTTGTGAGATGGGTACGTGTGACCGCTACTAAACGACCTATGTGCGATCTCGGCAAATCGTAACAATGATCTGGGCATGTCACATCGCTAATGAGATCGTCAAATAAATCGTAGCGTGTAAAGCGGCCTTAACTTGTAGTTTTAAATTCCACTATCCACTTTATCATATGAAGTAAAGGTAAGCGGTAAAAAAAATTCCAAGTGTGCTGAAATAGCAAAAAAATAAAGTTCTGCAATTGGTTTTTTTTGTTTTTTTTTTTTTTTATTTACAGCATTCATTTTTATCATAAAACTGACCTAGCATTATTATTCTGCAGATCAATATAATTATGTAGATACCAAATAAGTATAGTTTTTGTTTAATTTAACTGGTGAAAAAAATCTGAACTTCCCAGAACTGTAATGTTTTAAATATTTGGGATATGGAGCTGTGTGAGGGCTTGATTTTTGCACCCTGAGCTAACATTTTTATTGATATTATTTTAGGGTATACACTGTAGTGCCTGTACCGGTATCCCCACACTGTCCTGCCCCTCTCCCCAGGCAGTGACTGCCCCGTCCCCGACTCCTGCTGCCGACTCTCGGGGCCTGTGCATGCAACAAGGGTCTCCTGGGAGTGTCGTTAGGGCACATGCTCTGACACGACTGCTTTCTTAATGGGCCAGTATGCCCTAACTCGGAAGTACCTCTCAGTCATAGGTACAGTGCCTTGCGAAAGTATTCGGCACCCTTGAAGTTTTCAACCTTTTCCCACATTTTAGGCTTCAAACATAAAGATAAAAATGTTAATTTTATGGGGAAGAATAAACAACAAGTAGGACACAATTGTGAAGGTGAACTATATTTTTTGCTTATTTTAAACTTTTGTAAAAAATAAAAAACTGAAAATTGGGGCGTGCAATATTATTCGTCCCCTTTACTTTCAGTGTAGCAAACTCACTCTAGAAGTTCATTGGGGATCTCTGAATGATCCAAAGTTGTCCTAAATGACTGATGATGATAAATATAATCCACCTCTGTGTAATCAAGTCTCCGTATAAATGCATCTGCTCTGTGATAGTCTCAGTGTTATGTTTAAAGCACAGATAGCATCATGAAGACAAAGGAACACAACAGACAGGTCCGTGATACTTTTGTGGAGAAGTTAAAGCCGGATTTGGTTGCAAAAAGATTTCCAAAACTTTAAACATCCCAAGGAACACTATGCAAGCGATCATATTGAAATGGAAGGAGTATCATACCACTGCAAATCTACCAAGATCCTGCCTTCCATCCAAACTTTCATCTAAAACAAGGAGAAGACTGATCAGAGATGCAGCAAGAGGCCCATGATCACTCTGGATGAACTGCAGAGATCTACAGCTGAGGTGGGAGAGTCTGTCCATAGGACAACAATCAGTCGTACACTGCACATGTGACGCCCTGGCAAAACCAGGTAGTCACAAATAGGCCCCCGCATAACACCTTCCCTCACTGGGAAACACACAGCCAACCAGAAACCCTAGTCACCCCCCCTTAGGGAAAGATAGACACACCAGTGGGCGTGACCAGATGGTTGGGACATGCCTACCTAGGGGTCCAGACAGCCCAGGGCGGGAAAACAGTGGGGTCAAAGAAAGTGTTTGGAGTTCAATGTGGAGAGGAGTGTGGGAAAGTTCAAGTTGAACGGTACCAGGGTAGGAGCCCTGGTGCCACTGGCTAGGAGGTAGACGGTGGTCTCCGTCAGCAGGAGACGGGAAGACGGCTCGGCAAAACCGAGGTGGAGCGGGACAGGGTTGTAGCCCGCCGGTACCGACACGGGGACCCTGAAGCCAGAACCGGAAACAAGCGGACTGGTTAATTCACCGATTGAGGCCAGGACTAGAGATTCTGTCCCACCCAAAGTCCCTCATAGAAGACAACAGCCCACCGATAGGGATAAGAGGTCACCACCAGGGCCCATAGATCCCACGGGCCAATGTCTGTGGGCACGGCTCTAGTCCTTAGGCCACATCCAGCTGGGAGCGGACTCCTGAGTTTCACGCTAGGAAGTCCACCTTACACAAAACAGTGCAGATAAAAGGATAGAGACCACCAGCCGGCTGGGGGACCCGAATGCAACCGGCCGCGGCACCGGCCACCATCACCTTGGTTTACCAGAGACTTGTGTGGTTTATTAACTGTGAGTACACCAACACTCCCTGTGGTCGCTATCCCCTGCACGGAGTCACCGGGTGCCGGGGCCACCATCCCTACCCACGGAGGGGTTAACAACTGGCTGCACAACATATCCCCCGGGTGCCCCACAACAGCAGCGGTGGTCTTCCACTTCACCACACACCGTGGATGGCATCACGAACTTACTACGGCCTAGTCCGTACATCTACATCCCCCCCATTTTATTCGGCGTGTCCACAAGACCCCCGGGTCCGGAGACCCTCGATCCACCACCCCAGAAGGCTCGGACCCGAGCAGCGCCGTATCGTAGATCCGGATCCGAGCAGCACTGGCTGCTGGCACGGGGGCGGCACACCTTGAAACTTGGCGTCACGAACAGGATACTTACCCATCCACTTACTTTGTGGAAGTGTGCCTTGTATTGGACAGTCAGCGGTGATCCGTTACAAAATTTTCAAAAGTCGCCATCTTGCCGCCATTTTTGGGCATGAAAACTACAGCCCAGCGTCTTCTTCCCCGAGAAAAGGGCGCGAAAGCCGAAGCCCCGCCCCCTGGGAATGCGGCCGGAAAGCGAGCCAGAATTCGTAAAACTAAACTAACAGGCCGCAGAAAGGAGTGCCGGCAAAAGACCAAGGGGGGGCGGGTGAAGATTATGCGACATGTGACCGAGCAGATAAAGGGCAGGGATTCCAGGACCCTGCCACTCTTCTTTTTCCTGGATACCACCAACCGTGCAGCATGGCCGACCCGTTTGGCAAGCCCGAAGTGAAGGAGCCCGCGCCCGGAACAACCGACTGGGTGGAAGCCCAGACGGAGTGTATGTGCTGTCGGATCCAGGCACAGGCGAGCTTTTTGCTTAAAAGATGGATGGCCGAGATGGCGGAGTTGGCCTCAGCCGTTTGGGCCCGTGAAGTGGAAGCAGCCTCGGAGGAGTGGGTAAGCGACCCACGACCCACACTGAGGGGCCCGGTCTGCCCCTGCCCGCCACGCTACCTCCCTCGCCGCCCATACCTGTTGCTGACACCCCGCTCGGTCCACTGCCACCGACACCAGCAGCGGTATCCGTTCCGTCGGCTCACGAGGGCCAGCTAGCAGATGCCGTCAGCAGCGAGCCCGTCACCGCCCCGGCACCCATACCGGTTCCACGCCAGACCAATGCCCGGAAGGTGTCCCATCCGGTCCTCAGCCCAATATTGATCCCGATCCCGGAGGACGCAGCGCCTGAGATGACAACGGCCCCGGCAGTCCTCCCGAACACAATGGAGGCGGTTCCCGACCGGAAGCCAGCACCGCAAGCAATGCTGGCTGCTCCCAGGTTCCCGGCCTCGGCTGAGGCACAGCGGGGATGTAGCTGCAAGGCAGCAGAGCGGGCCACGTCACAGCGGGGTGCCCCATTGCCGAAGGTGCCGGTCGTATCCAGCACGGAGGGACTCCGGCTGGGCCCGGCCCCCGCACAGGTTGAACCGGAGCAGGCAGCAGATGCTCCGTACTGGGAGTGCCAGTGTGGCGCCCTGGACTAGCCAGGTCGTCACAGGTAACACACACACACACCCACCCCCATTAGACAGTAACATTAGCCAAACACAAAATCCTTGTTGCCTCCCTCCAGGGTCTGATGTCCACACCAGGTGGGGCGGAGCCAAGCGGTTGGCCCCACCCACCAAGGAGTTCACAGGCCTGGAGGTGGGAAAAGGGACAGAGTGAAGTTCAGGAGGTTGAAGTGAGAGGAGTAAAGTGGAGTGTATCTGGGTTTGTGGCCCAGGCACTGACAACAAGGTTGGCAGATGGTGGTGGCCGTCTGCAGGAGTGGTGGATCGATGCGGCACCGTAGGACCGGGGTCGGGCGGTGGCCCGCCGGTACCGACCGGGGAGCGAAATGAAGCCAGCACACACAGGCAGGGCCATCGGACCCCGACTAGGCTTGGACTCGCCGTCAACAGTCAAATCCGAGTGTGACAGGAACCCCAGGGGTTTCCTAACAACCAAAGACCCGTTAGAAGGCAACCATCCGCACCGTGAGGGTATACAGCTACCGCCAAAGGCTAGAGACCCAAGGGCCAGCGCCCGCAGGCAAACGGGCTCCTTCGGCATCCATACACCGGGGAGCGGACTACCGTTGGGGACCCATCGTAGTCAAGACAGTACACAAAGGTGCAGGGAAAAACAGCTGCCATCACCTGTCTGGGGAGAGACACTGAAGCCGGCTGCGGGACCCGTCCATCCAGCCGTTTGGTTTACCGAGGACTTTGTGCATCTCTTGCTGAGTGAGTACACCCGTGCCATCCGGCACCGCACCGCGCTGTCCCTGCAACCCTGCACCTCACCTACCCTGCCTTCCCGTCATACCACCGGGCCCCGGGACCACCGACCCCTACCCACGGAGGGGGAAAACAACATCCCAGCTGCTCCCCACCATCGTTCCCGGGATCCCCATCACCAGCAGCGGTGGTGCCCATCTTCACCACAACCCGTGGGTGGCGTCACGGACTAAATCCCCAAACAAACCACCCCCTTTTCACTCACGGGCGAGGAGCGCCGCTCGAGTCCCCGGATCCGGCGTTAGCGAGCGCAGCGCCCCACCACCCACGACACCAGCGGCGCCAGCTGGGAAAAAGAGATTGCCGCCCGGGAGAAACGAAAGCCGGAGGTCCTGTCCCGGATCTACACGGAAAAAGACAACCTGAGGAACGCCACTTTCCGGGTGAGGGGCCCGACGTATTAAGGCCAGGTCCGGCACTTTAACCCCCAAAAGGGGTGGAGCTTCATATATGAGCCGGGCCTGGAGGCCGAAATATTCGTGTCCTGGAGGAACGTGGCCCCTCATCTGCCTGTTGGGCACCCTAACCGAGACCTGGAACCCGGAGAGCTTGTGACATACACCCGGCACTGTGGAGAGAGGGGGAGATTTGCCCTCGATATCAAAAGGAGAGTGAGAATGGGCACCCAGCTGCACACCCACTGCTCTCCACCACTCTCCAGTGCTGACTATGCTGAAGATGTTTAGGTAGCGGTTCCCAGCTACCTCCCCTGCAAAGTCCCCGTTGGGACCGTGTGTGTTTAATGTTTCCGGTTTTATAGTTAAAAGACAATGGCTTTGAACTTGCGGGCCAGCCCATAAACTTTTGAGTTTTGTAAATAGCCCCCGACCAACCTTCTCACCAAGCCGCAGTCTCTGGAGAGGCTGATTGGAGGACGGGCCTGCGGTAGAGTAGGCTGAGGCCCTGTCACTAGCAAAACCAGTGACTACCCTCCGGGTCAGGGGTCCCCTGGACGTGGGGCCCTTGAAAAAGGACTGCTGGGTAAGGAACTTTTTACCCGGCCCGTTTGGGCAACATCCGGACCTACCCTAGACTTGGTCAAGAGGTGCCAACCTGTGTTTTAGTGGTGGCATCAGGGCTAGGTTGTTTTGGGTGGCTGAGGTGAGAAGGACCCGGTCCGTCCCGTCCCGTTTTTAAATGTGCAACGTTAAAGAAAAATGCCTTCCGTAAGGGAAGAAACTACATATACTTGATTGTAAATTTGTTATTATAATTGTAAATTATTTACCCCCCTTTATCTTTTGCAGTTCAATAAATGGTGGAGGTCGGACAGCCCGCGGACGGTCTGTATTAAACCAAGGGGGAATGTGATGCACTGGCAAAACCAGGTATTCACAAATAGGCCCCCGCATAACACCTTCTCTCACTAGGAAACACACAGCCAACCAGAAACCCTAGTCACCCCCACTCAGGCCTCTGTCACACGCCCGTGACAATCACGCACATGTTTCACGGACGTGTCAAAGATGCGGATTGTCCTCGGTGTGCTGTGTGTATGGCACACATGTGTTCTCCGTGTGTTATCCGTGATAACACAAGGAGAACGGGAACTTTCTGCTAACCTGTCCCTGGCGTTGCTGTCGTGGTGCTGATCTTCGGTCTCCGGTCGTGCCGACTCCCCGCTGCTGCAGCTTCCGGCCGCAGTGAAGTGAATATTAAATGAGCATAATGAGCGGCAGTCGGCAGCAAGTGACAGCAGCGGCAGAGACAGGAGGGCTGGAGAAGGTGAGTAAAGGTTTTTTTTTTTTAAAGACATATGTCTTTTCTCCGGTGCGTGTCACATGGAACACTTCCGTGTGGTCCGTGTGTGTTACGTGTGACACGTTTGCGTTCCGCGTGACACCCGTGATGCTGGAGAAAACGGACATGTCGGCGTATGGAGCACACGGGCACACGTAAGTACGGAACGGACACACGTTCCATGCAAAAATACTTACGTGTGCCCGAAGCTATAGGAAAACATATGTCAACGTGTGCCCGTGTCTCTGGTATGTGAAAAAACTGTCCATACACGTACCGGAGGCACGAACGTGTGACAAAGGTCTCAGGGAAAGATAGACACACCAGTGGGTGTGACCAGGCGGTTGGGACACGCCCACCTAGGGGTCCAGACAGCCCAGGGCGGGAAAACAGTGTGGGCTGGAGCCAAGTGTAGCTCCAGCAGGAAAGTTCAACAATTTTGACCACGTGTGTAGGTGTTTGTAGTGGATAGGTAGGATAGGTGAGTTACAGTATGGCCAGACAGTGTGGTGACCAATGACAGCATGATTGTAAAACAAAGTTATGCGATTATTGGCCATCTCTTTGGGCTGGCCACACCAGCACTTTACAACATCTTTACAGAGCAGTCTGGAAGTGGACATATCACTGGTGCAACTTGTGCAGACGCAGAGGGGCCCAAGGGTGAAAGGGACCCATTTATGCCTCCAAAGCAGATGGACTTGTGCATTATGATGAACTATTGGACTGCAAAGGGCCCATATATTGTTCTTACACAGGTGTCCTCTTCTATCTGTGTCCACAAGTGGAGCCGATTGTCAATCATAAGGCCAATCATGCTTCCAGCTACTGCTCAAAGTCTAGCATGCGGTGATTATAATTCCTCTGTGCTTGCCCCTATCAGTAGAAGAAACTGCTTCTATCACCTTAGTCAGTAGTGCAGGGCATACTTACAGCTGCTGGTCAGTGTATACTGAGCGGTGACTGAAAGCAGGAGGCTGCCAGGTGGAATCCATTTAATTTCCTCCCAGAAACTGTGCTTCCATTGTGGTGGCCGGGCAGCTTTAGGGTATGTGCGCACGTTGCTTTTTACCTGCTTTTTACCTGCTTTTTTGCTGCTTTTTCTTCTGCGCTGTTTAATGCCAAAATGGATGTGTTCTTCTATTCAAGCAAAGTCTATGGGAATTTGGGTTTCTTGTTCACACTATGTTGTTCAAAATGCAGCCTTTTTGTGGCAGAACTTTGGTCAAAAACTCAGCTTTTCAAAGAAGCAACATGTCAATTGTTTTTGCCATTTGGGTTTTGCACTGCAAAGCTGAGTTTTTGACCAAAGTTCTGCCACAAAAAGGCAGCATTTTGAACAACATAGTGTGAACAAGAAACCCAAATTCCCATAGACTTTGCTTGAATAGAAGAACACATCCATTTTGGCATTAAACAGCGCAGAAGAAAAAGCAGCAAAAAAGCAGGTAAAAAGCAGGTAAAAAGCAACGTGCGCACATACCCTTAGAGTGCTTTAGAGCAGGGGTCTCAAACTCGCTGAGTATAAGGGCCGCACATACAGTGGGGAAAAAAAAAAAAGTATTTAGTTCAGCCACCAATTGTGCAAGTTTTCCCACTTGAAAAGATGAGAGAGCCCTGTAATTGACATCATAGGTAGACCACAACTGTGAGAGACAAAATGAGAAAACAAATCCAGAAAATCACCTTGTCTGATTTGGTAAGATTTTCTTTGCAAATTATGGTGGAAAATGAGTATTTCGTCAATAACAAAAGTTCATCTCAATATTTTCTTATATATCCTTTGTTGGCAATGACAGAGGTCAAATATTTTCTGTAAGTCTTCAAAAGTTGGCCCATTCCACCATGCAGATCTCCTCTAGAGCAGTGATTTTTTTGGGTTTGTCGCTGGGAATCATGGATGTTCAACTCCCTCTAAAGGTTTTCAGTGAGGTTCACATCTGGAGACTGACTAGGCCACTTCAGGACCTTCATACGCTTCTTACGAAGCCACTCCTTCATTGCCCTGGCAGTGTGCGTGGGATCATTATCATGCTGAAAGACCCAGCCACATTTCATCTTCAATGCCCTTGCTGATGGAAGGAGGTTTGCACTCAAAATCTCACGATACACGGCCCCATTCATTCTTTCATGTACACACATCAGTTTGTTGCAGAGAAACAGCTTCAAAGCATGATGTTACCACCCCCATGCTTCACAGTAGGTATGGTGTTCTTTGGACGCATTCTGTCTCCTCCAAATATGACAAATTGTGTTTCTACCAAACAGTTCTACTTTGGTTTCATCAGACCATATGACATTCTTTTGGATAATCCAAATGCTCTCTAGCAAATGTGCCGCCCCCGTGCCAGCAGCCAGTGCTGCTCGGATCCGGATCTACGGTATGGCTCGAGGGGTTCTCTGGACCCGCTGCTCGCGCGGACACTCTGAATAAAGGGGAACGTATTTATACGGGGTTGTTTGCAAAATGTCTGTGACACCACCCACAGTGTGTGGTGATATGTAGCATCACCGCTGCAGTTGTGGAACTCCCAGGGTGATGGTCTGGCAACTGGATGTTAACCCCTCCATGGGCAGGGATGGATGTCCCAGGGCCCAGGGTCTCTATGCTGAGGAGGGTGATTGCAGGGGCCGGCGCACCCGGCCAGGCCAGGGATGTTACTCACGGTCCAATAAAGCACACAAGTCTTGTGGTAAACCAAGGTGATGGTGGCCGGCTGCCGCAGACGGGTGTATCTGATCCCACACCCGGGCTGGTAGTCAAAGTTTCTCTCCTCTGCACTCAGTGTTTTGTAGGTAGGACTTCCCGGTTTGAAACACGGGAGTCCGCTCCCGGTCCTTTGGTTGGGAGCCGTGCCCGTCTGACGCTGACCCTTGGAATCTACGGGCCCTGGTGGTTGCCCTATCCCTCTCGGTGGGTGGTTGTCTACTTTTCGGGACTTAGGTTGGGACAGGACCTAAAATCCTGCCCTCAATTGGTTAATTAGCTATGCCGGTCCTGGCTTCAGGGTCCAAGTACCCCCTCTGTGCACACGGTTTCCGGGTCGGTTCTCTGGTTTCGGTACCGGCGGGCTCCAACCCTGTCCCGGTCCACCTCGGATCCACCTAGCCGTCTTCCCGTCTCCTGCAGACTCTGGCTACCATCTGCCACCTAGCCAAGGTGTCAGGGCTCAGACCCTGGCACCTGTCAGCTTGGAACCTCCACTCAATCTCTTACTGTCTCTAACACTGACTGTTTTCCTGCACCGGGCTCTCCAGACCCCTAGTTGGGTGTTCCCTTACCGCCTGGTCCCGCCCACTGGTGTGTCCGTTTTTCCCTGAGGGGTGTGACTAGGGTTTCAGGTCGGCTGTTTTAACCCTGTGTGGGATTGGTGTTCTGCGGGGGCCTATATGTGTATCTACCTGGTTTTCCAGGGCGCTACATTCCCCCTTGATTGAATACAGACCGTCCGTGGGCTGTCCGACCACCACCATTTATTATAACTGGAACTGGAAAAAGGTAAAAAGGCATAAATACAAGCATAATAATAGTAAACAATTTCTTCCCTTACGGGAGGCACATTTCTTAAACGTTGCACATTTAAACGGAATGGGACGGACCGAGCCACCTTCTTTTTGCTCCCACCCAAACAAACCTGACCCTGGTGCCACCCCTAAGAACTGGGTGACACCCCTTTTCCCAAGTCCAGGAACGGGTGGTGCCCATACGGGCCAGGTAAAAAGTTCCTTACCCGACAGTCCTTGCACGGGTTCCCAAGTACGGGGACCCCTGGCCTGGAGGTTTGTCACCAGTTTTGGTAGTGACTGGGCCTCAGCCAACTCTACCTCAGGCCCTTCCTACAATCAGCCTCTCCAGTGGCTGCCACGGGACAAGAAAAGTAGCCAAAGGTTATTTACAAGGCCCAAAGGTTTTTGGGTTGGCTTTCCAGTCCAAAGCTGTGGTCCATATTTATAAACGGTAACTGTAACGGGGGTCCAACTTTACTGGGGTAGCCGGGAACCGCTACCTTAACAATCTGCTGTCAATCAGGTGAAATATTCGGTTAATTGGTATTCATTTTCACACATATTTACACATTAAGCAGACACCACTTACTAGATTGCAGTTTCCCTGTACCTGAGTGGTGGCTGACCTAAGTTAGGGTGTGTGGACCTCCAGAGCCCTCTACCTTCACTTAGGACTGGTGGGGGAGAGTGAGTTACGGGTTCCGCTTCCCTGATGTCGGGTATAGCAGGTAAGGACCTACGGGGCCGTGGTGTAGGTGCATTCCTGGGTGCTGGTGTTGGTGTGTAGCTGATAGACCTCTCTCGCTCTATATCTTCCACGGGTTGTGGGAACATTATAACGGGAACAATCACCGCTCCATTCTGCATAGGTCAATCAGCCGGAAAATCACCCATAATAGTGTGGATCACCTCGTTCTTCTTCTCCACGCCCGGCATGGGAGTGGGAACCTTCTCCACCACCCTTAGGGGCTCTGGACACTTCTTCGGGTGGTCCCTGGAGACAGTGGTTGTAGTCTTACCCTGGTCGCGACTGACAAGATATGTCTTCTGATCTTCCCGGCCAGTGGGCTGTATGACATAAGGGGCTCTCTCCCACTGGTCTTCCAACTTGTGCAGTATCCTCTTACTCTTCAGTACTACATCCCCAGGTTCAAAGGGGGCAGCCTGGGCTCGCTTATTGAAACGCTGCTCTTGACTTTCTCTGCTCTGGCGCAAGTTTCTCTCCACATATTCCTGGATCTGTCGGTACTGCCTCTGATGCTTGGTGTTCCAGTTGGTAGTTGATGTGATGGTCTCAGGTACCTCTACATCAAACTCCAGATCCACTGGCAGTCTTCTGGGCCTTGCCCTCATCAGATATGCGGGTGTGCACTTGGTGGAACTGCTGGGTATGTTATTGTACATGTCCACCAAATCAGGTAGCTTCTCAGGCCACAGGTTCCGCTCTTCGAGGGGTAAAACTTTGAGGAGGTTGAGGACTAGGTGGTTCATTTTTTCACACATGCCATTGGTTTGGGCATGATAGGGGGTTGTACGGATCTTCTTGCACCCGTACAGGTTGCAGAATTCCTGAAAGACCTCGGTCTCAAAGGCAGGGCCTTGGTCGGTGAGTACCCTCTCCGGGTATCCATGCGGCCAGCAGAAGTATGCTTGAAAGACCCTGGCTGCAGTGCGAGCTGTTAGATCCTTGACGGGTACCACCACCATGAACCTGGAGTAGTGATCTACGATGGTGAGGGCGTAGGTATAGCTCCGGCTTGGCGTGAGCTTGACGTGGTCCAATGCGACAAGTTCCAGTGGCTGGTGGGTGACAATTGGCTGCAACGGAGCCTTCTGGCTGGTTCCATCCTTCCTTCTTAGCACGCAGGGACCACAATCCCTACACCATGCTTCGATGGACTCCCTCATTCCGATCCAGTAAAAGCGTTCCCTCAGCAGCATCTCCAACTTCTTTCAGCCAAAGTTCCATCGTGGTAAGCTTCCAAGACCACAGACACATACGCTTGCGGGACTACAATCTGGCAGGCCTTCTCATGCGCCTTAGGATTAATCAGCCCTCGGTACAATTTGCCCTGATGTAAGTACAACCGGTCCTTTTCTCTCCACAGCCGCTGTGCTTCTGCGGGGGCATTGGGCCCCATCCTGGAATGGGCCTGTGAGATTAGTTTCTTGATTAATTGGACTGCAGGGTCTTTGTCCTGAGCTTCCTGCCACCCATGGTGGGGCAAAGGGTTGAAGGCTGCCTCCTGCTGGCCACCATATGGCCTGGCTTTTTTCTCACTGTCAAGTTGATGGAACGCAGGCAACTCAAGTTCTTCCAGCTCGTCTTCATCCACCCCTCCATCAGGTGAGTGCGGCATCCGAGACAGCGCATCTGCATTGGTGTTTTTACGGCCGGCCCTGTACTTGATGGTGAAGTCATAATTTGCCAGCACAGCCACCCAGCGTTGTTCTAGGGCACCAAGCTTCGCCGTGTCCAGGTGAGTTAGAGGGTTGTTGTCTGTATAGGCAGTGAATTTTGCAGAGGCCAGGTAATGCTTAAACCTCTCGGTTATCGCCCAAATGAGTGCCAGGAACTCCAGCTTGAAGGCGCTATAATTTTCGGGATTTCTCTCCGTCGTTCGGTGCTTCCTGCTTGCGTAGGCAATTACCTTCTCCTTGCCATCTTGCATGTGAGACAGGACAGCTCCCAGGCCTTCATTACTGGCATCTGTGTATAAAATGAACGGCAGGCCATAGTCAGGGTAGGCTAAGATCCCTTCTCTAGTCAGGACCAACTTCAGCTGCTGGAAGGACTTTTCCTGCTCTTCATGACAAGTAAACGGGGGACCAGGAATCTGGCCGTTCTTGGTTTGTCCCACCAGGAGGTCTTCCTTGGGGGCGGCCATTTTGGTGTAGCCCTTGATGAAGAGACAGTAATAGCCCACCAGGCCTAGGAACTGCATCACCTCTTTGATCGTGGTAGGCCTTAGCCAATTCTGAATGGCTGTAACTTTCTCTGGATCCAGTGCCACGCCTTCGGCACTCACCACATGCCCGAGATACTGCACTTTAGGCTTCAGCAGATGGCACTTGGAGGGCTTCAGTTTCATCCCGTATTTAGAGAGAGCCTCAAACACCTTCGCAAGGTGCTCCAGATGTGCTTCGTACTTCTTGGAGTAGACAATGACGTCATCCAGATACAGCAGAACGGTCTCGAAGTTGCGGTGTCCCAAGCAGCACTCCATCAGCCTCTGGAAGGCTCCTGGGGCGTTACACAACCCAAAAGGCATGCTGTTGAACTCGCAGAGACCCATTTGGGTGGTGAAAGCAGTTTTCTCTTGGTCTTCTTCAGCAACGGACACCTGCCAATAGCCACTAGTAAGGTCAAGAGTAGAGAAATAATTAGCTGTTTTCAGTGCAGCCAATGATTCTTCAATACGGGGAAGAGGGTACGCATCCTTATGCGTTATCTGGTTAATCTTCCGGTAATCTACACACATCCTCATGGTGCCATCCTTCTTTACCAGGACCAACGGAGCTTTCCAGGGACTACAACTATCACGGATGACCCCTGCCTCCTTCATGTTCCTCAACATGTCTTTGGCACACTGGTAATGTGCAGGCGGAATCGGCCTATACCTCTCTTTGATAGGTGGATGTGCACCGGTGGGAATGTAGTGTTGGACCCCCTTAATCCTTCCAAAATCTAGCGGGTGTTTGCTGAATACCTGCTCGTACTCCTGCACTACCCTGTACACCCCTCTCTTGTGGTGTGCGGGTGTAGAGTCAGTGCCTACATGTAACTCTCAACACCACTCCTTTAGCTGCTTTGGTGCACTGTCTGATTGTGATGCGGTGACGGTGGAGGTCGCCACCTGGATGGCTTCAGTGTTTATGGTAAAGAGCTTAGCAATGGTGGCATAACGGGGTAGCCTAACCTCTTCCTCTCCGCAGTTCATCACTCTCACGGGCACTCTCCCCTTCTGTACATCAATCACCACTCTGACTGCCATTACTGTGGGCCAGTGTTCTGAAGGTAGAGGTTCTACCACTGCCGGGTAATCCTGTCCCCTGGGATCTACTGCTGCCCTGCACCAAATCATCATTTCACTCTGCGGAGGCACCACTAGGGGAGCTACATCCATCACCTGCACACTACCAATCTCTCCACCTGACATGTTCACCTGTTGCCGCTGCAGGAGGGCCCGGATTTCACGTTGCAGAGCCCGCTGCCGGCCTGCTCTTGCTGTGGCAGACAGTTGTTGTAACAAATGCAGTACTTCTCCCATGCAGTTCTCAATCACATTTGTCCCTAGGACCATTTTCGGGTTACGATCACTAGGGTAATTCTGCACCACAATGAATGCTTGATGTTTCAGTTCCACTCGCCCCACCTTTAGGGACACTTCGTTAAACCCGACTTGGGTCATAGGGAGCCCTTTGGCCGCAATGATGGTTAAGCTAGCATCAGGTGGGGTGAGTTCACTGTCAGACCAATAATGTTTGTACAGTACATAAGGAATAGTTGTTACCTGAGAGCCGTGTCCAGGAGGGCGAACGTGGGGATACCATCCACCGCAAGGGAGATAATGGGACGACCTCCAACATACCGGTAACGCCAATTAGTTGGGCCTTGAGGATCTATTCCTGAGGATTGGCCCTTGGCCTCAGGGGTTGCTCGTTTAAAGGACACTGGTGGGAGTAATGACCAGTCTTGTTGCACTTGTAGCAAATGGGTGGTCCATACCGGTTGCTGTTGCTGTTGCTGCTTCTTCCTCTTTGCATCCAAGGGACGTCTTCCGGGCTGTCGGCGAGCTGAATCTTCTCCGGTGACTTGGTCTTTGGGGGAAGCTGGAGGGCGGCGAGGATCCGGGT
This sequence comes from Anomaloglossus baeobatrachus, assembly GCF_048569485.1. Lineage (NCBI taxonomy): Eukaryota > Metazoa > Chordata > Amphibia > Anura > Aromobatidae > Anomaloglossus > Anomaloglossus baeobatrachus. Next base: position 404,665,882 of record NC_134356.1, on the reverse strand, counting down.
AACGTCTTTGCTCAGGCGCTGAACTTGCGACCTTAAATCTTCTGAAGCCTCAGACGTTGCGGCGGGCGCTGGTAACGCCAGTGGAGGGGGTGCCACCGAGACGGGGGCAGTCTCAGCCTGCCAGGGTGATGGAGCGGGAGCACCATCTTCAGACGGTTGTAGGGCCTTTATGGCCCGATCCTTTAGGACCGCAAAGTTCAAGTCCGCGTGCTCCAAGGCCCACAGCCGCAGCTGTTTGCGATCTTCAGCGGACCCCAGCCCCTGCAAGAACTGCTCCACCAGCATCTTATTGCTCTCAGTCTCATTGATGGAGTCCATCTGCCTCAAGGTACGCAAGGCGATCTGCAGCCTCAAGGCATAGTCCCTGATGCTATCTTGGGGGCGCTGTCAGCAATGGTAGAACTGCATTCGTAACTCCGCTTCTGTGCGAGTTTCAAAAGCGACCTGCAACTTGTCAAAAATGGTGGTTACCGAGGCCCGGTCAGCATCGGCCCAAGTCTCCACTTCTTGCTCGGCGGCACCGGTCAGCTGCCCCCGCACTACCACGGCACGCTGATTGCCGGTCATGGCGTACATATCAAGGACGGCACATATCTTCTTCTTGAATACCTGCAGGGCATCGAGTCGTCCATCATACTGAGGTAACCAGGCAGGGCCGGACATCTAAGGTAAGGTGATCTGCATGACTTGGGTCCGGAGCGGGAGCCGCTGCATCTTCTCCTGCCGCTTTGTTCATGGGTGCCGCCGCTCCAGCGGCGGCCGCTGCCCTGTCATTGACGACATATGGTGCGGACATCTTCCTGCTGCTTCCCCTTGGTTTTTCGGGAGCAGACCTTTGATGCGGCTTGCTAGTTTCAATTTCGGCCTCAGGGTTTTTCCTTCCAGCCTTGTTCCCAGGGAGCGGGGCTTCAGCTTTGCACACTTTTCTCGGGGAAGAAGACACTGGGCTGTTGTTTCTCGCGCCCAAAAATGGTGGCAAAGATGGCGGTTTTCACAAATTTTGCAGCGGAGCACCTCTGACAGTCCAGAACAAGGCGCACTTTCACCGGGTAAGTGAATGGGTAAGAATCCTGTTCGTGACGCCAAGTTTCGGGGTGTGCCGCCCCCGTGCCAGCAGTCAGTGCTGCTCGGATCTGGATCTACGGTACGGCTCAAGGAGTTTTCCGGACCCGGCGGTCGTGCGGACACTCCGAATAAAGGGGAACGTATTTATACAGGGTTGTTTGCAAAATGTCTGTGACGCCACCCATGGTGTGTGGTGATATGTAGCACCACCGCTGCAGTTGTGGAACTCCCGGGGTGATGGTCTGGCAGCTGGATGTTAACCCCCTCCGTGGGTTTGGATGGATGTCCCAGGGCCCAGTGTCTCCATGCTGAAGAGGGTGGTTGCAGGGGCCGGCGCACCCGGCCAGGCCAGGGAAGTATTGTGGTAAACCAAGGTTATGGTGACCGGCTGCCGCAGATGGGTATATCTGATCCCACACCCGGGCTGGTAGTCAAAGTCTCTCTCCTCTGCACACAGTGTTTTGTAGGTAGGACTTCCCGGTTTGAAACACGGGAGTCCGTTCCCGGTCCTTTGGTTGGTTGACCTAAAATCCTGCCATCAATTGGTTAATTAGCTAGGCCGTCGGTGCTGGTCCTGGCTTCAGGGTCCAAGTACCCCCTCTGTGCACACGGTTTCCGGGTCGGTTCTCCAGTGTCGGTAACGGCGGGCTCCAACCCTGTCCCGGTCCACCTCGGATCCACCTAGCCGTCTTCCCGT